>NC_088356.1:24740000-25340000 GCF_036884655.1 Musa acuminata AAA Group | reverse complement strand
TTTCATTTTCATTTCATTTTTCTCTTTGATGTGTGATTGCTTCCTTATCTATAAAATTCTTCCAAAGACAATAATCCCACCTCACCCAATTCCCATTATATATTTTTATTCATTTTATGTGCTTTATTCCTCTGTGAAATATATGAGTAGTTTTGCTTCTAAATTGCTTATGATGCTGGGAGAGGCGATTTTGCCTTGCCCTGTTTGCGGGGTTTCTTCCCATCTGTTCTATTATAAATACTGTTATCAGCTTGTCATTTGATTATTCTGATACTTGGTCTGGTTTTCTCTCAGTTGCTTACATTCATCAGTACAGCTTACATTTCACTTGAAATCTGTCTTATTTGAACTTTCTGTTGGAGAATTTTGCTTCTAGTAACTTTTGATGTTTGCTTTGGCGAGCTTTGTACACTGGGCCTCCCTGCTGTTTTCGTTTTTTTTTTCCTTTTAATGTCTGCTTTTCTGGCAATTGTGTCTGAACATGTCAAATAGAAACTGCTTAACAAGATGACTTGTGTTGTTAATATAATTAGATTATTAGTAAATAGATAAGCTCTACACATCTTGTTGTGTGTGTGTATGCACTATATTGACTGTCTTTCTTTCATTGTCTATTGTTGTTCTTGTTGTCTTTTTTTAAATTTTTTTGATGTTATGCAGGGTAGTGAACATTTTCCTATGCTGAACGAATTTTAATCCAGGCCTAAATTCACATGATAGTTGAATCAAGCATAGAGGGGATTATATTGGTTAAAGATTTCATGGGGAAACTGATGTTGCAGTAAATGAACCAAGGTCTTAGATTCAGTCAAGACTTTGTCACCAGATTTGCTAAAATCTGGCAGCAGCTTATGAGTCGATCCTCGTCTTACATAAGACAGCAAACAGTCTAATCTTCAGTTTGAGACAGAGAAAGGTATCAGTTGGGAGAACCCTGCTACAGAAGACTGGTAGGGTTTTAAGGCTTTCAAGTAGTTTATGTGCAGCAGAGTGGACAATGAGGAAAACCGAAGAATGATTCACATTGTAAGCAGAACATTCCAAAATGAGAGGTAAGGATGAAAATAAACAGAGACCGAGTCTGGTGGTTCCTAGTAATCCCAAGGATCACTAGCTCTGCACTTTGTGCATTGTCTCACATGATGGGGGATACAACATCACGCTCATTCCAAGAAGCTCAGTGAATTGCGTATCATCATCAAGAAGAAAACAGAAATGATTAGTAAAGAGATTTGCAGGATAGGTGACTGAGAGAACCTGGCACATTCTGCGGCGTTGTACCTCATGGGAACTGCTATGCGCAGTCTCGCAGATGGAGCGGGCCGCGGTATGGATTGGTATCATCTATGGGTTTCGCGTCCCGTACGCCGCAAGGAGTCCTTCCTGGGTCCCGTGCGGCTTCTCCTACTCATCGTGTGATTGGCCGCCAGCGACCGGACTATCTTAAAGTACGACCCGGAGCAGCACCACCGTACCGGGCACCTCCGTTGAGTTGCGTGCTTCCTTTTCGGCGCTCCATCATGCCCAACTGGCACCCCGCACGAATCACGATGACGTGCTCATGTACCGCTTCCGCTTCGTGTACCGCCCGCGTGACGCTCTAAGCGTGTCTTGGCCGACCAAACACGGAAAGAACCCTTCCCATTGGTTAAAAATGATTGAGCCCGGACGGAACCGCCAATCAAAAGCATTAATCAAGTTTAGCTCCTAAAATTTGAAGGGTGCGAGTGTTTGATCTTCACTGGGCTTGTCTTAAGAACCTTTTCCACATCTCATTAGGAGAAATCTAGGATACCGTAATTTTGTTTTCTCAAAATCTTTTGTAATATTTTTTATTATAATTAAAAAACAAAATAGTTGGTTCACATGTTGTTTATTCTCTATTGATTTAGAATATTTATGTGTCTTCAATTTCTATTTTCTACATTATGTATATAGAGAATATAATATTTAATATATTTTAAAGGTAGATTTGGAAAAAATATATGAAGTCAAATTCTCAAAAAATATTTCTAAGTTTAATAATTTCTTAAATAATGATTCAAGTTTGAAAAATTTTGGTAGTGCACCCGGATCACATAAAAAGATTATTTTATCTTTCATAAATTTTAAAATTATTTTGATAGTGCACCCGTTATCATTGCTTGCAATCCTCTCGTGACGGCCCATTACCGTCTTCAGCAACCTTGGCTGCTCCCCTCTACTCATAATCTCCATCGTAGGTCCAATGAGTTCTAGCAAGTGCTATTGGGCCTCCATCACTAAGTGAGTTTGGTGAAGGGGCACAATTGAGATAGTGGAAGAGGGTGACTAACGGGGTGAACGTGCAATCAAGGGTTGGATAGAGAGCGGTGATCGATGGGAGCATATTGATCATTTTAAAAAATAGAATACTTTGCAAGAATTTATCAAACTTGGGATGTCATTTGAGAAATTCTCAAACCTATGGACTTTTTTAGGAATTCACCCTATATATAATCTATTATGAAGTGAGATTAAAAGTAAAATTATATTACAAATATTTTGATCAAACCTTATGATACAAAAGTCAATTAGTAAGATGTGCAACCTCATACAGAAATTATTCTTTAGAATATTCTTTATTTCGATAGCATTCTTCTCCGGTTCTTTCTTGTTGAATATCAAATTTTGATGATAAAACAAATCGATAAGTGTTTATGATTTAATCTGTGTTTTGAATGATGTAGGATGTTACGATCAGGAAGATATAATTAAAGCAGGAAGAATCATGTTGGGTCGGAGGAAAACATATCAGAAGATTGGACGTCAGGCTAGAGGATCGGTCGACGTATCGACAGAAGGCTTCAGGCCATAGATTCGAGCATCGGGGCAAGAAGAAAGGATATTGCACCAAGGATATCGGAGTTGCGGAAGTCAATTGGTCGATTGGGCAATAAGCCACAAGAGAGGACGATGCGCTAAAGAATCGAACGAAGCGTTGATAGACCAATGACATGCCGGGCAACATGATTCATACTTAGTAATAATTATCTAGATCAAAGTGTATTTTTGTGTGTGCGGGATTAACTACGATAGCAAGACATAAAGCAAAATAAAGTCCCGGAGTCAAGAATGCGATTTCGTTGGGAGTTCGAGAGTTCATCGGAAGTTCTACTGGAACCAACCGAGAAGTCCAGGAGTTTGCCAAAGAAGCTAGTCGAAACTCGCCAAGAAGATCAACATGAAGTCTAGGAGCTTGTTGGGAGTCCGTCGGAACATTGCTGAGAGATCGCCGGAAGCTCGCAGGAAGAAATCGGACTTATCTTGCTTAGAATATGTCTTAGGAATTGTAATTAGCATATAATTAGAGTTGGGATTGGGAGGTAATCCCATCAACTCTGTTAGGGGCTAACTAGGCCAGATGTTGGGCTGGTTTGGACCAGATTTAAGGCCCAACCAAGGTGCTGAAATCTTGGCCGACGGTGGCACCGCTTGGGAAACATCACCCCAGGAAATTTGGGTGGTGGTACCACCCAAGCTAGGTGGTGGTACCACCGGCAATGCTGCCAGCGGTGGTTCTGTTAGGATAAAGAGTGGGGTCGACACTAAAAGGGGGGTTGAATTAGTGTATCGGTAAAAATTACATCTTCAAAACTTCGTTGTGATTAAATCTGTTTATGTTGAAAATTGATTTTGGAAACTTAACTTGAAAGCATACGAAAGAGCATAGTAGATGTAAAGCAAGTAAAGAGGTTTGCTGTTAAAGTAAATTGCACAAATAAAATGCAAACCAGATTTTAGAGTGGTTCGGTTGTTATGACCTACATCCACTTCGCCGATTCCTCTTTCGTCGAGGCCACTAGCATCCACTATCGATCTTCCTTTAATAGGCGAATATCAACCTCCTTCTTACACCCCTCTTCTTCTTTTACCCGATTTAGGAGACAACCCTTACAAGCACACACTCCTCCTAAATAGAATTCTAAACTTAGACTATAGGAGGGGATTTCTCTATTGATTGCAACAACATTTTCTCATTTTTAAATACCCTGTGCTTGTGTCTTTTAACCAGGGATGAGAGGGGTATTTATAGGCTTCAAGTTGATTCAAACTTGGAGCATAAAAATATCTCATCCCGGGTTTCCTAGGTTTGGGCGGTACCACCGCTTGTGTTAGTCTGACACTAAAACTACAATGGGCGGTACCATTGCCCAATCTGGCGGTACCATCGCCTGCAGCCTCTCGGAGGCTGTGTTTGGGCGGTACCATCGCCCAGACCGACGGTACCATTGCCTGACATAGTCTCGGAGATTGTGCCACGATGGTGTCACCTCTTGGGGCACTATTTGGGCCTCTCATTGGGCCCAACACAGACCTTACATAAGCCCAACTGGTCCCTAATTAGGGTGGCCCAAATCTAAACCTAATTACGTGCTAACTACGATTCCTAAGACATATTCTAAGCTAAACAAGTTCGTAAGTCTAGTTTCTTCCGACGAGCTTCCGGCGATCTTCTAGCAAACTTCCGATGATCTCTCGCCAATGTTGTAGTAGACTCCCGGCAAGCTCCTGGACTTCACGATGGTCTTCTTGGTGAGTTTCGATGAGTTTCTTTGGTGAGCTCTGAGACTTCTTGGATGGTTCTGATAGAACTTCCGACGAATGTTTGGACTTCCGACGAACTCTCGAGCTCTCAATGAAATCACGTCCTTGACTCCGGGACTTTATTTTGCTTCATGTCTTGTTATCGTAGTTAATCATGCAAATGTAAAAAACATACTTCAATCTAGATAATTAATACTAAGCATTAATCATGTTGTTACGTATGTCATTGGTCCTTCGACGCTTCATCCGATTCTTCGACACATCGTCCTCTCCTACAGCCTATTGCCCAATCGACCAGTTGACTCCGCAACTCTGATATCCTTAGCGTAATATTCGCTTTTCTTGGCCTGATGCCCAAATCCATAGCTCGAATCCTTCTGTCGATACGTCGACCGATCCTCCGGCCTAACGTCCAATCTTCTGACATGTTCCACCGGCAACATGATTCTTCCTGCTTTAATTATCTCATCCCGATCAAAGCATCCTGAGTCACTCAAAATGTAGATCAAATCATAAACACTTATCAATTGGTTTCATCATTAAATCCGAGATTCAATAATCTCCCTCTTTTTTATGATGACAATCATCTGATGACGGAGTTAACCTTAACTCCTGGAGTTTAAACAAACACCCCCTATTGATATGCTGTATTGATAGAGACTCTTGGATTTAAAAATCCAAGCAAACATGCCATGTTAAAATCATGCATAACATCAACATACTTCTCCCCCTTTGTCATCAACAAAAAGGAGAAGTGTGACTTTCATTTGAGATACAAGTTTAACTCATTGCATGATAAACATAATCTCCATTTTTATCATCATGCAAGCTAGCAAAAAATCAGCAAGTGCTACATCATATTAGAACATGCAAGCTATCAAGTTTTAGATATGCAAGGTAGTAAGATAGCATGTTCTACAACATTCAAGCTCGCAAAATTTTTCATCATTTTAGAAAGTGTAAGCTAGCAATTTTATATCACTTTACAACATGCATAATCACCAATCATCATTAATTTTAAAGATGTGCATGATTGCAAATTTTGTAAGTTAGCATGTTTTGCTTCTTAAGATAGGCAAGATAGCACTTTTGCTTCTCTTGAGATTGCAAGTTACTAATTCTTAGTGATGTTCAAGATAGCAATTTCTATATCATGCAAGCTAGCAAAATTGTTTACATCATTAAAAAAAATATAAGCTAGCAATTTTAAGAAAACAACGTTTGCTTCTTGAAATATACAAGTTAGCAATATTTGCTTCTCTTTTGAGATGAGCAAGCTAGCATATCTTTGCATCTTCTTGACTTGTACAAGCTAGCTAGCAAGCTAGCTATCTCCTGTAACACCCCACTTAGTCCCACATCGGAAGTGGGCAATGACTATGATTGGCTTATATGGGCTTGATGAGTGTACTATGTTAACTCTCGCTTAAGCATTTTGATCTGTGGTGAGTCCATCACGGTGTGGATCCACCACGAGTTAAACCTCACATGCTTATGTTGGGCTTTGACGAGGATGTCAAGCTAATGGGATAGTGTAACACTTAGTCCCACATCAAAAGTGGCAATGATTATGATTGGCTTATATGTGCCTGATGAGTGTATTACGATAATTTTTGCTTAAGCATTTTGGTCCATGGTTGAAGGACTAAAATGGAGTTATTGGCTAGTTGGCTTTGGGTCGTGACATCTCTCTTCTTTTTTGTCTTTGTCAAAGTAAAGTATCAATCTTATTTGTATATCATTATATTTTCAAATTAAAACATGCACAATTTCAAAACCTTACATTTATATCCTTATTTCATGCATGAGACAAATAAATCAATCACTATGGGCATATCATACATGATATTCAAGCATTCATGATACATCATTTTGCCAACAAATCATAGTATTTCAAATCATGATGGTATATAAATGTTAAATTATATTACATCCTATCATGCATGATCATAACTTCTCATTTGTTTGCATCAACATAAATTCATGAGTATTTCATGCATAATTTCATATCATCATAAAAAATATTAAGAGATTTTTGGTGATGAAATATATAAATCATGAAGACAAATTGTGAATATCAAGAGACATATTATAATTCTTTTTGGATAACTCAAATGGCAAAAAGAAAAAATCATAGTAGACAATCTTGATTTATAAAATTTCAAGTTATAAATCATGAGAAATCAAGATCATGATTTCGATAAAATCCATTAAATTAATTATTTTCATAATGCATGAGATTCACAAAAGCATAATATACATGGATTCATTAATGAAAAATCAAAATCAATTTCATAGTTCAAAAATTCATAACATAGGAATCGAGAAATTTTCAAGAAATGTATTCCCCTTTTATTTCATACAAGCCTTTGCTAAATAAAAACATTCATTATCATTTTAAAACCAAAAAATTAAATTTCATCATGACAAGGATCAACAAGCCATAAATCATAAAAATCATTATGCATAATTTCGAAATATAAACTCATTAAGTATGATATCAAATCTCTTAACATTTTCATTAAGACATTAAGTATGGCTTCATTGAACATAATGTTGAATAATTCTCAAAGATATCTAATCTTCTTTAGTTTCAATTTGTATGATTGACTTTATATTAGCATAGCCAAATATTTGTTCTTATATCAAAACTATGCATCATGTTTAAAATCGAAAACCAAGGACAAGATTCATCACAAAAATCATCAAGCCTTCCATACAAAAGTCATGCATTATCATTAAGCTTGATATCATTAGCACTTCTAATAAGAAAATTTAAAAAATTCATAAAAAGGAACAAAACTAAACATGACATTAAAAATAAAAATAAACTTAAAAAGGACCAAATAATTTGCTATGAATGTAAGAAGTCGGGGCACTTCAAAAGTGAATGTCCCCAAATAAAGAAGAAGCAACCGAATAAGAAGAAAGTGCTAAAAGCTAATTTGGACGATTCGAGCACATCTGAAGACGAAGAGTCAACCAACAAAGAAGTCACAAATTATGCTCTAGTGGCACTCAATGTCGAGGTCAGTGACCTAAACAAATCTCATTTATCTTATGATGAATTGCTTAATACTTTTAATGATTTGTTTGATGAATGTAAATTAGTTAGTAAAAAGTATAAATTATTAAAAAATAAGCATGCTTCTCTTGTTAGTGAATTAAATAGATTGAACATTGTGCATGATAATGTAATATTGCCTCCTTGTAACAAATGTGAAGAATTAGAGATGCTTAAAAGGGAGAATTTTCTACTATATGAAACCTTAGAAAAATTTGAAATAGGAAATAAATCCTTAAACATGATCATTGCAAAAAGGGATCATGTATATAGAAGAGATGGAATCCGCTTTGTGAGTAACACTCCCCAAAAGCCAATCATCTTTATTAAAAGCCCAACTTTGCATGTTTCACCCTGAAACAAATGTAATTTTTGTTACAAATATGGACATTATGCTCATAAATATCCATTTAAGAGGTATAGTCCACATAAGTTAATTTGGGTCCCTAAACGAACTTCAAATGACTCAATGCAAAATGATAAGTTAGGTAGATCTATTTATAAGGAACCCAAGGTAAAGTGGATACCTAAAAGGAAACTCCCTTTCTTGAAGATATGTCTACAATCACAAGCTAGTAGCAAGAATGATCTCAAGGCTTATGACCAGAGATCTAAAATACTTCATAAAGCTCTCTAGCCAAAACAATAAAGGAAAGAATATTAGAATTAGAACTATCAGTAACAAAATTGAAGATGCTTTATATTCAATGAAATCATGCTTGATGATTTAATGATGTAATGATTATTTGAAATCTTATGTTTTAGAATAATGTGTTACACATTTGATCTTGATGATTTTTTGTAAAATCTTGGATTTTGGTTTTAAACAATGATGCATATTTTTATTTGGCACAAAAGACAAAGGCATACTTGTATAAAATAAATCACATAAATTGAAACACATAAAAAGGGGAATGTATTATTCTTAAAAATGTCTCTATCCCTAAAATCTTATTGAGTTTTTCAATAAGAGTTTAATGAGTCTAAATATGTCACTTTGAATCTCTTGAAAATGATTTTGATGATTTGACGATTTAAATTTAAGTAAATTTGTATCCTAATCATGATCTAGATTTCGCAACATTTGAAACTTGAGAATTCTTATGCATGAGTTCCTCTCTTATAGTTTCCAGATTTCTCGACTTTTTGAGTCTTCTTTTTCGAGATTGTTTACTTTTATTCCTTTTATTTGCAATTCACAAAAGAAAAGATCTGAATCATGGATCATTGGTATGTTTGATCTTTTATGAACTGATCATTTCTATAAGAATCCTTTATTCTTTTATTTATGAAAGTAGAACTTCTTTTCATGAAATGACTTGATATGATATTTACGCAAATGAGTGCTTGCACCACATAATTATGATCTTACTTATCTCAAAAGTAAAGAAGGCAAAAGTACTTGTTTGCTGCATCTCAAAAGAAGGGCTATAATGCTAGACAAAGAAAACAAACAACGATAACTTGAGCAAAATAATGTACCGACGGTGGCACTACTGGACTGGCGGTAGCACTGCTAGTAGTACACACTAGTTGTAGGTGGTAGCACCGCCTAGCTGATGGTACCACCACCTGCAATCCTCCCCTATAAAATCCTTTTTAGGGATGACGGTAGAACCGCTCTCAACACTCACTATACCCCTCTAAACTGTTTCACTACCCCTCATTCCTCATACTCTTCCTCTAGAAACTCAAGAAAACCCTCATCCTTTGTAAATCTATGGATCAATCTCAACTTTTCAAGATATCACTACAAGAGTAATCCTCAAAACCTTTCTCTCAATTCATTGATAGATCTTGATTCTTATATGTAGTTCTCTCGTTGATAATACGTGTAGTTTCATGGCATTTTGAAGATCATCAAGGGACAAAGGAAAGAGGATATTAGATGAAACCTATGATACCATACTCTTTGATTTCCCTCAACATGCCTTTAGATTCCCAACCTTTGAGTCTATAAGTGTTCATAAGGGAAAATTATAACATCCAACGTCTCTAAATTTTCGTATAAGTTTCTAATTGTAATATAAATATATATTTTAAATTCTATAGAAGAGCCTAAATATAAATCCGAGAACCTATTTATAAAATTTGGGGACCTGTTTAAAAAAATCTAAGGACCTACTTGTAAACCCTAAGGACCTAATCGTAAATATAAATAATACAAGGACTAAACTATAAAATGCATAAAATAATAAATCCCACGCCTAAGCCTCTCTGCCTTCGTTCTTAAGGAACCTAAGAAGGCAGCTTGTGTTAGAGAAGAGAGGAAGAGAGAAAGAAGAAGAAAAAAAAGAAAAGAAGAGAAATTTGGGGCTTTGGGTTTTTTTATTCAAATCTTCTCATTTGGGGTTAAAATTCTCAAAGGCAAGTATTCTAACCCATCCTATAGAAATATTAGTCTTTATATACATATTAATTCTAAATAATTTGAAAGATTTTAGCTTAAAACATAATATTTCTCTTGTTAGATACAAAACCATGAATTTGAATTTTTTTGGTAAACTTACCTCTATACATTTTTTGAGACATAACTTTTAACACCAAACTTGGATTTAGGCGAAACCTAATTCATTTGAAATTAGACTCTTAGATATTTTGATACTAAGATTGAAATATTTTGACACTAAATACCTATCATAACTTCTATTTAAATTAACCCTACAGATTCTACAAAACAGGGACCGTAACTTCTAATCTTTGGATACTAAACTACTTATAAGTCCTGGTTGGAAATTCTGATTCATGCAAAACTTATTTTGTTGGAAACTAAACTGATAGATATTTCTTTTGATACTTGGATTGAAATATTTAGAATCTAAATGCCTACTCAGTTATCTATTGAATCCGACTCTATGAATTCTGTAAAATAGAGATTTTATTTCATGACCTTTGGTTACCAAATTATTTGTAACTCTTTGTTAGAAACCTCAATTCATATAAAAATTATTTTATCTGAAAGAAGATTGAAATATGTTTCCAATAATACTTTTTTAAAGTAAATTGGAGCAAAATTGATAGTTTGAATTATTTGTTCAATGTGTCTCTCAAATTCTGCGAGAATCTAACTTTGGCCAATTTTGCCTTTTCTTGTTTCATTCTCTTTGAAAATTGATTTCATCTAGTATTCTTGCGAAAATTATACCACATGTGTTAGCTTGGAATACTTATATACTCTTGTCCTTAATTTTTTTATAATACTTGAAACCGATTATGTAAAATTTATGTTGTATTACATTGTTTCATATGGGCACATGTATGTTTCATTGTTCTGCATGTGCTTTCGATATGTGCCAAAATCCTTATATGCTCTTACCTTTATTTCCTTTCAAATTTGAATACAATTATGAAAGATTATATTTGCATTGTATTAACTCATAAAGGCACATATGCGTTTTGTTGTTCTACATGTGCTTCTGATATGTGCTAATTTTATTGTTTACACTATCATTTTATACTATGGTGTTTGTGGGATACTATGAATCTTTGTCAGAAATGGTAAATGGAGTTATGCATAGAGCCCATGATGCTCTGCCAGCTCCCTTTGACTTCACCCAGATGTGGGTGGATGGAGTTCCCAAACATGAAAGACTTCTATCTGGTGGTCATCCAGAAATAGATGAACCATATTCTGTTTGTGATCCCACTGCACCTTCTATGTGTTTAATATGATATCCAGAGCTTTGGTTATATATTTATGTATGTGCTTTAGATAAGAATAAAATGAATGTAACATCAAATATGACGTATGAGCTTTTGTTTTGTATTTGTTTTTTGATATGCTCCGAAATAGTTCATGTGTCATTAATATACACCGAAACATTTCATATGTCATTGATATATTCCGAAATACTTCTTATGCCTCTTAAATATTCATACGCCATTCATATGCTTTGATATATTCTGAAATATTTCATTTGTCATTGATATGCTCCGAAACACTTCATACGTCATTGATAAGCTCCAAAATGTTTCATTTGTTATTGATATGCTCTGGAACATTTCATACGCTATTGATATGCTCCGATTACTCTTTATTTCATTTGTTATAAACCAAATATGTTTGATTGAAATGACATTTGTGATTCTATATCTAATGAGATTATATCTATGAATTCTTGTATTCTGCCTTGCATTTTGATACCTTATTTGTTTGAAAACTATTCTCTTTTGCCATAGATATATTAGTCGCTTACTGAGCTTTATATGCTCACTCTATTGCTATATAAATTTTTTAGGATAGCTTGTCATTTGTTAAAATGTTAAAGTTGGGATGAGGTAGTGGAAAGCTAGAAGATTTTGGGTAGATCTTTATTAGTAGATATGTTTTTGTTGTATAAGTATACTTTTTGTCTGATGAAATGTTGATGGTAAATCTAAACTTGTGGGTTTTGTAAAAGTTTAAAGGACCTCTCATGTTTAGGATTCTAGAATGTTAAGTTTAATTCGTGTAATAATATGAACTCATGGTAAACGTTAGTTTTGTGATTGTATAGATTCCTACACTTGTGGATTTATGTTACGATTATTGTTTTGGTGAGTAGGCTTTAGATTTTAAGAATCATTGAGTGATATATTATATGATTATAAACTGTAAAATTTTTATGGATTGTTAGATGTTTGAATATTTTTAGTATCCTCAAATGTTAGTTTAGATCTTGGATTGATTTATGACGAAATTTTAATATTATCGATTTAAGGGGCATGACAAAAATATGTAGATCTAGAAGAATTGAGTAATTTAGAACCAATTCAATGGTTTGCCAACGTAGATGTCTTTCCAATTCTTCAAATAAGTGAACCCATTTATCTTAGACTTATTCGCTTGTTTTACAACAACTTTCATGTTGATGAAAACGATATGGTATTGCATACCCATTACGGATAGTGTAATTTCCAATCTTATAGGAATTCCTAAAAACAGAATAGGTTGCTACTTTAGAGGACAATGGGACATTGAATCAGTTGGGGTTACATATTTTGAGGCATTAGACACTATCTTTGGTAACCCAAATTTGTCCATTGTTCCAAAAAGTTATAAACATTTGCTATCCTTCAGCACAAAATTACTTCATCATATTGTGATAAGTATCATACTTCCAAAATAACACCAATATGATGAAGTTAGTCAAATAGAATTAGGAACAATGTATTGGATTATGGTAAGACATGACAACTATTTTGGATATCTGATACAACAAAACATGATTGAACTCTCAACAAAAGATATGATACTTACACATGGTGGTTTAATTACTAAACTAATGCATGCACATGACTGTTAGAACCCTTGTAGATTGTAAACTTGGGGTTGATCTCTTTAGGGGATCGGCCTCATTGGAACTCTATAGGGGTTCCTCCCTCCAAGTTGCTGCTCAAAGGCTGCAGAAAAGATTCATCTATTGCTTAAGAAAAGAGAAGGAATACATGGCTATTTATAGGGCTTCTAAACCCTAACTCCTAATAGGACTCCTACTTAAGACTCTTACTTCTAACCAACTCCTAATAGGACTCCTACTCAAGACTCATATTCCCTTACAACTCCTAATTCTTCTCTAAGAAAAAACCTCTTACATGAATGCCCCTCTCAATTAGGACTCTCTTAGCTAGAGTCCTAACAGAATGTCCCTCTCAATTAGGACTCTCCTAGCTAGAGTCATAATAGTTTTACATGAATGTCCCTCTCAATTAGGACTCTCCAAGCTAGAGTCCTAACAGACCCGCCCTCTTCAAATTAGCCTTGTCCTCAAGGCTGATGATTCGTGAATTCTGGGAATTTGATCTTCAAGTCGTCATAGTTCTCCCAAGTGGCATCTTCTATTGGTAGGTTCGCCCACTGTATTAGCACTTCATTAGTGGGTCATCGTCGTCGAGTCACGATCTGTCGATCAATAATGGCACTTGGCTGGGTCTGGAGTTCTCTTTGGGTAGTCATATTTGGTGGGTGGCTTTGGGCTGTCTCCAAGCACCTATTTAAAACTTTCGTCTGGCTGTTGGTTTGTGGGTGATATGTCGTACTCCTTTTCAATTTAGTACCCTGCATATGGAATAACTTTGTCCAAAATCTGCTCTTGAAGATGCAAGTAGAATTTGTCACAAGCACAATGCGTCCCTTATAGCATAATTCTTTTGAGTCTCGATTGTAATGAGCCACAGAGCTTGGTGCTTCCTCTAATTTTTTTTGTATCTTACTGGTCTCTGAATCTTCCTGCCATACCATCTTAATATCCTCAAGGAAGTCGCTGGTTGGAAGTAAATGACCGAAAATTCAGCTTGCTCAGGTAGCTGCGAAAGCGCATCTGCAACAACATTCTCTTTCCACCTTTTGTAAGTTATTTCATAATCAAATCCAAGAAGTTTTGTTACCCATTTTTGCTGCTCGGGGGAAGATATCTTCTGCTCTAAGAGATATTTTAGGCTTTTATGGTCGGTCTTGATTTGAAAGTATCGCCTGATCAAGTACAATCTCCACCTCGTTGCTGCATGCACAATGGCGAGCATCTCCTTATCATATGTTAACATGTTTTGATAGGGGGGAGACAATGTCTTGCTAATGTATGTGAGTGGTCGACCATCTTGCATGAGAACGTCTCCCATTCTGTCTCCAGATGCATCGGCCTTAATGATGAAGGGTCGGTTGAAATCTGGTAGCGCTAGCACCGACGTCGTCGTTATGGTTGCCTTAAGTTTATCGAAGGCAGTAGAGGCTCTGTCCGACCATTGGAAGATATCTTTTTCCCGTAAGGAAGTAAGTGGTGCACTGATCTTTCCATAGTTTTTCACGAACTTACAGTAGTAGCCTGTTAAACCCAAAAAGCCATGTAGTAATTTTATGTTCCTCGGGGTAGGCCAGTTTTGCATTACATCAATTTTGAAGGGGTCCACCGTCACACCTTCCTCTGATATGATATTCCCAAGATATTTTACCTTTTATTGAAGTAAAAATTCATAGTGGTCGTTGTGTGTTCGAAAGGCGATTTTCGGTATGACTTCTTCATACACTCGTATTTGATAATAACCGGATCGAAGGTCCAGCTTTGTGAAGATTTGTGCTCCCTTTCATCTAGCAATTCATCTGCTATTGGAATAAGGTATTTGTTCTTGTTGGTTATGCCATTGAGAGCTTGGTAATCAACGCATATTCGCCATGTTCCGTCCTTCTTGTGTACAAGTAGCACCGGTGAAAAGTAGAGGTTGCAACTTGGCCGAATAACTCCTGTTTCAAGCATCTCTTTTAAAATCCTTTCTTTTTCATCATTCTGGAGATGTAGATACCGATATGGCTGAGTATTTGTTGGAGATTTGACTAAAAAAATCATTATACAATGATCATGTCGACGAGTAAGAGGTAGGTTGTGCGGCTCGTCAAATATATCTGAAAATTCAGCAAGTAAAGGAAATAGGTTTGGATCTTCAAATTCTATTGGCTCTTCTTTAATTTGCTGCTCAAGTTGAACCAAAAAGCCCCTGCATGCTTTATGCAAAACCTTCTCCATTTGTTGTGTGCAAATCATCGTTACGTCGCCCTCACATTTCCCATGCAGTATCACCAGTTTCTCCTTACTGTATAATTTTATAAATAGATGCATAAAATTGTAAGAAATATCACCTAATGTCATCAACCATTTAATTCTGAGTATGGCCTCATGATCATCAAGAGGGAGGAGGAAGAAATCTACAATTATCTCTTGGTCCTACAGCAACAGTTTCACCTGCGGGCACCTATGATCACACTTCAAAATCGATCCGTTGGCGACCTTAACGACAAACCTGCTGCAATTCTCAATAGGTAAGTTCATATGGACAGCAACCTTACTGTTTAGGAAGTTATTAGTGCTGCCCATGTCGATGAGAACAGTGATTGGTTGTTGTTTGAGAAGGCCTCCAACTTTCATCGTTTGCGGGTTTGAGTAGCTAGCTAGTGTATGTACCGTAACTTCGGTCGGTTGTGGCTCTTCTTCTGCATCTTTTTCTTCATGTTCAAGGCTCTCTTCTGAATGTTCAATGACCTTTTTTTCTACTGGTTCAATCATAAGAAGTCCTCTTTTACTACAGTGATGCTCACGGCTCCACGGCTCGTCACAATGCCAACATAACCCCTTCGCATATCGCTCCTGAAGCTCTTCTCTTGTTAACCTCTTTGGTGTAGGGACTTGGTCACTAGTAGGGGGGGTTGAGGGTTTCAATATTACTGGTTGAGGAGTGACCCTAGTCCTCCGAGCTTCATGGTTCAATTGCTCCTCTTGATGTCGTGCGAAAGAGATGGCTGCCATAAGCGTATACGGTTGTCGCGCTTTAACTTCTCCTTGGATCTCTGGCTTCAAACCCTCAATTAAGGTCCTCAATAGCTGTTTTTGAGACCAATCATGAGTTTGATTAGATAACCTTTCAAACCTAGTTTGGTACTCCTGAATGGTGGAAGTTTATCGAATCTTTGCTAGTTGTCCGTCAATATTCTCGTAATCGGTTGGTCTGAAGCGGATCAGCAGTCCTTCTTTGAATTGTTGCCATGAAAGGACTTCATAAGTATGTTTAAACCAGTCAAACCACTGTATAGCATCCCCTTCAAGATGTATAGCTGCAATTTTCACCATAGATGCATCTGCGGTTTTGTGGTACTGAAAATATCGCTCCTCGTGCGAGATCCAACCAATCGGGTCTCCTTCTTCCCATCTAGGGAAATCCACTCTCATGTATGGATAGTTGGGTTCAGTCATAGAGCCTCCCCTCCCTTGGAACTCATCTCTTCGGGCCTGGTGCGATTGGGCAAAGCTCTCTCCGTGATATGATTTTTTCGGGCTTAGTGGTCGGCCCAATCTGAGTTCGGTAAAGAGCGTCCGAATCTTATCCTCCATTCGCGCCTCCAAGGCTTCAAATTTTGCATTGATTACCTCCTTAGATGCCATAGTATATGCCTCCAAATCTATGATGTTAAGATCTCTCTTTTGTTGTCAGGTTAATGGCATGTATAGTTGAGAGAAGTGATGGTCGAAAGGATTGGTGGATCGGTGGACATAGGCTACGATTTAGGCTTGTTTTGTGGCTGTTTTGGGTACAGTTTGAGGGTGTGGTTTGGTGGAGTTTTAGGGCTATAGATGAAAGTTTTGGATCTGTGGTAGATGGTAGCAAAGGTTTGATAGAAATCAGTGGAAGTTGCAGCAAGTATGTGCTGTCTTGTAAGAGTAGAATTATCGTCGAAGAAACAATGGTTTCTTGATGTAATTTCTACCAAACACTTGAGAGAATTGAGGAGGGAATTGATAGAAAAATCACAGTTTATATGACAGCAAGGATGTCTAATTTAATCAAGAGAATTTTGGCAGTATAACAGTAAGGAAATTGGTGCAAGTTGCGATTGCAGAATTCTCGTCGAAAAATTTCAGCGATTTACGACGAAACTTTGCAGCAACACAAAATCGGTTTTAGAGATGAATTTCTCAATAGATCAATCTTAGATGGAATCCAAGATGATCTATGAAGTGTATAAGAAATTTCATTCAAAAAAGATTGCAAATAGATGGGTTAAGGCAACAATATGCGGCCGAAATTTTCTGCAACATAGATTTTCAAGTATAGCAGATTGGACATAAAAGATCAGTAGTTTATATTGAGATTTTTTCGATGAAACTAAAGGGAAATCCACTGTTAGGAAGTGTCAAAGATGTCATAAAAATTTCGTAGAAATTTGGATAGAAAAAGTATAGTTGCAAGATCAAACAGATGGTGCTATGCGGCTGGAATTTTACAGTGCAGATTTTCAAGTATAGCAGATTAGACGTAAAATATCCATGGTTTATATTGAGAATTTTTTGACAAAACCAAAGGAAATCTGCTGTTAGGAAATGTCAAAGATGTCATAAAAATTTTGTAGAAATTTGGATAGAAAAAATACAGTAGCAAGATCGAACAGATGGTGCTATTCGGTTGGAATTCTGCAATGTATCTTTCGTCATAGAGATGAAAACTTTATGACGAAAAGTTTATGCAGCAATATAGGAATAATTTTTTTTTATATTTTCAAATAAGGATAACTAAATTACAGCAGTAGTAAGGTAGAAAACCAGAACCTATTGTAATTCACGGGGAGATCAAAGGATGATCCGTGGTGGTGGAGATGACGGTGGAATTTGGCAACGATCTCTTAAGCAATTGTGGGAATTGCTTTTGGCGGTTGTGGAGGGTTGATGGATGGCTGTGGAAGGGCATCGAGACACCAAGAATTCTGCTCTGATACCAGGTATTAGAACCCTTGCAGATTCTAAACTTGGGGTTGATCTCTTTAGGGGATTAGCCTCATTGGAACTCTATAGGGGTTCCTCCCTCCAAGTTGCTGCTCAAAGGCTGCAGAAAAGATTCATCTATTGCTTAAAACAAGAGAAGGAATACATGGCTATTTATAGGGTTTCTAAACCCTAACTCCTAATAGGACTCCTACTTAAGACTCTTACTTCTAACCAACTCATAATAGGACTCGTACTCAAGACTCATATTCCCTTACAACTCATAATTCTTCTCTAAGGAAAAACCTCCTACATGAATGCCCCTCTCAATTAGGACTCTCCTAGCTAGAGTCCTAACAGAATGTCCCTCTCAATTAGGACTCTCCTAGCTAGAGTCCTAACAGTTTTACATGAATGTCCCTCTCAATTAGGACTCTCCAAGCTAGAGTCCTAACAATGACATAGTTATTCCATCTAACGAAGAAACCTTAAAACTAGAACGATTCAATGTCATCAATAAAAATATATTAAGGAGATTAAGATGCATAGTAAGAAGTAGAATTTGGACTAGATTATCTAGGATAAGGAAAGTCAATCTCCTCCTACTAGTCCTTTTGAGGTTGCACCTCCAACAAAACCAACACCCTCCTCATCTACCGATTCCATAGTAACTCGACTAGATTGAATTGAACTACGTCAAGATCAAATCTTAACCGAGATGTAGCAAATTCATCAACAACTTAACACTCTATTTAGACATTTTAATTTACCACTACCAGAATAGTTTGTATATTTCTCCTTTCTTTTTGTTGATGCAAAAGAAAACTCAATAGTACCCTGATAATGCTATACTCTTACATGTACCTTTCGATGTTAAGTGTTTTTCAATATTATGATGCACTTATTAATGATGTTATAATGCATACAATACTCTAAGAATTAGGCATGCTAAATCTTCCAAATGCATGAATTCCTTTTTCAGATTTCTCGATTCTTCATAACTTGAATTTTCTTTTTAAATCGAGATCATTTTTCTATTTGCAAAAGAAGAGCCTTGATTCATGGATTTTTTGATTTATAACTTGATATTTTATCAATTCCTATGAATCCATTCATTTTGCTAAAATAGAAACTTGATTCAATGAAATTCATTTATTATGGATTTGACTTGGTTCAAATCCTTTCAAGAATTTGGTGCTTGATTTTTTTTTTGTGGAGAATGAATTCCTCCCTTACTTTTCTTCTTCTTCTTCTTCTTCTTCTTCTTCTTCTTCTTCTTCTTATCTTTTTATGATAAAGGAAAAAAGAAACTTGCACATCTTAAGAAGAACTAAAAAGCTACTAAGCAAAAATGCTAGCTTCTCATTTTTCATGCAAAGTTTTTGCTTAACTTCTCATTTTTGCTAGCTTGGATAAATTGTGTAAAACTTACTTGACATGCTTTTAGACACTTGTATTGTTGAATGATTATCCTTTTTGTTGATGACAAAAGGGGAAAAATAGTATCAGAGTAAAGTGATGAATGTTTGGTATCATGAGCAAAATGTTGATATAATGCATGAAGTGATAAATGCTTAAAAATTTTAATGTCTAAGCATCATGAATGTTATGTCTAAAATGATATATGTTTGATTATCATGTGTGGTATACCCATAGTGATGATTGATTTATTTTTAGTATCATGCAAGAAGTAAGGATGAAATGTAAGGTTTTAAAATTATGCATGTTTTAATTTGAAACTATAATGATGCATAAACATATTGAAATTTTGATATGATATATTGCATTTGATCACTATGATTGAAAGTGTTTAACTTGAATTTAAAGGTTATGATTTCTTTAAAATTCAAGTTTGCTTTATCTCAATGTGGCATATAGATAGGGGGACTTAAGGTTAACTCCGTCATCAATTGGTTGTCATCATCAAAAAGGGAGAGATTGTTGAATCTCGGATTTTGATGATGAAATCAATTGATAAATGATCTAATTCATATGTTGAGATAAGTGTTGCAGGATTAACTATGATAATGGATAAGGCATAAAACAGATATTGGGCTAGAGTCAAAGATCGAATGATATGTCAAAGATTCGAACGATGTGCCGGAAGCTCGTCGAGAGTTCGTCAGGAGTTCACCGAGAGCTCGTCGGGAGTTTGTCAAAAGCTTGCTGAGAGTTCATTAGGAGTTCATTGAGATTTCATCAGTAGTTCGCTAAGAGTTTGTTAGGAGTTCGCCAAAAGCATGTTGAAAAGTACACTGGAAGTTCATCGAGACTTCACCGGAAGAACAATTGACATACCAAATAAAAATTACTTAGTGAATGCCTTAATTATCGTAGTTAGAACCGAGATTGAGTTAGGATTGGGTGGTAATCCCAATAACTCAGTTAGGGGCCAACATGGCCCAAAATAGGACTGAGTTGGACCGGATGGAAGGTCCACTCAGCCACTTGGAGCCTTGCCAAGCGGTGGCATCGCCCAGGGTAGGCAGTCGAACCGCTTGAGGCTCAACCTCCCAAGTGGTTTCGGCGATGGTACCGCCCAAACTGGGCGATGGTACTGCCAAAATTAGGCAGTGGTACTATCAACGGTTAATGTTATCAAGTGGTGGTACCGCTAGAGCTTAGTCTTCGAGGCTCTGTCAAGCGGTATTACCGCCCAGTGTAAGAGCACCTGGCGGTGGTACCGCCAGTACCTTGAAAATCCGAGAAGAGACACTTCTTGTCTCCAATTTTGAGACCATTAAAGCCTATAAATACCCCACTCCTTTCTACATAAAAGGGTAACAAAGGATATAACAAAGTGTGAAAAAATCTTTGAGTGTTGGGATGTAAAAGTGTTGTAAAAAGAGCTAAGAGTCCTCCTCCTCTTACTTCAGCTTTCTAATCATTAGAAAAGAGGTGTGAGGGTTGTCTCCTAAACCCGTGAAAAGGAGAAAGCCTTGTAAGAAGGTGATTGGTTTTCACCTATTGAAGGAAGACCATTAGTGGACGCCCTGACCTTAACGGAGGAGGAATTGAAAGTGGATGTAGGTCACAAAGACCGAACCACTATAAATCCGATGTGTTTTTTTCTTATTGCTTTCTTTCACTACTTTGCTACATTCTACACTTTGCATTTACTTTAAATCATTATTTTCGTTACATTCTGATACAGGCTTTATCGAAATGATTGTATCAAAAGAAATTTTCTGAATCAATGAAATTTTTATTGCTGCACTAATTCACACCCCCCCTAGGTGCCTTATTGATCCTAACAGGAAGTTTCAGATCTAACACAACCAGTCATCGGGAGTGACAGCCAACCTTACGAGGACTATTGAGTGTTGATAGAGGATCATCCACACTTGGTGTTATGAGAGAAATGTCGTATGTGTTTTTGCTTAGACAAATCCCTAGCTAGGTTCATTCGGATTGAGAGAGAAAGTGTTCTTTAGGAGAATCTGATTAAAGCGAGACTTGACTAGAAACTGTATAGGCTTGATAGTACCATGCCTAGTATACGGTCTTTGAGGTATTAGATAGATGAGGGAATATAGATATATAGTAATTGAGAATAGATAGGTTCAATGGATTGGATTCTTTTGTATCGTTTGGGGACGACAACATAGTGGCCTAGTACATCAATAATCAAAGAGTCGAGTGAATTATTATGGAGATAATAATTCACTAAGCCATAAGGAGTTCTGATATGTATGACTCACGGCCAACAAGATATTGAGCCTAAAGGGTCACACACATATGGTAGGTATTATGATAGGGAGGTTCAGATATGAGATATCCGCCGGAGCCCCTATCTTATTAGATATCCAATAAGCCCTTGAATTATTGGATCCTATGGATAAGATCCAATAAGAGTCAATGAGAGATTATTGGATAGAGATCCACTAATCTAAAAAAGCTTGGGTAGTTGGATGGAGATCCAGTACCCAATAGGGTAGGATCCATTAGGGTTAAGTTGACAGGGGATCTCTATAAATAGGAGGGAATCAAAGGCTCATAGGCTAGAGGTTTTTGATTCCCACCTCTTCTCCCCTCCCCTTCTCCTCCTCAGATAGTAGGTGTGGAGATTTGGGCAGCGATTTGAGGAGCGTCATCGTAGCTCAACTATGTGGATCACCGCTAGAGAGGAGGACGCTTGACCTCGTTCATCCTCTCCTATAGATCTGTAGGGATTCAAGGATATATGATTTCCCTAGGTAAAACAAAATCTTTCATACACATAGTTTTCGGTTTTGCGGATTTTGTGCCCCAATCTTTGAATGACAACGAACACCGTTTTGGGATATCTAAGAATTTTATTTTCTATTCTTTTACTACGTATGTGATGTTGCCGCCAGAATTCCCTATAGTGGTTTTAGAGCTAGGTTGTTAATGCAAAGAATTAGTTTTGAACTACATGTGTTGTGTTTTAGAGCTAGGTTGGGTTTTGAACTACATGATTTTGTCCTCAAAATCATTGACGCAAAAGGCAAGAGAGGGCAACAATTGTTGCTACCCTTAAAGGTTTACCTAAGGCTATCACCCACAGGCGCAAGCACCGCTGTCCCCATGGGCAGAGGCGGCGAGCCCCCAATGGCAGAGGCGATCGCCCATAGGGGCGCGCGCTCGCAGGAGCAGTGCTCTTCTCTCATCTCAACTCGCTAATGTACTTTGGTGAAAGTGCTAACTCACTAATGGCTTCCCTAAAGCAAATTAGTTACTTGTGCCCCTTAGAATTTGAGAAATTTTCAGTTTTATCCTTTTATCTAAATTACCAAAATACCCCTCATAATTTGGAAAATTTCCTACATGTCCCTAAATTCAGAAAAATATTAGTTAATTAAAATTTTTAATTAACTATTATTATTATCTAGTAGTTCTACATAATGATATTTATATGTGATGTATGATGTAGACAAATGATTATGGACCGTGTGATGTTTATGTACTTGTGATTATTATTATTATTGAGGCTTGTGAGCCACCACTTTATTTCTCATTTATTGTTGGGCTTACGTGCATATGATTAAGTTATAATTACACGAGGAGACGCAGCGGGAGCGTGAAAGCGATAGCGGAACCTACGAGGTCGAGATGGACAATCGTGACACATGAAGATGTGTTGAGATGCCAATGGAACTGACGAGGATGAGATGGACGATCATAGGGCATGGGGATGCACTACTGTATACATAGATCTTGATGTGAGTGATTAGACCCTCTAGCTTGGGTCTAATCATATTAGGTTATGGTCCATGATCATCTGGTGTGATTGCTTTTACACCTACTTGATATGTATATATATTTACATGCGATGTAGATATATATTAAATATGTATGTGTGTGTTATGTCAAGACCAAATCAAAATCCCCTCTCTCAATAATATTAAGTCGGTAAACGTAAGACACTTAGATTGACCTATGTGGCCTTCTATCATTATATAGGTATGGACCGATTCTCGACGTGGGTTATGTTGGCTGAGTCACTCGAGGCTCACCTATATTGTGATTCACTATCTTACCTACAACATATAGATGTCACCGGTGACCTGAGTGACATGGTATGTTTGGTCTAGTCTCTTCAGGATATATCATCGAATCAGACTCATTTTATAATGATGGTGTTGATTGAACCAAACATCATAGTTGGTCGAGTCCCTCGAGACCATGGTGGTTCAAAGGCTGAATAGGACAAGAATCACAAGGAGTTGTGATAGACAAGAGTTGTATATCTTTACGGGCTTAGCGTGATTGGTCGAGTCCCTTGAGATTACGTTAAGATGTCGATTAGATTTCGATCTCACTAGAGATTCGCCGGGGGTCTTCAATTCACATACCGGAGGGAGTTATGTATTTCACCAGAAAATAGTGGGAGTAGATTAAGATAGATGTCCATATCTTATTTGTTTATTTTCCTACAAAATCTACATGATATTTATTTCTACTACATCTTTATTTTTAAAAAATATCATTTTCAAATCCCTTATGTGGCATACTTGATGTCAACCACCTCACTAATTCGAATTATATAGATTAGCTCCATAACTTGAGAATTGTTCTTGCTAGTCATAGGTGCATTATAAGCCAATCACATGAGTGATATCATGTGTGATATGATACATATTCTTTTTGCCTATTATATTTTGGTATTTTATCACTTACATTGTTTGTTGAATATATACATATGTATTATGATGCCCATGGATCTATGCAATGGGAATCGATGTTGAATCACAGATTTTGACTATGAAATCAATTTGTGAATTAATGATCTAATCTATGTGTTGAGATAAGTGATGCAGGACTACCTACGATCGTGAGAAAGGTAAAATGATTAAAGAAGAATCGAAGTTGGGTCAGAGTCAATGATCGGGCATCGGGCCCCATGAATCGGGGGATATATTGAAGGATCGGACAATGCAGTTGTTAGGATCCTTTTTTTGAGCTTTTGAATAATGTTTATTGAGTCTATTTAGTCCATTTGTTTATTGAGTCGGTTTGGTTCAGTTAGAGTCAAGTAGAGGTTTATTTAATATTTATTTATTATTAGAGTTCAAGTCCTGATGGACTCTGGGTGAAACTCTATAAATAAGGATGTAACTGCTTCTTTTCAGTTATCTATAAAAAATACTATTCTATCTTTTGACAAACCCTAGGAGGCCGATCCCCTCGAAGCGATCAAGGAAGGCCGATCCCCTCGAAGCGATCAAGGAGGCCGATCCCCTCGAAGTGATCATCCCTTTCTCTTCTTTTTTACGATAAGACTTTAGGGTCTTATCATTTGGTATCAGAGTAGCGATCCTCGACGTTCTCGTTGTAGTTCGTCATCTAAAAAAAAAAAAAATTATGAGGGCGAAGCCGGTAGCCACGCACGCTGTTCCTTCTCAACCTAGAAGGAACATTTGCTTCCCGGAGCCGACCAACCCTGCTTTCCTTCTCCTCCATTGCCGGCGCTACTTCCTGGTCGGCGACCACCACCGCCGCTACTCCCCGGCCAGCGCCCACCGCTGCCGTTGTACCCCGGCCAGCAACCTTCTCACCTCGCCTCCTCGCTGCCCGCATCTTGCTCGAGCAAGAAGGGCCGCAG
Source organism: Musa acuminata AAA Group (assembly GCF_036884655.1). Taxonomy (NCBI): domain Eukaryota; kingdom Viridiplantae; phylum Streptophyta; class Magnoliopsida; order Zingiberales; family Musaceae; genus Musa; species Musa acuminata. Next base: position 25,315,084 of record NC_088356.1, on the reverse strand, counting down.
CCGTCGTTTCCCAGCCAACGGACCACCCATCGCCGCTTCTACCATCGGTGACGCTGCCCTAGCCGCACCGCCATCGTTGCCTTCCCTTGGTTGCAGCTTCGGCCGTGCGATCTATCGGCGTTGCTGTTTCTGTGGTGCGATAGAAACAGAGCAACCGTCGGTCCCTCTGCTGCCGTAGGCGCCGGTTGCCTCTACCGCTGCCGCTATTTCTCGGCCACTTCAATGCCACCCCTCTCCTTCGTTGCCGAGCCACCACCGTTGCCAGCCACCATGCGACGACCGCCGCACGCCTCCCAGCAGCCGATCCTCCTTGCTCTACATCCGTAGTGCCAGAAACAGGGCAACTCACCGGTCGCCCTTGTTCCCAACCGTGACATCGCCGACTCCTCCTTCTCCACCGCTAGCACTGCTTCTCAGCCGCACGACCACCGCCGCATCGTCATTGCCAGCATCGCCAGCGGCTCCGGCTATGGTGCTATAGAAACAGAGCACCCTGTTTCCCATCTCCAGCATCGCAACTTCCCGGCCAGCGACGACGCTTGGTGCCTTTTTCTCCACCGCCGCCGCTGTTTTCTGATCGCTCGATCATCGTCGCCCGCCTCCCAACCGCAACCCTCGCTGTGCCCCCCCCTTGGTTTGTAGCCACAGCTGCCGGTTGCCGCAGCCCTCGTTGCAACGGTTGCAAAAACAGAGCTTCCTCTGTTGCTGCAGCCCCCGTCGATCCCGGCCGCGACCCTCGCTGCCTCCTTCTCCACCGTCAACGTTGTGCTCCGGCCAGCGACCACCGCTACTGCCAGCCACCGCAGCCTTCTCCTCAACCGCTTGTGATCCTTCCAGCCAACTCCTTCGGTGGTGTGACAAAAACAGAGTACGCAGCAACCACCACATAGCAACAAAAACAGTGGCACCCTCTGCTGCCGCAGCCACCGATTGTAACCACTGTCATCACTCCCGGCCAACGACCAACCCCTCATTCTATAGCAGCCGGCCTCCAATAGCGAACGCAGCAACCGCAGTAAGTATGCTGCCGTGCCTCAACACCAGCAGCGCACGCAACACCGATTCCTCTTCTCAACCTCGGCCGCATCAACGCCGCCTCCCCCTTGCTTAGCATATTCTGCCACAACCACAAGTTGCCATAACCGCAGGTTGCCATCACCGCAGCCTCAACCCATTGCTTGGCGATCGCCCTTTGGGTCGCAGCAGCTGCAGTCACATCAACGCAATCGCCTTCCAACCCTGGCGCTCTCACCCCATGCAGCGATAAAAACAGGGCAGCTACTCTTCCTCCATCTCAGCGACCGTAGTACTACCCTTGGCGTCCACCTCCTCGGCAACTTTGCATCGACAATGTTGGTGCCCTTAACCGACACCAAAAACAGGAGTTGAGATTACAGATTTACAGTCTTACGCAATGACCACTTATAACTCGGTGAAAGCACAAATGAAAGCATTGAAAATCAAAATTGAGAACCAATTGCAAGAAACACTTAATGATTTTAAAAAGAGTCTACTGGAGAGCCTCAGCAAATTTTAACAAAATGGGGGCTCAAGTTCTATGTTGCACAGATCTGAAAATACAGGAAAAAGGCTCTAAGATAGTGACACAAACTACTTACACATGAAGGTGGAATTTCCGAGATGGAAAGATGGGGATCTGACCAGTTGGATCTCTAGGGCAGAAAATTTTTTCCATTTTCACAGAACTCTAGAAGAATCCAAGGTGGAAATAGCCTCAATCCAACTCGATGGAGATGCACTCCAGTGGTACGATTAGTATGAAACTGTTTACGAAGTTCCTTCATGGGAGAAGTTCAAAAGAGGGCTTCTTGTTCGATTTGGCTCATCCGAATATGAGAATGTTGATGGCCAGCTCGCCAAAATTTTTTAAACTTCTACAGTGTTGGAATATCAGAATAGGTTTGAAAGATTGTCAAATCAAGCTAGAGATTGGTCAGAACGACAGCTTCTGAATACATTTATTGGAGGGCTTAATCCGGAGATCCGGTGTGAAGTTAAGGCTCATTAACCCCGCACTATGATAGCTGCGATCTCATTTGCACATCTACATGAGAAAAAAATTAGCAAGGAAAGGTCAGCAAGGGGTTTACACTGTGATGAAAAGTGGAGTATGGAGCACTAATGTAAACAAGGGCAACATCTAATGATTCAGCCAATTAGAGAGGAACCGAAAGCAAAAGAGTTAGACTCCAATTATGAAGGTGTGGAAACTAATGAAGATATTGAAGCCATCACACATATAGTGCATGCATTGGCTGGCTATGCTAACCCACAAACTATGAAAATCAGAGGAACTTTGAAATATCAGCCTGTCACTATTTTGATTGATACGTGCAGCACTAACAATTTTATGGACAATGAGACTGTTGATCGATTGGCCCACCACATTGAAGACTATGACAGATTCGAAGTAAAGATCGTTGATGGACGGATTTTCACTTGTGATAATAAAGGTTCAAAGATAAAATTGATTATACAAGGCCAAAAGTTTCAAGCAACGATTACTACATGGAAAGACCGACCTGTTGCTTATACTATCAAAAAGTGGACCATACATACTTGATCAACATGTTGTGATGCGTTGCAGATAGTCTATGGCTAAAGTACTGAAAGTGAAGCTCCCCAAGATTGAAGCTGCTCAACCTTGAGGACAAGGCTGATTTGAAGAGGAAGGAACTGTTAGGACCCTTTTTCTAAGCTTTTGAATAATGTTTATTGAGTCTGTTTAGTCCAGTTGTTTATTGAGTTGGTTTGGTTCAATTAGAGTCAAGTAGAGGTTTATTTAATATTTATTTATTATTAGAGTTCAAGTCCTGATGGACTCTGGGTGAAACTCTATAAATAAGGATGTAACTGCTTCTTTTTAGTTATCTATAAAAAATACTATTCTATCTTTTGACAAACCCTAGGAGGCCGATCCCCTCGAAGCGATCAAGGAGGGCCAATCCCCTCGAAGCGATCAAGAAGGCCGATCCCTTCGAAGTGATCATCCCTTTCTCTTCTTCTTTTTTACGAGAAGACTTTAGGGTCTTATCAGCAGTGAAAGCTTACTAAAAGTTCATTGGGAGTTTGCCAAAAGCTTACTAGAAGATCACCAGGGGAGTTCGCTAGAAGTTCACCGAGAGTTCGGTTTAACAATTGACATGCCGGACAACTTAGATTATGTGCATCATAATTGTTTTATCTTTAATTATCATAGCTAGGGCTTTAATTTGAGTTAGTTTTAGGCGAAATCATACTAACTCAATTAGGAGCCAATTGGGCCAAAAATAAGGCTAAATTGGGCCAATTGGATGCCCTATTCAGTCACTTGGAGCCACGTCAAGCGATGGCACCACCCAGACTGGGTGGTGGTACCGCCTGAGACTCAGCCTCCCAAGTGGTCTGGGCGGTGGTACCACCGGCAGTTGATGCTATCAAGCAGTGGTACCGCCCTATCATGCGGTGGAATCGCTAGAGCCCAGTCTCGAGGCTCTGTCAGGTAATCGTACCGCCTAGACTAGGCGATGGTACCACCCTGTGTTAGTCTATAGGCGATGATACCACCTAATGCTGGCGGTGGTACGGTTGGTACCCGGAAACCCAAGATGAGACACTTGTTGGCTCCATTTTTGAAGCCATTGGGGCTTATAAATACCCCACTCTTTCCTATATGAAAGAGTATGAAAAGTGTGAACAAAAGTTTTGAGATTTTGATTGTAAAAGTGTTGAAAAAGGTACTAAGTGTCCTACTCTTCTTTCTTTAGCCTTGTGATCAATCTAAGAGATGTGAGGCTTGTAAAAGTTTATCTCCTAAGCTTATAAAAAGGAAAAGGTATTATAAGAGAGTGGTTGGTTTTCACCTATTGAAGGAAGACCATTAGTAGATGCCAATGGCCTTAGTAGAGGTGGAATTCGAAGTAGATGTAGGTCATGATGACCGAACCACTATAAATCTGGTATGCTTTCTTTCTATATCATTTCTTTCATGATTTTCATTCGCACCACTCATTGATTTACTTGCTCACTGCCCTTAATCACTTACAAACACTTTCAAGCTTAAACGCTTTTTCGGATACAAGCTTTATCGAACGAATCTTTGAATCTACGTCATTTTTATTGAAAGCATTAATTCATCCCCCCTTAGTGCCGACTTGATCCTAATAGTTGGTATCAGAGTGAGGTTACTCTATTTGGTTTAAAACCCAAGAGAGATGACTTTTGTTGGCAATCAAGAGGGTCTTTCTTTCACTTATCCTCCTATGTTCAATGGGGCAAACTATACGTATTGAAAAACAAAAATGAGAATTTTATTGCTTTCTATTAATTTCAAATTATGGAACTTTGTTGAAAGCAGTTTTGAGAAGTCTTCTAAACCAATAAATGAATGGAATGATTTGGAAAAGATGACTTTCTCTTTGAATGCTAAAGAAATGAATGCTTTATTTTGTACTCTTGAAAATAACGAATTTAATCGAGTTTCTATATGTGAAACTGCATATGAGATTTGACACACTTAAAGTCACACACAAAGGCATAAGTTGGGTTAAAGAGTCAAAAATTAATCTTTTAGTTCATAGCTATTGCTAGTCATATATGCCTTATAAGCCAACCACGTTAGTGATGGCACGTATGACTTGAGACATAGTCTTTTTGCTTATTATTATTATTTGATATTTTATCACTTTATATTACTTATTGCTTGAATATATTGTGATGTCCATGGATCTGTGTAATGGGAATCAGATCGTGATGAGAACACGATAATGAGACCGATTCACCTTTAAACACAGATCCTAAATAATCCCGATCATATGTTACTAGAGAGGGGCATCGAGATAACCGGATAGACTAGTGTGCTGTATACCCATCCATATGACGGATGCAGCTAGTCTCATAGCAGCTTATGTGGGGACACTAGGGATATAGTATAGGTACTCATTGGAGAATGAGTTCACTAATTGATCCGCTTACGGAACACTAGATGGTTGATGATGGATTATTGTCAAACAATGATTCCATAGTCCCAATAGTGTATCTCGTCCTTAGACTTGAGATACCAAGGATGTCCTATATGAGTACTCTACTCTTTGATACCAAACTTATAGGTTTGGAGGTTCCAGATCTTGCACAACCGGTCATCGGGAGTAGTATCCAACCTTACGAGGATTATTGAGTGTCGATAGAGGATCGTCTACTCTTGGTGTCATGAGAGGAATATCCCATATATTCTTACTCAAACAAATCCCTGGCTAGGGTCTTTCAGATTGAGAGAGAAAGAGTTCTCTAGGAGAATCCGTTAGAGTGAGACTTGATTAGAAACTATATGAGTCTAACAGCACCATGCCCGGTATACAATCTCTGGGATATTAGATGGATGAGGGACAATTGATACATGGTAACTAAGGACAGACAGGTCCAATGGATTGGATTCCGTTGTATCGTTTAGGGACTGTAGCGTAGTGGCCTAGTACGTCTGTATGCGATTTGTTGAGTGAATTATTATGGAGAATAATTCACTGAGCCAGAAAGAATTCTGACAGATATGACTCATGGCCAGCTCGATATTAGGCCTAGAAGGTCACATACATATGGTAGGCATTGCGATGAGTAGATGTTCAGATATGAGATATTCGCGAAGCCCCTATCTTATTGGATATCTAATAAGCCCCTGAATTATTTGATCCTATGGATGAGATCCAATAGGAGCCAATGAAAGATTATTGGATAGACATCCACTAATCTAAGAGGCTTGGGTGGTTGGATAGATATCCAATACCCAATACAGTAGGATCCATTAGGGTTAAGTTAATAAGGGACCTCTATAAATAGGAGGGAACTAATAGTTCATAGGCTAGAGATTTTTTATTGCCTCTCCTATTCACCTCCCTTTCTCCTCCTTAGAGCAGACTTGGAGTTTTGAGGAGCGTTGTCGTAGCCCTACTATGTGGATCACCACTAGAGAGGAGGACGCTTGACCTTCTTCACCCTCTCATAGAGATTTACAGAGATTCAGGGATATACGATCTCCCTATGTAACCTAATATTTAATATAGATAGTGTTTCTATTTTGCTGATTTTAGATATTCGCTCGATGATGAACATATCGATGGAAAATTGAGGATTTTGTTTTTTGTTATTTCACTGCACATGTGATATCCCTCCCCAAATATTTTCAAACAGTGGTATCAGAGCTAGGTTGTTCATGCAAAAGATTGGTTTTTAACTATGTGTATTGTGTTTTGGAGAAGCTTTTGATGTCAAAATCATTGACACAAAAGCGAGGAAGGATAGCAATGATTGTTGCGCTTGTTGCCCTTGCTACCATTTGCGTGCGTACAACCGCAGGCAGGCACCTGCAAGGGCGGCAATCACAAGCAGGCAATATAGTGCCGGCGCATGCATAGGCACTATGCCTGCAGCAGCCGACTGGTGGCCTGCTTGGAACAGGCTTGCGGCTGGCAGGGCTGGTAGCCCGCAGGTGCCGTGTGATGATGTGTATATATGATGTATGATATGTGGACGGATGATCATGGACTGTGCGATGTGTGTACTTGTGATTATTATTATTGAGGCCTATAAGTCACAATTTTATTTCTCATTTGTTATCGGGTCTGCGTGCCTATAATTAAGTTTTAATCACACGAGGAGGCACAACAAGAGCGTGGAAGTGATAGTAGGACCCAAGAGTCAGACGATCGTGATGCATGGAGATGCATAGAGATTATGATAGAACCGATGAGGATGAGATGGATGTATTGAATCTCAGATTTAGATGATGAAATCAATTGATGGGTTAATTGATCTAATCTATATTATTGAGTTACGTGTGTAGGATTAACTATGATAGCTTGAAGACATAAAGCAAGTCTACCGAAGTCAAGTTTGATGGGTGTTCGAGAGTTCGCCGATAGTCTAAAGATTCGTCGGAAGTGCTGTCGGAACTAACCAAGAAGAAATCGGGGACTTACCAAAGTTTTCGGAAGTCCGCTGGAGAGATCGCCGGAGGTTCACAGAGATCACTGAGAAGGTTCGGCTACTTGCCAAAGAATCGCTGAACTCGCCACAAGACTGGGAGCCTGCTGGGACTCCACCGGAAGAAATCCGAGGGTGTATCAGAAGTCCACCGGAAGTTCACTGAAAAAGCTCACTGGAAGGAAACTCAATGTTGCCGGTTAAAAACATACTTAGGACTATGTCTTAATTTTATAGTTTGCATGTAATTAGGATTAGGATTAAGGGTTAATCCTATAACCTGGTTAGGGGCCAATTGGGCCCAAGTTCGGACTGGTTTGGGCAAAGTTTGGAGCCCAACTAGTGAGCTGAAATAATCTAGGCGATGACACCACCAGATTGGGCGGTGGCACCGCCTAGAACCCGAGAGTTTCGATGGTGGCACCATCAGCAAATTGCTGGATTGGGCGGTGGCACCGCCCAACACCCAAGAGGTCCGATGGTGGCACCGCCGGATTGGGCGGTGGCACCGCTAGTACACTGTCATTGTTAGACACTAACAGGTGGTGGCACCGCCAGCATCGGGAACCCAAAAGTAATTCAAATTTGGAGCCTAAATTTGAATTCTCTTAGGGCTTATAAATACCCCCCAATTCTCAGTAGAGAGAACAACTTTTGAGAAGCAAGAGATTGAGATAAAAGCCATAGCAAAGTCTTTAGCAAGTTTTGTTTTCAATAACTTGAGTGTTCACCTCCCTCTTTCTCTTTGAAAATTTATAAGAGTGTGAACCACTTGTAAAAGGTTGTAAGAGGGGTATTTGTCCTTCCCCTTTAAAGTGATTTGCTAATGGAAGTTGGGAGCCTCATTGAAGAAGGCTTCGCAAGTGGATGTACGTCATTTTGACCGAACCACTTTAAATTGGTGTGTTCCTTGAATGTGTGAGTATTTACTTTTCTGAAACCATTATTTACATAGCAGCAAGCTTTCAGTTTTCATCTTCTCACTTTACCCGAGCTACTTTCTCCAAGTTATTGACGAATTGAAATCTCTACGCATTTACGAAATCATTTTCAAATTTACAAGTTTTAATCTGCTGCACTAATTCACCCCCCCCTGTTAGTGTGCTCCGATCCTAACAATTGGTATCAGAGCTAGGCTCACTCTTATATTTGGTTTAATACCCATGAAAGATGGCTTACTCCGGCATGCATGAGAGTCATTTCATTATACGTCCGCCTATGTTTAATGGGTCGGATTACACGTATTGGAAAACTCGAATGAGGATCTTCCTCATTTCTATGGATTTCAAGCTTTGGACCATTGTTGAAAATGGATTTCAAAAATCTTCTCTTCCGATGAGCGAATGGGATAAATAAGAGAAGAAGGTTTTTGCTTTAAACGCAAAGGCTATGAATGCTTTGTTTTTGTGCATTGGACAAAAATGAATTTAATCGCATTTCAATTTGTGATTTAGCTTTTGATATTTGGAGAACTCTTGAGGTCACTCATGAAGGCACTAGCCGAGTGAAAGAATCCAAAATCAATATTCTTGTGCACTCTTACAAACTTTTTCGAATGAAACCAAGTGAGTCTATCGGACACATATACACCCATTTTACAGATGTCATCAATGGACTCAAAGCTCTTGGTAAAAGTTTTTTTAACTTTGAACTAGTAACTTAAATTTTAAGATCCCTTCCAAAGAGTTGGGATCCAAAAGTTATGACCATTCAAGAGGCCAAGGACCTTAAAATATTTCCTCTTGAAGAACTTATTGGGTCTCTAATGACCTAGAAATGATGTGCCATGCTCATGAAGAGCTCAAGAACCTCCTTCCAAAGAATAGGAAGGATATGACGCTTATATCACAAGAAGACCAATTGAAAGGAACATCAAGTGATGAGGACAGTGACGATGACATTAGACTTTTAACTCAAAAATTTTAAAAATTTATAAGAAAGAATAAATTTAAAAATAACACTAAAAATAAACTTGAACATAAAAAGGATCATGTAATATGCTACGAATGCAAGAAGCTGAGGTACTTCAAAAATGAATGCCTGCAAGCCAAGAAGAAGCAACCGAAGAAGAAGAAAGCTTTAAAAGCAACTTGGGATGATAACATGTTAATGATTGCTTTAAAATAAAATAATGTCTACACAATCAACCTTGACGAACTGAGTAATGAAATTTGCTTCTCTGCTTTAAATGATGATGCTTGGCTTTGGCATAGGAGATTAGGCCATGCAAGTATGAAACTAATAGCTTAGATATTATCTAGAGAGTTAGTACGAGGGATTCCCAATATGAAGTTTATTAAGAACAAAGCATGTGATGCATGTCAACTAAGTAAACAAATAAAAACTAGTTTCAAACCAAAAAATCAAATTAGCACCACTAGACCATTACAATTGATCCATTTAGACTTATTTGGACCAATTGACACAACGAGTCTAGGAGGAAGCAAATATGCCTTCATAATTGTCGATGACTATAGTAGATACAATTGTCTCAAATGTTTCTCTAAATTTTGTAAACTTACTCAAAATGAAAAAGGCTTCATGATTTCATTAATTCGAAGTGATCACGGTGGCGAATTTCAAAACTGTGACTTCCAAAGTTTTTGTGAATCCAATGGATATAATCATAACTTCTCCACTCCGAGAAATCCTCAACAAAATGGGGTAGTTGAAAGAAAAAATAGAAATTTATAAGAAATAGCAAGAACAATGTTAAATGAACGTAGTCTACCTAAGTATTTTTGGGCCGAAGCCGTTAATACGGCTTGCTATGTCATGAATAGGGTTCAAATAAGACCATCTCTATCAAAAACTCCCTATGAATTATGAAGTAACAAAAAACCAAATGTTTCTTATTTTAAAATTTTCGGTTGTAAATGCTTTATTTTAAATGAAAAGGATGCCTTAGGAAAATTTGATGATAAATCTGATGAAGGCATCTTTCTTGGTTACTCTTTCATTTCTAAGGCTTTTCAAATTTTTAACAAAAGAACCTTAGTTATAGAGGAGTCTATTCATGTAGTTTTTAATGAAATTTCTGAGTTAAAGAAAAATGATTTTGATGATGATCTTGGTTTTGATAATTTGAATTTAAATGAACCCCCTCCTCAAAATAGCAACTTGGATGTATCTTCTTCTGAAATTTCCTTATCCAAGGAATGGAAGATGTAGATGCTCATCCAAAGGAGCAAATATAGGAGATACATCAAAAGGGGTTCAAACTCTTTCTTCCTTTAAGAATTTTTATGCTAACGCCGCCTTCCTTTCTCAAATTGAACCTAAATGCACTGACGAGACCTTGAAAGATGATTCAGGGGTTATTGCAGTGCAAGAAGAATTGAACCAATTTGAGATGAATGAGGTGTAGAAGCTTATTCGTAGACCTAGTGACCATTTAGTCATTGGTACTAAATGGGTCATTAGAAACAAGCAAGATGAATGCAGTATCGTAGTTAGAAACAAGGCTAGACTAGTGGCCAAAGGTTTCAACCAAAAAGAAGATATCGACTATGAAGAGATCTTCGCTCCTATGGCAAGATTAGAAGCCATTAGGATACTCCTTGCCTATGCTTGTAGTAATGATTTTAAACTATTTCAAATGGATGTCAAAAGTGCTTTCTTGAATGGTTTTATTTCCGAAGAAGTGTATGTTGAACAACCTCCTGGATTCGAAAATTCTCTTCTTCCTAATCATGTATTTAAATTGACTAAGGCTCTCTATGGCCTAAAACAAGCTCCTAGAGCTTGGTTTGAAAAGGCTTAGTTCCTTTCTTATTTTAAATAATTTTACAAAAGGCAAGGTTGATACTACATTGTTTATCAAACATTTAAAAAATAATTTTCTTATTATTCAAATTTTTGTTGACGATATTATTTTTGGTTCTTCGGATGAATCACTATGTGAATCATTTACTAAATGTATGAATCATGAATTTGAAATGAGCCTAATGGGTGAATTAATCTTTTTTTTAGTATTACAAATTAAATAACTTAGTGATGGTATAATTCTTAATCAATCTAAATATACATTAGAATTATTAAAATGATTTAACAAGGATGGTTCAAAAGCGATAAACACTCCTATGAGTACTTCCACTAAGTTAGATATGGATAAAAATGGTAAAAGCTTTGATAAAAAAATGTACAGGGGAATGATAGGTAGTCTACTTTACCTCACCGCGACTAGACCAAATATCATGTTTAGTCTAGGACTTTGTACTAGGTTTCTATCTAATCCTAAATTATCTCATCTTAAAAGTGTTAAAAGAATTTTTAGATATCATAAAGGATCTCCCAATTTAAGATTATGGTATCCGAAATCTGATAAATTCGATTTAATAGCTTATGTAGATGCCGACTTTGGCGGAGGTAGGATAGATAGAAAAAGCGCATCCGGAACATGCCAATTTTTAGGGCCAATTTTTAGGACATGCACTTGTTTCTTGGACTTCCAAAAAACAAAATTCAGTTGCACTATCTACGATGGAAGCCGAATACATTACTGCAAGTGCATGCTGTGCACAAGTTGTTTGGATGAAGAATACATTGGAAGACTTTGGAATTTACTTGAAGAGCATTCCCATAAAATGTGATAATATAAGTGTCATTTGTCATACCAAAAATCTAATTCAATACTCAAGAACTAAGCATATCGACATTAGGCATCATTTTATATGCAATCATGTCCTTAACAATAATGTCATTCCAAAGTTTATTAATACAAAGCATCAATTAGCAGATATTTTTATAAAAGCCTTAAATGAGGATCAATTTGACTTGATTAGAAGGGAACTAGGCATGTTAAATTATCCTTGTGAATGAGCTTGATTGTATATATTTTTCAAAATTTTTCATCCTCTTTCTGGTTTTCGTGGATTTAACTTCTTCTTTGTTTTTTGATTCAAAATGACATCTTAAAGAGCAATCCAAGACCCTATTCTATCTTGAATCAAACACCTCTGAAAACAAAAAAAAAAAAGGGAGGGAAAGAAAATTTTTGGCACGCTAGCGGTGGCACCGCTAGAACCGGCTGTAGCACTGCTTGGGCACTCGGTCCCTAGGCGGTGGCACCGCCCGAGAATCCACATAAGTGGAAGAGTTAGGGCCAGTAGTGGAACCGCCCCCAACCCGTGAGAACTCTCCCTAGAACTCTCACAAAACTCTCTAAACCTCTCTTACCCTCATTCTAACCTTTAAAAGCCTAAGAGAGGGATTCTTGTTTGATCAAGCTCTCTATCTTCCAAGGAATTCTCCATAAGGTAAAATCTGAAATCTTTCCTTCTTTCTCTCATTATTTTGCCTACTCTTCATAGTGTTTTTCCTTGATTTATCATCCTGCTTAGACATGGCTCCTAAGAGATCAACAAGAATAAAAGGGAAGAGGGTGGAAGGAGATTCCTATGACCAAAACCCTTTTAGATCTAATGAAGTAGCTCTTAGGTTTCCTAATTTCGAAACAAGAACTATAGATAAGGGCAAACATGTTGATCTAGATAAACTTGAAAACCTGAACCCATTAGATGGTTTGCAGATTTAGATGCCTTACCTATCCTACAAATCAATGAACCAATTTATCCTAGGCTAGTTAGGTTCTTTTACTCAAACTTATGTGTGGACAATTATAGCTTAACTACCTACCTCTTAGGAACATAAATTAAAATCTTTGATAGCATTATATGCGAATTAATTAGAATTACTGAAAAGGACATGGGCTGTTATTTTAGAAATAAATGGGATATCAATGCAATAGGAGCAACCTACTCCGAAGTCTTAGAAACTATTTTTGCAAATCCAAACCTAGGCATGATTCCCAAAAGTTACGAGCACTTATTGCCCTTTAACTCTAAATTTCTTCATCACATCATGACTAGCATACTACTTCCCAAACAATTTCATCATGATGAAATTAGTCAAATAGAGCTAAGCACTATGTATTGGATAATGACCGGCCAATATAATTATTTTGGATACTTAATCCGGCAACATATGCAGGACATAATAGCTAAAGACACAATGTTACCATATGGGGGTTAGTCACTCGATCAATACTTGCCCATAATATTTGTGTCTCACCCGATGAAGAAATAATTCAAGTTGATCAATTTACAACTATCAATAGAAACCTGCTCAAAAGACTTAGGTGCACTTTTAGTAATGGTATTTGGGTTAAGCAACCTAGAAGGACTGATCCAGTTTCCCCACCAATCGAACACCCCGAAACACCAATTTTTAGGGGAAATGAATCTCCTCCTCCTAGTCCCTTTAGTGTAGCACCTTCAGAATCTACTCCTACTTCATCCTCTGAAGATCTCATTATGGCAGAATTGCATCAGATCAAATCACAACAAGAGCAACTCAAATCACAGTAAGAGCAAATTCAATCTCAGCAAGTTCAAATTTTGAGGGAACTGTGACAAATGAATCAAAAGATAGATGTCATTTATAAGAACTATAGATTTCCTCCTAAGGATTAATCGATATGCTTTCTTATTTTGTTACCTTGACAAGCGATCCTTGTATAATTACTCTTAATGCCAAGTTAAAGCTTTGCCATCTTTGTTCTTTTTGTATGAAAGCAATGCTGATTCTTTTTGAGATGAATTTTGTATAATCTTATGAATGCTGATTTTCTTTCGAATATATGAAGTTTGGATAAATGCTAATTTGCTTTCTAATAATATGATTTTTGGATGAGTGCTGAACTTGTTGTTATAACATGAATTTTGTATAATATTATGAATGCTGATTTTCTTTCGAATGATATGAAGTTTGGATAACTGTGATTTTCTTTCTAATAATATGAATTTTGGATGAATGCTGAACTTGTTGTTATAAGATGAATTTTGTATAATCTTATGAATGCTGATTTTCTTTCGAATGATATGAAGTTTGGATAAATGCTGATTTTCTTTCTAATAATATGAATTTTGGACGAATGCTGAACTTGTTGTTATAAGATGAATTTTGTATAATCTTATGAATGCTGAATGATCAATCTTTATGCTAAACTTCCTTTTCTAATGATTTTATGATCACAAATTGTATGCTTAAAGTCTCATCTCCTTTTTGTTGATGATAAAGGGGGAGAAGAATGAGCAAAAGATTGATGACTTGTGTCAATGCGATAGCATGACTTATGTGAATTGCAAAAGCTTGTGTAATGCAAATGTCTTATATGCATCGCAAATGTGATAGCATGACTTATATGAATTGCAAAAGCTAATATATTATGTAATGCAAATATCTTATATGCATCGTAAATATGTCTTATATGTATCGTAAAACTTTTTGAGAACATCGCAATATGAAAGTTTTCAGATTGGTTGTCGTTTCATCTCATGATCATATGAAATCATGCCTTACATTTATATTATGAGATTTATGTTGATAGTTCATATCTCTTGTCGAAATGATAATTATCTTTTATCATTCAACTTAAAAATAATTTTAATAGTTTGAAATTATGAGAAATATGAAGTTTCGTATTTGCTCATGCTTATTGAGAATAACGATAAGTTCAACGGATAGAACTTATCGATTTAGGCTTGAATTCAAAGAGATTGAATTCAAGTGTTCTTATCTTCTCAATATATGGCATTTAAATAGGGGGAGTTATGTTTAACTCCATCATCAATTGATTGTCATCATAAAAAAGGGGAAGATTGTTGAATCTCAGATTTTGATGATGAAATAAATTAATGGGTTAATTGATCTAATCCATATTATTGAGTTAAATATGTAGGATTAACTACGATAGCTTAAAGACATAAAGCAAGTCTACTGGAGTCAAGTTTGATAGGTGTTCAAGAGTCCGCTGAGTGTCCGAAGATTCATCGGAAGTGCTGCCGGAACCAATCGAGAAAAAATCGGGGACTTGCAAAAGTTTTCGAAAGTCCGTTAGAGAGATCGTCGGAGGTTCGCGGAGATCACCGAGAAGGTTCGGCTACTTGCCAAAGACTCGCTGAACTCGACACAAGATCGGGAGCCTGTTGGGAGTTCGCTGGAAGAAATCCGAGGCTGTATCGGAAGTCCGCTAGAAGTTCACCGAAAAAGCTCACCGGAAGGAAACTCGACATTACCGATTAAAAACTTGCTTAGGACTATGTCTTAATTTCATAGATTATATGTAATTAGGGGTAGGATTAAGGGTTAATCATATAACCCGGTTAGGGGCCAATTGGGCCCAAGTTCGGACTACTTTGGGCCAAGTTTGGAGCCCAACCAATGAGCTAAAATAGTCTAGGTGGTGGCACCGCCAGACTGGGCGGTGGCACTGCCCAAAACCCGAGAGTTCTAGCAGTGGCATAGCGAGCAAACTGCTGGATTGGGTGGTGGCACTGCCCAGCACCCAAGAGGTCCGACGGCGCCACCGTCAGACTGGGCGATGGCACAATCAGTATACTGTCAGTGTCAGACACTTACTGGTGGTGGCACTGCTAGCATTGGGAACCCAAAAGTAATTCAAATTTGGAGCCCAAATTTGAATCCTCTTGTGGCCTATAAATACCCCTCAATTCTCAACAGAGAGAACAACTTTTGAGAAGCAAGAGATTGAGATAAAAGCCTTAGCAAAGTCTTTAGCAAGTTTTGTTTTCAATAGCTTGAGTGTTCACCTCCCTCTTTCTCTTTGAAAATTTGTAAGAGTGTGAACCACTTATAAAAGGTTGTAAGAGGGGTATTTGTCCTTCCCCTTCAAAATGATTTGCTAGTGGAAGTTGGGAGCCTCATTGAAGAAGGCTTCGCAAGTGGATGTAGGTCATTTTGACCGAACCACTTTAAATTGGTGTGTTCCTTGAACATGTGAGTATTTACTTTTCTGAAACCGTTATTTACATAGCAGGAAGCTTTCTATTTTCATCTTCTCAATTTACTCAAGCTACTTTCTCTAAGTTATTGATGAATTGAAATCTCTACACATTTATGAAATCATTTCAAATTTACAGGTTTTAATCCGCTGTACTAATTCAACCCCCCCCCTCTTATTGCCACTTTGATCCTAACGGGATGATCTCAAGGCATGGAGATGCACCGCTGCACACATAGATCTTGATGTGAGTCATTAGGCCCACTAGCTCGGGCCTAATCACATTAGGCTATGGTCCATGATCATTTAATATGATTGCTAATATGATGTGTGATTGCTTGTATACCTACTAGATATGTATATATATTTGCATACGATGTAGATATATATTATATATATATATATATATATATATATGACACATTACATTAGGAGACCAAATCAAAATCCCCTTACTTTATAATATTGAGTCGATAAATGTGAGGCAATAAGATTGACCCACGTGGCCTTTCATCGTTATAGGTAGGGACCGATTCTCAAGGTTGAGTTGGTCGAGTCTCTCGAGGCTCACCTATATCGCGATTCGCAATCTTGCCTATGACATAGAGATGTATGTCATTGGTGACTTGAAGACATGGTATACTTTGTCGAGTCTCTCGAGGGTATATCAT
This sequence comes from Musa acuminata AAA Group, assembly GCF_036884655.1. Classification (NCBI taxonomy): domain Eukaryota; kingdom Viridiplantae; phylum Streptophyta; class Magnoliopsida; order Zingiberales; family Musaceae; genus Musa; species Musa acuminata. The sequence continues at coordinate 25,298,635 of NC_088356.1, read as the reverse complement.
CGATTCAAACTCATCTTGTAATGATGGTGTTGACTTAACCGAACATCATGGTTGGTCGAGTCCCTCGCGAACATAGTAGTTTAGAGGCCAAACAGGATGGGAATCACAAGGAGTTGTGATAGGCAAGTGTGGCCTATCTTTTGGGCTTAGTGTGATTGGTCGAGTCCCTCAAGGTTACATTAAGACGCTGATTAGATCCTGATCCCCACTAGAAGTCTGCCGAAGACTTCTGTTTCATGTGCTGAGAGTGTCATGTGACTTGCCGGTAAAATAGTGGGAGTAAATTAAGATAGAAGTCCATATCTTGATTGTTTAGTTTTGTAAAATCTACATGTTATTTATTTCTGCTACATCTTTATTTTTAGAAAATGTCGCTTTCAAATCTCTTATGTGGTATACTTGATGTCAACCGCCTCACTAGTCTAAATTATACGGATTGACTCCACAACTTGAGAATTATTTTCACGGTAGAGAAAATCACATGTGTCCTTGATACAGTGATGACTATACCTAAGGAAGGGTGTTAGGACTCTAGCTAGGAGAGTCCTAATTGAGAGGGACATTCTGTTAGGACTCTAGCTAGGAGAGTCCTAATTGAGAGGGACATTCATGTAAGAGGTTTTTTCTTAGAGAAGAATTAGGAGTTGTAAGTGAATAGGAGTCTTGAGTAGGAGTCCTATTAGGAGTTGGTTAGAAGTAAGAGTTTTAAGTAGGAGTCCTATTAGGAGTTAGGGTTTAGAAGCCCTATAAATAGCCATGTATTCCTCCTCTTTTCATAAGTAATAGATGAATATTTTCTGCAGCCTTTGAGCAGCAACTTGGAGGGAGGAACCCCTATGGAGTTCCAAGGAGGCCGATCCCCTAAAGAGATCAACCCCAAGTTTAGAATCTGCAAGGGTTCTAACACTTGGTATCAGAGCAGCGTTCTTGGCATCTCACTGCCCTTCCACTACTATCCATCAACCCTCCACAACCGCCCAAAGCAATTCCCACAATTGCTTAAAAGATCGTCGCCAAATTCCACCGTCATCTCCACCACCGCAGATCCTCCTTTGATCTCCCTGTGAATTGCAACAGGTTCTGGTTTCCTACCTTACTGCTGCTGCAATATAGTTATCCCTATTTGAAAATCCAAAAAAAAAAAAAAAACTCGTTCCTATATTGCTACAAATTTCATCGTAAGTTGCTGAAATTTTTCGACGAGAATTCTGCTATCGCAACTTACACCAATTTTCTTGCTGTTACTGCCAAAATTTTCTTGATTAAATTGGACATCCTTACTGTCATATAAACTGAGATATTACTGTTAATTCCCTCCTCAAATCTCTTAAATTTTTTGTGGAGATTTCGTCGAGAAACCACTGTTTCTTCGACGATAATTCTGCTCTTACAAGACAACACAATTCTGCAGCAAAACTTTCACTGATTTCTATCAAACCTATACATGCCTTTAACCCGTCAACAAAAGAGAGATCTTAACATCACAGATTTGGAGTCATATACTATGGCATCTGAGGAGGCAATCAATGCTAAATTTGAAGCCTTTGAGGCACGAATGGAGGATAAGATTCAGACTCTCCTTACCGAATTCAGTTTGGGCCGACCACCAAGCCCGAAGAAATCACATCAAGGAGAGAGCTCTAACCAATCAAATCATGCCCAAAGAGATGACTTCCAAAAGAGGGGAGGTTCTATGACCGATCCCAACTATTCGCGCATGAGAGTGGACTTCCCTAGATGGGAAGAAGGAGACCCAATTGGTTGGATCTCGCGCGCGGAGCGATATTTTCGGTATCATAAAACTGCGGATGCATCCATGGTGGAAATTGCAGCTATACATCTTGAAGGGGATGCCATACAATGGTTTGACTGGTTTGAACACACTTATGGAGCCCTTTCATGGCGACAATTCAAAGAAGGACTACTGATCCACTTCGGACCAACTTATTACAAGAACATTGACGGACAACTAGCAAAGATCCGACAAGCCTCCACCATTCAGGAGTACCAAACCAGGTTTGAAAGGTTATCTAATCAAACTCGTGATTGGTCTGAAAAACAGCTATTGGGGACCTTTATTGAGGGCTTAAAGCCGGAGATCCGAGGAGAAGCTAAGGCGCGACAACCGTACACGCTTATGGCAGCCATCTCTTTCGCACGACTTCAAGAGGAGCGATTGAACCATGAAGCCCGGAGGACAAGGATCACTCCACGACCTACAGGGTTTAGGGTTTAGGGTTTAGGGTTTAGGGTTTAGGGTAAGGGATTGAGGTCGAATTTTCATATTTTGTTTGATGGCCTATTGAGATTTGGGATAGAGTATGTGTTTCAATAATCATAATCACAGACATCCACGCCTTAATAATCATAATCATAATATCAATTAGTCTTGCTTCATCTTCTCGTGGGTCCTGTAATCACCTCCATTCTCTCGTCTTACCTCCTCGTATAATTACATCATAATCACAGACATCCACGCCTTAATAATCATAATTCCATCATTGATATTATGATTATTATAAAAAAATTATGATTTGAATATTATGAGAAATGGGCAAGACTCATTGATATTGATGTACTCTATCTATGTTTAATCAGTTCTCGTTCATCAAATTTGAAAAGGATGACATGAGATTCACATTTAACATATTTGAGGAATGAAGTAGAAAAGGGATTGAGGTCGAATTTTCACATTTGTTAAGCAACCAAAGTGCAGCTTCTCCAGCAAAAAGTAGAGTACCTTGGGCATATAATATCATAAGAAGGAGTGGCGGTAGACCCAACAAAAATTGAGGCAATGCAAGGCTGGCCGAAACCTACAAACGTGAAATTACTACGGGGGTTCCTTGGACTAACGGGCTACTACCGAAAATTTCTTAAGGACTATGGAAAGATCTGTGCACCACTCACTTCTTTACTGAAAAAAGATGCTTTCCAATGGTCGGACAAAGCCTCTGCTGCCTTCGACAAACTTAAAGCAGCCATGACAACGACGCCGGTGCTTGCGCTACCAGATTTCAATAGACCCTTCATCATTGAGGCCGATGCATCTGGAGTCAGAATTGGAGCCATTCTCATGCAAAATGGTCGACCACTCGCATACACTAGCAAGGCATTATCTCCCTCCCATCAAAATATGTCAATATATGATAAGGAGATGCTTGCCATTGTACACGCAGTAACGAGGTGGAGACCCTACCTGATCGGCCGACGATTTCAAATTAAAACTGACCATAAAAGCCTCAAGTACTTTTTGGAGCAAAAGATATCATCCCCTGAGCAGCAAAAATGGGTAACCAAACTTCTTGGATTTGATTATGAAATTATTTACAAAAAGGGGAAAGAAAACGTTGTTGCAGATGCACTCTCACGGCTACCTGAACAAGCTATGGTTTCAGCCATCTCCCTTCCTACCACCGGTCTCCTCGAGGACATTAGGGAAGAATGGAAGAAGGATCCAGAGATTAGCAAGATCATAAAAAAATTGGAGGAGGATCCAAGTGCAATAGCCCACTACACGTGGGATTCGAGGGATCTACGCTACAAAGGTCGCATTGTGCTTATACCTGACTCTCCTTGCATCGCAATCATCTTGCATGAAATGCACTCCATACCTTCAGCAGGGCACTCTGGATTCCTAAGAACTTACAAAAGAGTGAAGAAAAATTTTTATTGGAGAGGGATGAAAAAAATTATTGCTGAATATGTGGCACAATGTGATGTATGTCAACAGCACAAGGGTGAAACTGTGGCAAATCCAGGGAAGCTACAACCACTACCCATACCAGACTCAATGCGGACTGACATCTCCATGGACTTCATTGAAGGGCTGCCATCTTCCAAAGGTAAAAGCACGATTCTTGTGGTGGTTGATCGACTTACGAAATATGCTCATTTTTGTGCTGTGAGAAATCCCTACACTGCTGCTAGTATTGCCCAGATTTTCATAGAAAATATTATTAAACTGCATGGGATGCCAAGGTCCATCGTAAGTGATCGTGACAGGATCTTCACTAGTAAATTTTGGACCGAGTTATTTCAGTTACCAAACTCAAGATGAGCACAGCGTATCATCCACAAACTGACGGCCAAACAGAGGTGGTAAATAGGTGCTTAGAGACGTACCTCCGGTGTTTCGCTATCGACCGACCAAAAGAGTGGACGAAATGGCTTCCCTAAGCCGAATGGTGGTATAATACTACATATCATTCATCTACAAAATGTGCCCCTTATGAAGCATTGTATGGTCGACCAGCACCTGTGATTCCAAAGTATGTAATTGGCTCGGCCAAGGTAGATCAGGTTGACCAAGAATTGATTAATAGGGGCAAACTCTTACAACTATTAAAAGATAATCTCTCTACCGCTCAAGCCAAAATGAAGCAGCAAGCCAACACACGACGAAGTGAAAGAGAATTTTCAGTGGGAGATTGGGTTTATCTTCGCTTACAACCATACAAGCAACTCTCTATTAATACTCGAGCCTCCATGAAGCTATCCCCACATTTTTATGGGCCCTATCAGATCACAGAGCGTATTGGAGCCGTGGCATACAGACTTAAATTACCTGAGGATGCTAAAATTCACCCTGTCTTCCACGTATCATGCCTAAAGCCCAAGTTGGGAGAACATGAGTCACCCCAGATCCAACTGCCCAACACAACTGAGGATGGAGTTATTCAAGCCCAACCACAAGCCATCCTCGATCGCAGGATCGTGATGCGTCGCCGACATCCCTCTACTGAAGTACTAGTGCATTGGAATAATCTACCACTTGAAGACGCCACATGGGAACCATATAAGGAGCTGAAGACCCGGTTCCCTAAGTTCATGGAATCTCAGCCTTGAGGACAAGGTTGATTTGAAGAGGGCGGGTCTGTTAGGACTCTAGCTAGGAGAGTCCTAATTGAGAGGGACATTCTGTTAGGACTCTAGCTAGGAGAGTCCTAATTGAGAGGGACATTCTGTTAGGACTCTAGCTAGGAGAGTCCTAATTGAGAGGGACATTCATGTAAGAGGTTTTTTCTTATAGAAGAATTAGGAGTTGTAAGTGAATAGGAGTCTTGAGTAGGAGTCCTATAAGGAGTTAGGGTTTAGAAGCCCTATAAGTAGCCATGTATTCCTCCTCTTTTCATAAGCAATAGATGAATCTTTTCTGCAGCCTTTGCGCAGCAACTTGGAGGGAGGAACCCCTATAGAGTTCCAAGGAGGCCGATCCCCTAAAGTGATCAACCCCAAGTTTAGAATCTACAAGGGTTCTAACAAAGGGGCAAGCGAGGATGAGATCGCTCGCTACATGAAGTACATTGATGACTCCACTCTTGCTCAGTATTATATGTTGGGCTCTATGACTGCTGAGTTATAGAGACAACATGAAAAGATGGATGTCAGATCTATTCTCTTACATGTCTGCAAACTGTTTGAGAAATAGGGAAGGACTTAGCGACATGAGATATCCAAGAGTCTCTTTCATGCTAGGATGACTGAGGGGACACCGGTTCAGAGCCATGTCCTAAAAATGATTGAGTGGATAGAGAAACTAATAAGTCTAGGAATGGTCCTAGAGGATAACTTGTGTGTGGACATTATGCTTCAGTCCCTACCAGATTCCTTTTCATAGTTTATAATAAGTTTTAATATGAACAAGCTTGAGGTGACTCTCCCGGAGCTCCTCAATATGTTAAGAGAGGCAGAGAGCACTATCAAGAAGGAGAAGCCAGTTCTCTACACTGGTGGGACCAGAAAGAAAAGGAAAGTAGAAAAGTCCCTTAAGAAGGGCAAGGGTAAGGGCAGACCGGGTAAAGCAAAGGTTGCTAAGAAAGACCCAACAAAGGATAAAGGCCAATGCTTCCACTGTGGCAAAGATGGGCACTAGAAGAAAAATTGCAAAGAGTACCTTATAGAAATGGTGAAACAAAAGCTTGGAGAAGCTTCAAATGCTATCATAGATGTAAACATGTCCAAGAAGAAACGAGATGAGGTGAATGGTGCATACTTGTGGTATTATAGGCTAGGTCACATCCATGAGGGAAGGATTCAATAGTTGCTAAAGGATGGATATCTAGATCCATTTGACTATGAGTCATATGAAACTTTTGAGCCTTGCCTTCATAGAAAACTAACCAACTCTTCTTTTAATGGAACTGGAGAGAGAGGTAAGTGGACCCATGTCAACTCATGCCATAGGTGATTACTTCAACTTTATTACTTTTACTAATGATTTCTCAAGGTATGGATATATGTACTTGATGAAGTACAGGTCTGAGGCCTTTGAGAAATTTGATAGGACTCTAGCTAGGAGAGTCCTAATTGAATTTTATTGAAAGGGGCATTCATGTAAAACCTACCTAGCCGACCCCTATTAAAGAGATGAAGAGGCTGGCTAGGGTTACGGTTAGTTGGGAGGTTGCTTCTTAGAGTAGGAGTCTTATTAAGAGTTGGTTAGGAGTAGGAGTCTTGAGTATAAGTCCTATTAGGAGTTAGGGTTTAGAAGCCCTATAAATAGCCATACATTCATTCTCTTTTGATAGACAATAGATGAATCTTTTTAATAGCCTTTGAGTAGTAACTTGGAGGAAGGAACCCCTATAGAGTTCCAAGGAGGCCGATCCCCTAAAGAGATCAACCCCAAGCTTAGAATCTGCTAGGGTTCTAACACTTGGTATCAGAGCAGCATTCATGGCATCTCGTTGCCCTTCCATAGCTATCCATCAGCCCTCCACAGCCATCCAAAATAATTCCCATAATTGCTTAAAAGATCATCGTCGAATTCTGCCGTCATCTCCACCACCGTGGATCATCCTTTGATCTCCCTATGAATTACAATAGGTTCTAATTTTCTACCTTACTGCTACTGTAATTTAATTATCCTTATTCAAAAATCTAGCCATCCATCAACCCTCCACAGTCACCCAAAGCAATTCCCACAATTGCTTAAAAGATCATCGCCGAATTCTACCATCATCTCTACCATCGCGGATTATCCTTTGATCTCCCTGTGAATTACAACAAGTTCTGGTTTCCTACCTTACTACTGCTACAAATTAGTAATCCTTATTAAAAAATTCAAAAGAAAATCATTCCTATATTACTGTATAAACTTTTCATCACAAAGTTTTTATCTCTACGACAAAAGATGCACTGCAGAATTCCAACCGCATAGCTCATATTGTTTGATCTTACTACTGCATTTTTTCTATCCAAATCACTACAAAATTTTTATGACAACTTTGACACTTCCTAGCATAAGATTTTCCTTTGGTTTTATCAAAATATTTTCAATATAAACCACTGATCATTTACGTCTAAACTGCTAGATGCATTGTAAAATTCCAGCCACATAGCATAGTTTGTTTGATCTTGCTACTACATTTTTTTTATCCAAATCTCTGCAAAATTTTTATGATAGCTTTGACACTTTGTAACAGCAGATTTCCCTTTGGTTTCATAAAAAACTTCTCAATATAAACCACTGATCTTTTACGTCTAAGCTGCTAGATGTACTATAGAATTTCAGCCATATAGCACAGTTTGTTTGATCTTGCTATTGTATTTTTTCTGTCCAAATCTCTACAAAATTTTTATTGCACCTTTGACACTTCCTAACAGTAGATTTTCCTTTAGTTTCATCAAAAAATTCTTAATATAAACCACTGATCTTTTATATCTAAATTGTATACTTTAGACGTAAAAATCTACTGTAGTACTTTTCCGTGATCCGTAATTTTTCGAACCTTCCACCACCCTATGCCATTAACCCATCAACAAAAAAAAGATAGGGACATATCTGATCTATAGGCATATGCTATGACTTCTCAAGATTCAATTGATGCCAAATTTGAAGCTTGGGAATCTTGGATTGAATCGCAGCTTGAATCGTGCTTAGAGAACAAATTGCATGCTTTGTTTGCAGAATTCAGAATTGGACAACTGTCGAGTCCAACCAAATTTTAGCAAGGAGAGAGTTCAGATTAACCTCCAGAGAAGGAGGGACCACCCTTGGACATGCTTCAGCCACGCATGAGGGTGGACTTCCCGTGATGGGAAGAAGGAGACTCGGCGGGGTGGATTTCGTGTGCCGAACGTTACTTTCACTACTACCAAATGTTTGATGATGCTATGGTGGAAATTGCTGTCATCCATCTAGAAGGAGATGCTCTTCAATGGTACAATTGGCTAGAATATAATCATGGGGATCCGACGTAGAATCAATTTAAGAACACACTACTGAATCGTTTCGAACCTACGGAATATGAAAATATCGATTGCCAACTCGCAAAGATCCAACAAACCTCTATGATTCAAGAGTACCAAACTAGGTTTAAAAGCTATCCTGCCTTACTTGTGATTAGACTGATTGTGAATTGTTAGGAATATTCATCGAAGGACTCAAGCCAAAGATAAAAGGGGAGGTTAAGGCACGACAGCCTCGTACCGTGACAACTGCGATTTCTTTCACCAGAATATAAGAAGAATGGCTCATCCAAGATGCTCAGAGGATGAGAACCTCTCCTAGACCCATGGAATATAAACCTCCTTCTGCTCCTAGCCATCCTTCACTGCCAAAAAAATTGACAAGAGAAGAATTATGTGACCGATCAACAAAGGGTCTTTGTTGGCATTGCGACGAGCCATGGAACTGTGATCATCACTACAAAAGGGGCCACCTCCTACTGATTGAACATCTTGAAGACATGGAGGATGAGGTCCAAGAGCATAAGGAAGAGGTCACAGATGAAGAATAGCAGTTGGTCAATATTACGATGCATGCCCTTGTCGGTTACGCAAACTCGCAAATGATGAAAGTGGGAGGACTTCTGGAGCAACAACCTATCACTATTCTTATTGACACCGGGAGCACTAATAATTTTATGAACAGTAAGGTTGCTATCTAGATGGCCTTACCTATTGAGAATTGCAGAAGTTTTGACTTTAAGGTCACCAACGAACAAATTTTGAAGTGTGGTCATAGGTGCCCGCGGGTGAAACTGTTGCTATAGGATCAAGAGATAATTACAGATTTTTTCCTCCTCCCTCTTGATGATTATGAGGCCATGCTTGGCATAAAATAGTTGATGATATTAAGTGATATTTCTTGAAATTTTATGAAACTAATTATGAAATTTTATAGTAAGGGGAAACATGTGATGCTGCACGGGAAACGTGGGGGCGACATAATGATGATTTGCACACATCGAATAGAGAAGGTTTTGCACAAAGCAAGTAGTGGATTTTTTGTACAACTTGAGCTACAAACTAAGGGAGAGCCAATAGAATTTGAAGATCTAAACCTACTTCCTTTGCTTGCTGAATTTTCAGATATATTTGATGAACCGCATAACCTTCCTCCTACCCGTCGGTATGATCATTGTATACCGATTCTTCCGGCCAAACCTCCAAAAAATATTCAGCCATATCGGTATCCACATATCTAGAAGGATGAAATAGAAAAGATTATAAAAGAGATGCTTGAAACAGGAGTTATTCAGCTAAGTTGCAGCCCCTACTCTTCACTGGTGCTCCTCGTACGAAAGAAGGACGGAACATGACGAATGTGCGTTGATTACCGAGCTCTCAATAGCATAACCGTCAAGGATAAATACCCTATTCCAGTAATAGATTAATTGCTTGATGAATTAAAGGGAGCATAAGTCTTCACAATGCTGGACCTTCGATCCGGGTATCATCAAATACGAGTGTGCAAAGAAGACATACCGAAAATCGTCTTTCGAACACATAACGACGGCCACTACGAATTTTTGGTAATGCCCTTTGGTCTCACCAATGCTCTCTTCACCTTCTAGAGCCTTATAAATGATAATTTCTGAAATTATCTTTGTAAGTTTGTGCTAGTTTTCTTTGATGATATCCTTATTTACAACCCTTATCTTGAAAGTCATTTTCAACTCTTACGACTTGTTGTGATGATTTTACGAGAACATGTTCTTTTTGTCAAAAAATTGAAGTGCAACTTTCTTCAATAGAAGGTGGAATATCTTGGGCATATCATATCAGAGGAAGGTGTGGCTGTAATCCCCTCCAAAATTGAAGCAATGTAAAACTAGCCAACCCCGAGGAATATAAAATCGCTTCCCGGCTTTCTCGGTTTAACAGGCTATTACCACAAGTTCATGAAAAACTATGGAAAGATCAATGCACCCCTTACTTCCTTGCTGAAAAAAGATGCTCTTAAATGGTCGGACAAAGCCACCATCGCCTTCGACGAACTTAAAGCCGCAATGATGACAATGCCCGTACTAGCGCTCCCTGACTTTGTCAAGACTTTTGTTATTGAAGTCGATGCTTTCAGAATCAGAATTGATGCTATACTAATGCAATATGGCTGCCCCCTCACTTATACTAGTAAGGCAATTTCTCCTTCCCATCTCAAGAAGACTATTTACGACAAGGAGATGCTTGTGATTGTGCATGCGATGACTAAATAGAGACTGTACTTGATTGGGCGACGCTTTCAAATCAAGACCGACCATAAAATCCTAAAATATTTCTTGAAGTAGAAGATATCTTCGCCCGAGCAAAAAAAAAGGGTAACAAAGCTTCTTAGATATGATTATGAAATAACTTACAAAAGGGGAAAATAGAATGTTGTTGTAGATGCACTTTCGTGGCAATCCGAGCAAGCTGAATTTTTGGCCGTTTCACTTCTGACCAGGGACTTCCTTAAGGATATTAAGAGGGAATGGTAGGAAGATCCAAAGACCTATAAGATCATAAAAAAAATTGGAGGAAGCACCAAGCTGCATGACTCATTATAGTTGGGGCTCAAAAGAATTACATTATAAGGGATACATTGTGCTTGTACCAAATTCTACTTACATAAGGACCATCCTTCAAGAAATGCATTCCACACCTATGGCCGGACACCTATAAGAGAATTAGGCAAAATTTTTATTGGGTTGGGATGAAAAATATTATTGCTAAATTTGTGGCACAATGTGATGTATGTCAACGACATAAAGGTGAGACAGAGGCAAGTCCCGAAAATTGTAACCCTTACCTATCCCGGACTTAATATGGACTGATATATCAATGGACTTCATTGAAGGGCTTCCCACATCACAAGGAAAAGCTCAAGCAAGGATAAACAACAATATGGTTAACACAAAGGCGAAAGAGAATTTTCAGTAGGAGATTGGGTCTTCCTATGGCTCCAACTGTACAAGCAATACCAGACCAGAGCATCTATGAAGCTTTCAACTCGGTTCTATGAACCCTACTAAATTTTGGAGTGCATCAGAGTAGTGGTATATAGATTGGACTTACCCGCCAGCTCCCGAATCCATCTAGTCTTCCATGTGTCATGTTTAAAGCTCAAGCTGGGACAAAACGAGATAGCCAAAAGTCATCTACCAAATATGACTACCCAAGGAGAACTCCAGACCTAGCTAAGTGTCATTATTAATTGATGGATCATAACTCGACAACGACAACCCACTACTGAAGTGTTAATAGAGTGGGCGAACTTACCAGTAGAAGATGCCACTTTGGAGAACTATGACGACTTGAAGATCAAATTCCCAGAATTTGTTGAATCTCGGATTTTGATGATGAAACAAATCAATATGTGCTTATGTTTTAATCTGTATTTTGAGTGATGCAAGATGCTTCGATTAGGATGATACAATTAAAGCAGGAAAAATTATGTTGTGCTAGAGGAAAACATGTCAGAAGATTGGATGTCGGGCCGGAGGAACGATCGACGTATCGACAGAAGGCTTCAGGCCGTGGATTCGGGTATTAGGCCAAGAAGAGCATATATTGTGCCAAGGATATCAGAGTTGTAGAGTCAACTGACCGATTGGGCAATAGGCCGCAAGAGAGGACAATGCGCCGAAGAATCGGACGAAGGGTCGAGGGACCAATGACATGCCGAACAACTTAATTAATGCTTAGTATTAATTGTCTAGATCGAAGTATATTTTACATGTGCAGGATTAAGTACGATAGCAAGGCATGAAGCAAAATGAAGTCCTAGAGTCAAGGACGCGACTTCGTTGGGAGTTCGAGAGTTCGTCGGAAGTCCGGACGTTCGTTAGAAGTTCTGTCGGAACCAGCCAAGAAGTTTCGGAGCTTGCCAGAGAAGCTTATCGGAACTCACCAAGAAGATCGTCGTAAAGTCCAGGAGCTTGCTGGGAGTCCGCCGGAACATTACCGAGAGATCATCGAAGGTTCGCTGGAAGATCGCCGAAAGCTCACCGGAAGAATAGACTTATGGACTTGTTTAGCTTAGATTATGTCTTAGATTTCATAGTTAGTACGTAATTGGGTTTGGATTTGGGCCAACCCAATTAGGGGCTAGCTAGGCCCATGTAAGGACTATGTTGGGCCCAATAAGAGGCATAAATAATGCCCCAAGAAGTCTCACTGTCATGGCATAGTCTTTGAGACTATGTCAAGCGGTGGTACCGCCAGTCTAGGCGATGGTACCGCCCAGCACTGCCCCCCAAGCAGTGGTACTGCCAAGGGTAGTGTCAGTCAGACTGATACTATGTGGTGCTATCGCCCAATGCAAGTGGTAGTACCGCCTATGCCTGGGGAACCCGGGATAGAAAAGTTTTAGGCTCCACCGCCCGTGCCCGGGGAACCCGGGATGGGAAAGTTTTAGGCTCCACCGCCCGTGCCCGAGGAACCCAGGATGGGAAAGTTTTAGGCTCCAAGTTTGAATCAATTTGTAGCCTATAAATACCCCTCTCATCCCTGGTTAAAGCACATAAGCACAAAGTATTCAAAAGTGAGAAAATGCTGCTGCAATCTGTTTAGAAATTCTCTCCTCCACTCTAAGTTTAGAATTCTGTATGAGGTGTGTGAGTTCTTATAAGGGTTGTCTCCTAAACCCATGAAAAGTAGAAGAGGAGTATAAAAGGTAATTGGCCTTCACCTATTGAAGCAAGGCCTCTAGTGGACGCCGGTAACCTCGTCGGAGGTGGAAGCCGAAAGTGGATATAGGTCACGTTGACCAAACCACTCTAAAACTCTGGTTTGCATTTACTTCCTGCCATTTACATACTACAAACCTTTTTAATAGCTACTACCTTCATTATGTTTACGTGCGCTTTCAAAGTATTACCTTTACGAAATGGTCTTTCGTTGGAAACGGTTTTTATCGTACGAAGTTGTTTAAACCGACGTTATTTTACTACTGCACTAATTCACCCCCCTCTTAGTGTCGACCCTTGATCCTAACAATTGGTATCGGAGCCTCGTAATTTCTCAATTGGTTTAACACCCAAGAAAAATGGCTCTTTTCAGCTTTCAAGAGGGTCACTCTCTCATTCGTCCTCCCTTTTTCAATAGGACGAACTACACTTATTGGAAAACTCGAATGAGAGTTTTTTGCTTTCATTGAATCTCGATTTATGGCACATAGTCGAATCTGGTTTTCAAAGGTCTTCTTTTCTAATGAACCATTGGTATGATTTGGAGAAGAAGGTTTTTCTCTAAATGCAAAGGCTATGAATGCCTTATTTTGTACTTTAGACAAAAACGAGTTTAATCGAGTTTCTACTTGCGAAACGACTTTCGACATTTGGCATATTCTTGAAACTACTCATGAAGGCACAAGTAGATTAAAAGATTCGAAAATCAACTTTTTAATATATGATTTTGAACTTTTTCGAATGAAACCAAGCGAAACCATTGAAGACATATACACCCGTTTTACGAATGTCATCAATAGTTTAAAAGCACTTGGTAGATGTTTTTTGGATTTTGAACTTGTAAACAAGATTTTGCGTTCTCTTAATAAGAGTTGGGATTAAAAAATAATGGCTATTCAAGAATCAAAAACTTGAACCAATTTCCAATCGAAGAATTAATAGGGTCCTTGATGACTTATGAAATGACGTGCAATATATGTAAAGAACTTGAGAACCACCTTCCAAAGAATAGGAAGGATTTTGAACTTAGAACATTTGAAGACCACTCGAGCATAAGGTCAAGTGATAGTGAACATGAACTTAAACTTGCTGAATCTCAAATTTTGATTATGAAATCAATTGATGGGTTAATTGATCTAATTCATATTATTGAGATAAGTGTGCAGGATTAACTACAATAGATTAAAGACATAAAGCAAAGTCTACCAGAGTCAAGTTCGATGGGTGTTCGAGAGTCTGCCGAGAGTCTGAAGATTCATCGGAAGTGCTGTTGGAACCAATCGAGAAGAAATCGGGGACTTATCAAAGTTTTTGGAAGTCCGCCGGAGAAATCGTCGGAGATTCGCGGAGATCACCGAGAAGGTTTGACTACTTGCCAAAGACTCGCTGAACTCGCCACAAGACCAGGAGCCTGCTGGGAGTTCGCCGGAAGAAATCCGTGGGTGTATCGGAAGTGCGCCGGAAGTTCGCCGAAAAGCTCACCGGAAGGAAACTCGACGTTGTCGGACTATGTCTTAATTTTGTAGTTTGTATGTAATTAGGGTTAGGATTAAGGGTTAATCTTATAATTGGTAAAGGGCTTACTGGGCCCTAATACAGATTGGTTTGGGCCAAATTAGGAGACTAACCAGTGACCCGTAAGGTCGAGCGGTGGTACCGCCCAGAACCCGAAAGGCCGGGTAGTGGTACTGTCGGACTGGACAATGGCACCGCCCAGCACTTGGCCGGATTGGGCGGTGGCACTGCCCAGAACCCAAGAGTTCTAGTGGTGGCACCGCCAGTACACTATCAGTGTCAGACACTGACAGGCGGTAGCACCGCCAGCACCGGGAACCCAAAAGTAATTCAAATTTGGAGCCCAAATTTGAATCCTCTTGGGGCCTATAAATACCCCTCAATTCTTAGTAGAGAAGACACCTTTTGAGATATTAGAGATTGAGAAAAAGCCTTAGCAAAGTATTTAGCAAGTCTTGTTTTCAATAGCTTAAGTGTTCACCTCCCTCTTTCTCTTTAAAAAATCTGTAAGAGTGTGAACCACTTGTAAAAAGTTGTAAGAGGGGTATTTGTCCTTCTCCTTCAAAGTGATTTGCTAGTGGAAGTTGGGAGCTTCATCGAAGAAGGCTTCGCAAGTGGATGTAGGTCATTTGACCGAACAACTTTAAATTGGTGTGTTCCTTGAATATGTGTTTTACCTTTCTGAAACCTTTATTTACATAGCGGCAAGCTTTTGGTTTTCATCTCCTTACTTTACTCGAGCTACTTTTACCAAGTCATTCTTTGTCGAATCGAAATCTCTACGCATTTACGAAATTGTGTTCAAACTTACGAGTTTTAATCCACTGTACTAATTCACCCCCCCCCCCCCTCTTAGTGCCGCTCCGATCCTAACAATTGGTATCAGAGCAAGGCTCACTCTCATATTTTGTTTAATACCCAAGAAAGATAGCTTACTCCGACATGCATGAGGGTCATTCCATTACACGTCCGCCTATGTTTAATGGGTCGGATTACACGTATTGGAAAACTTAAATGAGGATCTTCCTTATTTCCATGGATTTCGAGCTTTGGACTATTGTTGAACATGGATTTAAAAAATCTTCTCTTTCGATGAGTGAATGGGATGAATTGGAGAAGAAGGTTTTTGCTTTAAACGCAAAGGCTATGAATGCCTTATTTTATGCATTGGACAAGAATGAATTTAATCGCGTTTCAATTTGTGATTCGACTTTTGATATTTGGAGAACTCTTGAGGTCACTCATGAAGGCACTAGCCGAGTGAAAGAATCCAAAATCAATATTCTTGTGCACTCTTATGAACTTTTTCGAATGAAACTAAGTGAGTCCATCGGAGACATGTACACCCGTTTTACGGATGTCATCAATGGACTCAAAGCTTTTGGTAAAAGTTTTTCTAACTTTGAATTAGTAACTAAAATTTTAAGATCCCTTCCAAAGAGTTGGGATCCAAAAGTTACGACCATTTAAGAGGCCAAGGACCTTAAAACATTTCCTCTTGAAGAACTTATTAGGTCTCTAATGACTTACGAAATGACATGTCATACTCAAGAAGAGATCGAGAACCCCCTTCCAAAGAACAGGAAGGATATGGCGCTTACATCACAAGAAGACCACTTGAAAGGAACATCAAGTGATGAGGACAGTGACGATGACATTGCACTTATAACTCAAAAATTTTAAAAATTTATAAGAAAGAACAAATTTAAAAATAACACTAAAAACACACTTGAACATAAAAAGGACCAAGTAATATACTACGAATGCAAGAAGCCAGGGCACTTCAAAAATGAATGCCCCCAAGCCAAGAAGAAGCAACCGAAGAAGAAGAAAGCTTTAAAAGCAACTTAGGATGATTCAAGTGATTCCGAAAGTGAAAAGGCTAGCAACAAAGAGGAGGCAAACTTTGCTCTAATGGCTTTAGGAGAAGAGGTATGTGATTTAATTAATGAAGATTTATCTTTCGATGAGCTCTCTATCACTTTTCATTAATTATTTGATGAGTGTAGAACTATTAGTAAGAAGTTTAATCTATTAAGGAAAGAGCATGTCTTACTACAAAATAAGCTTGATAGTCTTCAAACTCCTCCATGCTCTAAGTGTGAATACTTAGAAGCAATAAAAAATAAAAGTTTGCTACTTAAAGAGACCTTAAACAAGTTTAAGGTCGGTAGCAAGGGATTAGACATGATCCTTGCAAACAAGGGTCACGTCGCAAATAGAATTGGAATTGGTTTTGTGAGAGGATCTCACCAAAATCCTACCACTTTCATTAAAGGACCCATATTACATGTTTCACCTCGTTTGAAATGCAACTTTTGTTGTAAATCTGGACATGTTGCTTACAAATGTCCATTTAGGAAAATTAGTCCACATAAGTTGATATGGGTTCCTAAAGGAACTATAAATAGTTCAATGATGAATAACAAAATTGGTAGATCAATTTTGTAGGCACCCAAAATCAAATGGGTACCTAAAAACCATCCTCTTTTGTAGACAAACCCATATGCTAGGAGCAAGAGATGATATCTTGATAGTGGATGCTCAAGACATATGACTAGAGATCCATCTCATTTCTCTATGCTCACTAGCAAAGAAGAAGAGTATGTCACCTTCGGAGACAACAACAAAGGTAAAATCATTGGCAAGGGAACCATAGGTAACAAATTAAAATTTGCAATTGATGATGTATAGCTAGTTGATGGATTAAAACACAATCTCTTAAGTATTAGTCAATTATATGATAAAGGTTACATCGTTAGATTTGAATCTAATGTGTGCATTATTGAAAAACCAAACAATAACATGTCAATGATTGCTTTAAAACAAAATAATGTCTACACTATCAACCTTGACGAACTGAGTAATGAAATGTGCTTCTCCGCTTTAAATGATGATGCTTGGCCTTGACATAGGAGATTAGGCCATTCAAGTATAAAACTAATAGCTAAGATCTCATCTAGAGATTTAGTACGAGAGATTCCCAATATGAAGTTTGTTAAGAACAAAGTATGTGATGTGTGTCAACTTGGTAAACAAATAAAAATTAGTTTCAAACCAAAAAATCAAATTAGCACCACTAGACCATTACAATTGATCCATTTGGACTTATTTGGACCAATTGACACAACGAGTCTAGGAGGAAGCAAATATACCTTCATAATTATCGATGACTATAGTAGATACACTTGGACCTATTTTTTGGTTCACAAAAGTGATTGTCTCAAATATTTCTCTAAATTTTGTAAACTTACTCAAAACAAAAAAGGGTTCATAATTTCATCAATTCGGAGTGATCATGGTGGCGAATTTCAAAACCGTGACTTCCAAAGTTTTTGTGAATCCAATGGATATAATCATAACTTCTTCACTCCGAGAAATCCTCAACAAAATGGGGTAGTTGAAAAAAAAAATAGAAATTTACAAGAAATGACAAGAACCATGTTAAATGAACATAGTCTACCTAAGTATTTTTGGGCCGAAGCCGTTAATACGGCTTGCTATGTCATGAATAGGGTTCTAATAAAACCATCTCTATCAAAAACTCCCTATGAATTATAGAATAATAGAAAACCAAATGTTTCTTATTTTAAATTTTTCGGTTGCAAATGCTTTATTTTGAATGAAAAGGATGTTTTAGGAAAATTTGATATTAAATCCGATGAAGGTATCTTTCTTGGTTACTCTTCTGTTTCTAAGGCTTTTCGTATTTTTAACAAAAGAACCTTAGTTATAGAGGAGTCTATTCATGTTATTTTTAATGAAATTTTTGAGTTAAAAAAAAATAATTTTGATAATGATCTTGGTTTTGATAATTTGAATTTAAATGAACCCCCTCCTCAAAATAGCAACTTGGATATATCTTTTTCCGAAATTTCCTTACCCAAGGAATGGAAGTATGTAGATGCTCATCCAAAGGAGCTAATTATAGGAGATACATCAAAAGGGGTTCAAACTCGTTCTTCCTTCAAGAATTTTTATGCTAACACCGCCTTCCTTTCACAAATTAAACCTAAATGCATTGACGAAGCCTTGAAAGATGATTCATGGATTATTGTAATGCAAGAGGAATTGAACCAATTTGAGAGGAATGAGGTACGAAAGCTTATTCCTAGACCTAGTAACCATTTAGTCATTAGTACTAATTGGGTCTTTAGAAACAAGCAAGATGAATGCGGTATCGTGGTTAGAAACAAGGCTAGATTAGTAGCCAAAGGTTTCAACCAAGAAGAAGGTATCGACTACGAAGAAACCTTCGCTCCTGTGGCAATATTAGAAGCCATTAGGATACTTCTTGCCTATACTAGTAGTAAAGATTTTAAACTATTTCAAATTGATGTCAAAAATACTTTCTTGAATTGTTTTATTTTTGAAGAAGTGTATGTTGAACAACCTCCCGGATTTGAAAATTCTCTTCTTCCTAATCATGTATTTAAATTGACTAAGGTTCTCTATGGCTTAAAACAAGCTCCTAGAGCTTGGTATGAAAGGCTTAGTTCCTTTCTTATTTTAAATAATTTTACAAAAGGTAAGGTTGATACTACATTGTTTATCAAACATGTTAAACATAATTTTTTTATTGTTCAAATTTTTGTTGACGATATTATTTTTGGTTCTTCGGATGAATCTGTTAGGATCGGAGCGGCACTAAGAGGGGGGGGTGAATTAGTGCAGCGGATTAAAACTTCGATTTTAATCAAAATCTTTCGTACGTTAAGAACGAAACTTGAGAAATTTAACTTGAAGGCGTATTCTTAAAGTTGCGCAGCAAGAGTAATACAAACTAAAGCAGTAAGAAGATTTGCAGTAATGTAAATGACAATAATGAAAAGCAAACCAGAGATTACGCCGATTTTTAGAGTGGTTCGGTCAAATGACCTACTCCACTTGCGAGGCCCCTCTTCGATGAGGCTCCTACCTTCCACTAGCAAGTCTCTTGAAATGGAAGGGTAAACACCCCTCTTACAACCTTTTACAAGCAGCTCAACCTCTTACAAATTTTCAATACGAAAGAAGGAGGAGAACTCTCTAGCAAATTGAAAACAAGACTTGCTAAGACTTTTCTCTCAATCAAAATGCTTCTCAAAAGTTGTAACCTCAGCTGAGATTTGAGGGGTATTTATAGGCCTCAAGAGGATTCAAATTTTGGGTTTCAAAATTTGAATTCTCTTAGGGTTCCCGCTGTTGGAGGTGCCACCGCCCAGCCAAGCGGTGCCACCGCCCAGCGCTCGGGTGCTGGGCGGTGCCACCGCTCAGCCAGGAGGTGTCACCGCCCAGCACTCGGGTGCTGGGCGGTGCCACCGCCTACAGTGTTTTCAGCCCAACTACAGTGTTTTCAGCCACTAGTTGGGCTTCAATCTTGGCTCTCTAGTTCGCTGGTTTAGCTTAATTTTTAGCCTAAACCAACTCTGACTTTGGGCCCAGTTGGCCCCTAACCAGGATATAGGATTATCTCTTAATCCTAATCCTAATTACAAGTGGACTACATAACCAAAACACATCCTAAGCAAATTTTCAACCGCGAACGTCGAGTCTTGTTCCGGCGAGCTTTCCGACGAACTTCTTCCGACGGACTCCCTGCAAGCTCCCAATCTTTGTGATGACTTTTAACGAGTAGCCGAGCCTTCTTGGTGATCTCCGCGAGCCTCCGACGATTTCTTCGGCAAACTTCCGACACGTTCCCGATTTCTTCTCGGATGGTTCCGGCAGCATCTCCGATGATTCTTCGGTCTCTTAAACGTCCATCGAGCTCGACTCCGGTATCCTTGCTTTATGTTTTCTGGTTATCATAGTTAATCCTGCACACACAAGCAAACACTCTACTCCGATCTAGACAATTATTATTACGCAAATTGACATTCTGTTGCCCGACACGTCATTGGTTGGCGCTTCGTCCGATTCTTTGGTGCATCATCCTCTCTTGCGGCTTGTTGCCCAATCGGCGGTTGACCTCCGCAACCCCGATATCCTTGGCGCAATTTCGCTCTCCTTGGCCCGATGCCCGACGCCCGAAGCCTTCTGCCATCCAATATCCTGACGTGATCTCCTCCGACGCAACGTCAATTCCTCCTGCGTTAATTGTCTAATCTTGATCGAGTAGACCTGTATCACTCAAAATGTAGTCAAACATTTAAACACAATCAATTAGTTTCATCATCAAAATCCGAGATTCAACAATCTCCCCCTTTTTGATGATGACAACTAATTGATGACTAACGGAGTTAACCTTAACTCCCCGGAGTTTAACTAAACTCCCCCTCTCAATATGCCATTGATAGAACACTTGGATTATCCCAAATCCAAGTAACATTCATCACATGTTATGAAAAACATTTAAACTATCATGCAAATATATAAAATATTTAATTCAATGCATGAAGTCATCAATATACTTCTCCCCCTATGTCATCAACAAAAAGGAGAAGTAGCTCTAGCTATTTTAAAAGATATGCAAGTTTTTGCAACATAAAGCTAGATTTTCATCACAACATATAAGCACAAAAGTATAGCAAGATTCTTAAGTTCAATCATGGCAATTCAATACTTGCTTCTTGTGCACGATTGCACTTTGCTTTTCTTTGCAATGTGCATGATAGTATTTCTTTGTAATATTCAAAATAGCAAATTGTACATCATGGTAGCTAGCATATTAAAGATGTTCAAGACAGTAAGTTTTTCTTCTCTTTTGAGAAGTGTTATTTTTGCTTCCTTTACAAAGTGCAAGCTAGCAAAGTATTTGAAAAAGTGAGCAAGTTTTGTAACATACAAGCTAGTAAAAATTTCAAAAGCAAATACAAGATAGCTTTCTTGTTGAAGTGTGTAAGCTATCGATTCTTACTTCCTATTGCAATGAGCAGGTTGCAAGTCTTGCTTCTTGAGATGGGCAAGATAATGATGTTCAAGAAGACAACTTTTGCTTCTTGAAATAAGCAAGTTAGCAATCTTTGCTACTTAAGATAGGCAAGCAAGCAATCAAGTTTTTTGCATATTCTTGACTTGTGCAAGCAAGCTATCTCCCCCTTTGTCATTGTCAAAAAGAAGGGAAGACCCATTACATCAATTATGACAAAGGTAAGTATCAATCTTAATTGTGCATCATCATATTTTCAAATTAGAATATGCACATTTTTAAAAACCTTATATTCATTCATGCATGATATTGAATAAATCGATCAACATTATAAGGATATCATACATGATACTAAAATTTTTAACTATTTGTCAACATTTTGATCATGATACCAAATATTCATCATTTAGAGTATTCATGATACAAAACATTAAATCAATATTTATAATACATCATTTTAGCGACAACTCATAGTATTTTAAATCATGATTTACATCATATGTAATACATCACATCATAATTAGAAAGCACAAGTATTGCATATATCATTGCAAATCATAAATGTTTCATATCATGATGGTATCAATTTGTCAAATTATATCCTACCAAAAACTTATCCCCATTTGTATTTCATGCATAATTTCACTTCATCACATTAGGAGTATCAAGAGGAATTAATTGGGTGATGAGATTAATATTTCACGAATACATGGAATTGTATAAAAAATCATATCATAAGTGTTTCATACATTCATATCATCACATGAAGGAATATAAACAAAAATTAGTGATGAGATCTTTTATCATGAATACAATAAAATTCATATAGCATATCATGGTTTATTAGAATTAGTCTTCCTTTTGGTGAATAGCAAAAAGTGTGGTAGGAGAGCAAGATCTCAATTCATGCATATCAAATATTCAATCATCAAAATCATGAACCATCTAGAAAATTCTCCTCTTTAAATATTCAAAGAGAGAATTATGATGAACATTCTTGGTTTACATAAAGTTTCAATACATAATTGTCAAGATTATGAATACTAAAAGATTATGAAACATTTCGACAAATCTCCTTTTAAATAGAAAAGAAAATGTTGATTCATAAAGGATTTCATGTTATGAATTTCAAGAGATCAAGATCATGATTTCAATAAAAAATTATTCAAATTTAAATCATCAAAATCATTATCAAAATCCAAGAGATTCACAAAAATGATACAAATGGATTCATCAAAATCAATAAGATTGAGCAAAATAATTTTCAAGAATGTTATCCTCTTTTCGATTATTTCAAAACATATGATTTTGTTTCATTTATACCAAATAAAAACATTTATCATGTTTAAAACCGAAAGAGTAAGATTTATTACAACAAAAATCAATAAGGTACTTTCATTATGGTAAAAATCAATGATCCATAAATCGTAAAAGATTCATCATCCATAATTTCGAAATTTATTAAGCATGATCATTAAGCATAACACTAAAACATGGTTTCAAAATGTTTAATATTTTCATGCATATCAAATATTTTCAAATTCGAACATGCAAAATTTCAAAACTATATCTTCCATTTTTCATACATAACTCAATCATCATTATGAGCATATTATACATGATATTCAAGTCATAAATTATCAAGATGTCAAGTAGAGTAGGTTAATTTGAATGTATCATTTTTAGTGAATACCAAGAAGAATCACATCATGAAAGAATTTTGATTCATGGAAAAATTTCATGTATCGAATATCGAGAAATCAAGATGAAAATATATATGTAAAAATATTACAAGTTGTATTCAAGAGAAAAATCATCATTTGTTTTCAACTCATTCAATTTTATCAAATCAATATCATGATTTTGATATAACTCATTTCTAATTCAAATCATCAAACCAAAATCATTTTCAAGGGATTCATATAAATCAACAAGATAGAGAAAAATAATTTTCAAGAACAACGCTTTTCTCTTTTTAGTTATTTAAATTCATGTCATTTATGCTAGATAAAAATATGCATCAACATTTAGGATCGAAAAATGAATTTTATCATAAAAACCATCAAGACCAATAAATCATAAAAATCATCATGTATAACTTTACCATCTCATGCATAAAATCATCAAATCATAGCATCAAAACTTTCAATGGTTTCATTACAACATCAAGTAAGGTTTTATTAAACATAATTTTGAATGATTCTTATAGATATTTAAAATTTCTTTAGTTTTACTTTATATGATTGACTTTATATTAGCATGCTTCAAATTTTTGTTCTTATGTCAAAACTATACATCATGTTTGAAAACCAAAGATAAGGTTAAAAAAAAAATCATCAAGCCTTCCATTCAAAAGTCATGCATCGTCATTGAAAATCAATATGGAAATCGTCAAAATACAAATTCTTGCTTCTCAAGCACATATATAAGATTAATCTTACTAGGTGTATAAGCATTAGATTTATATTTAACATTTTACTGCATTAACATAACACATGCAATTTTCAAGAAAATTAATCCTAAACTAAATTAAAAATAACTCAAGAAAGTATTATGTAATATCGAAATAAATTAGTGGGATTTTGATTACCTCATTGTTGAAAGAGGGTGAGGCATAGTTTGCCACCTCGCCTTTCTTGATTTTCTCCTCGTCTTCGGAAGAGCTCAATTCATCCCAACTTTTGTTCTTCTTGCGTTCAAAGCAAGTAGTTCCATTCTTTTTGCTTTTTAATTTTTGTTTCATTTGTAGTTTAAGTTCACCATCACTTGAACTTATGCTCGAGTGGTCTTCATGTGTTCTATGTCCCAAATCCTTCCTATCATTTGGAAGGTTATTCTCGAGTTTCTTTTTTGTCACATTGTTCATTTCGTAGGTCATTAGAGACCCAATAAGTTCTTCGAGAGGGAATGTTTTAAGGTCCTTGGCCTCTTGAATGGCCGTAACTTGCTAAGACTTTCTAAGACTTTTCTCTCAATCAAAATGCTTCTCAAAAGTTGTAACCTCAGCTGAGATTTGAGGGGTATTTATAGGCCTCAAGAGGATTCAAATTTTGGGTTTCAAAATTTGAATTCTCTTAGGGTTCCCGCTGTTGGAGGTGCCACCGCCCAGCCAAGCGGTGCCACCGCCCAGCGCTCGGGTGTTGGGCGGTGCCACCGCCCAGCCAGGAGGTGTCACCGCCCAGCACTCGGGTGCTGGGCGGTGCCACCGCCTACAGTGTTTTCAGCCCAACTACAGTGTTTTCAGCCACTAGTTGGGCTTCAATCTTGGCTCTCTAGTTCGCTGGTTTAGCTTAATTTTTAGCCTAAACCAACTCTGACTTTGGGCCCAGTTGGCCCCTAACCAGGATATAGGATTATCTCTTAATCCTAATCCTAATTACAAGTGGACTACATAACCAAAACACATCCTAAGCAAATTTTCAACCGCGAACGTCGAGTCTTGTTCCGGCGAGCTTTCCGACGAACTTCTTCCGACGGACTCCCTGCAAGCTCCCAATCTTTGTGATGACTTTTAACGAGTAGCCGAGCCTTCTTGGTGATCTCCGCGAGCCTCCGACGATTTCTTCGGCAAACTTCCGACACGTTCCCGATTTCTTCTCGGATGGTTCCGGCAGCATCTCCGATGATTCTTCGGTCTCTTAAACGTCCATCGAGCTCGACTCCGGTATCCTTGCTTTATGTTTTCTGGTTATCGTAGTTAATCCTGCACACACAAGCAAACACTCTACTCCGATCTAGACAATTATTATTATGCAAATTGACATTCTGTTGCCCGACACGTCATTGGTTGGCGCTTCGTTCGATTCTTCGGTGCATCATCCTCTCTTGCGGCTTGTTGCCCAATCGGCGGTTGACCTCCGCAACCCCGATATCCTTGGCGCAATTTCGCTCTCCTTGGCCCGATGCCCGACGCCCGAAGCCTTCTGCCATCCAATATCCTGACGTGATCTCCTCCGACGCAACGTCAATTCCTCCTGCGTTAATTGTCTAATCCTGATCGAGTAGACCTGTATCACTCAAAATGTAGTCAAACATTTAAACACAATCAATTAGTTTCATCATCAAAATCCGAGATTCAACAGAATCACTATGTGAATCATTTGCTAAATGTATGAATCATGAATTTGAAATGAGCCTAATGAGTGAATTAATCTTTTTTTTAGTATTACAAATTAAATAACTTAGTGATGGTATATTTCTTAATCAATCTAAATATACATTAGAATTGTTAAAATTATTTAACAAGGATGGTTCAAAAGCGATAAACACTCCTATGAGTACTTCCACTAAGTTAGATATGGATGAAACTTGTGAAAACTTTGATAAAAAAATGTATAGGGAAATGATAGGTAGTCTACTTTACCTCACCGCGACTAAACCAGTTATCATGTTTAGTATAGGACTTTGTACTAGGTTTTAATCTAATCTTAAATTATCTCATCTTAAAAGTGTTAAAAGAATTTTTAGATATCTTAAAGGAACTCCTAATTTAGGATTGTGGTATCCGAAATCCGATAAATTTGATTTAATAGCTTATGTAGATGTCGATTTTGGCGAATGCAGGATAGATAGAAAAAGCACATCCGGAACATGCTAATTTTTAGGACATGCACTTGTTTCTTGGACTTCTAAGAAACAAAATTCAGTTGCACTATCTATGGGGGAAGCCGAATACATTGCTGCAAGTGCATGCTGTGCACAAGTTGTTTGGATGAAGAATACATTGGAAGACTATGAAATTTACTTGAAGAACATTCCCATAAAATGTGATAATACAAGTGCCATTTGTCTTACCAAAAATCTAATTCAACACTTTAGAACTAAGCATATCGACATTAGGCATCATTTCATATGCGACCATGTCCTTAACAATAATATCATTCTAGAGTTTATTGACACAAAAAATTAATTAGCAGACATTTTTACAAAAGCCTTAAATGAAGACCAATTTGACTTTATTAGAAGGGAACTAGGCATGTTAAATTGTCCTTGTGAATAAACTTGATTGTATATATTTTCTGAAGGTTTTTTTTCTTTCCTCTTTTGGTTTACGTGGATTTGACTTCTTCCTTCTTTTTCGATTCCAAATGACATCTTAAAGAACAATCCAAGATCCTATCCTATCTTAAATCAAACACCTCTGAAAACAAAAAAGAGGGAGGCAAAGAAAATTTTTGGCACGCCAGTAGTGGCACCGCCAGAACTGGCGATAGCACCGCTTGGGCACTCGGTCCCCAGGCGGTGGCACCGCTCGGATTAGCGGTGGCACCGCCCAAGAATCCACATATAAGTGGAAGAGTTAGGGCCGGTAGTGGAACCGCCCCCAACCCGTGAGAACTCTCCCTAGAACTCCTACAAAACTCTCTAAACCTCTCTCACTCTCATTCTAACCTTTAGAAGCCTAAGAGAGGGATTCTTATTTGATCAAGCTCTCTATCTTCTAAGGAATTCTCCATAAGGTAAAATCTGAAATCTTTCCTTCTTCCTCTCATTATTTTGCCTACTCTTCACAGTTTTTTTCCTTGATTTATCATCTTATTTAGACATGGCTCCTAAGAGATTAACAAGAATAAAAGGGAAGAGGGTGGAAGGAGATTCCTATGACCAAAACCTTTTTAGATCTAATGAAGTAGCTCTTAGGTTTCCTAATTTCGAAATAAGAAGTATAGATAAGGGCAAACATGTTGATCTAGATAAACTTGGAAACCTAGAACCCATTAGATGGTTTGCAGAATTAGATGCCTTACCTATCCTACAAATCAATGAACCAATTTATCCTAGGCTAGTTAGGTTCTTTTACTCAAACTTATGTATGGACAATTATAGCTTAACTACCTACCTCTTAGGAACACAAATTAAAATCATTGATAGCACTATATGCGAATTAATTAGAATTACCGAAAAGGACATAGGCTGTTATTTTAGAAATAAATGGGATATCAATGCAATAGGAGCAACTTGTAACATCTCTCATTTCTGAATTTTCGTATAAGTTTCTAATTGTAATGTAAGTATCTATTTTAAATTTGATAAAAAGTTAAAGTATGAATCTAAGAACTTATTCATAAGAGTTGGAGGATTTGTTAAAAAAAAAATCTGAGGACCTATATGTAAACCCTGAGGACCTAATCATAAATATAATAAATACAAGGACTAAACTACAAAATGAACAAAAATAAGCACAAGAGTAAGAAAGAAAGAAGAAGAGAAGAAAAAGGGGGAAGAAGAAGAAGAAAAAAAAATTGGGGCTTTGAGGTTTCTTGCTCAAATCTTCTCATTTAGGGTCAAAATTCTCAAAGGCAAGTATTCTAACCTCATCCTATAGAGGTATTAGTCTATGTTCCTATATTGATTTTGAAAGATTTATGCTTAGAACATGATATTTCTCTCTTTAGACAAAAAACAAAAGATCTGAAATTTTTTTGGTAAACTAACCCCTATACACTATTTCAGCTATAATTTTTAGCACCAAATGTGGATTCAGGCAGGACCTAGTTCGTTTGAAATTAGACTCTTGTATCTTTCTTTTGACACTGATTTTGTAGATTTTAGACACCGAATACTTACCCAAACATCTGTTTCAAATGAGCCTATAGATGCTGCAGAATAGGGATCAAAATTTCTGACCTTTCGATACTAAAATACCTATAAGTCCCTGTTGAAAATTCTGATTTGTACCAAACTGACTTCGTCCGAAACTAGACTTGTAGACATTTCTTTTGAAATATTGTTTGAAAAATTTGGAATTCAAATGCTTACCCTATTATCTGTTGAATCCGACCCTATGAATTCTGCAAAACAGTGATTGTGTTTTTGACCTTGTGTTACCAAATCAAAGGTAACTCCTTGTTGGAAACCATGATTCGTACGAAACTTGTTTCAATAGAAAATAGATTGATATATCTTTCGATAATAGCCTTTTTGAGGGTATTGGAGCATAATTGTTAATCTGAAGCATTTGTTCAATGTGCCTCTTGAATTCTGCCAGAAATCAAGTTTTGGTCGATTTCGTGTATTCTGTTTCATTCGTTTGGAAATAGATTCCATTTAGTCCCCTTCGCTCAATTGAAGCTTATGTTAGTGCTTGAATTCTGGTTTGCTCTTGTCTGTAAATTATTTACATTCTTGAAACATTTTGTGTAACGTTTAAGCTATATCGCATTGACACGTGTAGGCACATGTATATCCCATTGTTCCACATTTGCTTTTGATATATGCCTATTCTAGTTTCATTCCTTTGGTTATCAAATTCATCTAACCTTCTTATTTGAATTGAGCTATATATGATTGCTTGGAATTCATGTATACTCTTGCTTTCATTTCATTCCAAATCTGAATACATTTGTGAGAGATTGTTGCTTGCATCGTATTGACTCGTAAAGGCACATGTACATTTTGTTGTTCCGCATGTGCTTCCGATATATGCTATGTATTGTTCATACTGCCTTTTGTACTATGGTGTTGTGGGATAATGTGAACCTTTGCCAGAAATTGTAAAGGGAGTTATGCATAGAGCCTACGATGCTCTGCCGGCCCCCTCTGACTTCACCTAGACGTGGGTGTATGGAGCTCCCAGACGTGGGAGACTTCTGTCTGGTGGTCATTCAGAAATGGATGAATCACAATCTGTCTATGGTCCCACTACACCCTCTGTATGTTTGATATGATATCCAGAGCTTTGGTTATGTATTTCTATACATGCTTTGGATAAGAATGATATGAATGCAACGTCAAAGACGACGTTTGAGCTTCTGTTTGGTATTTGTTATTGATATGCTCCGAAATGTTCCATACGCCATTGATATGCTCCGGAACATTTCATACGCCATTGATAAGCTCCGAAATGTTTCATTCATTGATGATATGCTTCGAAATGTTTCATATGCCGTTGATATGCTCTGGAACATTTCGTACGCCATTGATAAGCTCCGAAATGTTTCATTCATTATTGATATGCTTCGAAATGTTCCATATGCCGTTGATATGCTCTGGAACATTTCATACGCCATTGATAAGCTCCGAAATGTTTCATTCATTGTTGATATGCTTCGAAATGTTCCATATGCCGTTGATATGCTCCGAAAAATTTCATACGCCATTGATAAGCTCCGAAATGTTTCATTCATTGTTGATATTCTTCGAAATGTTCCATATGCCGTTGACATGCTCCGGAACATTTCATACGCCATTGATAAGCTCCGAAATGTTTCATTTATTGTTGATATGCTTCGAAATGTTCCATACGTCGTTGATATGCTCTAGAACATTTCATACGTCATTGATAAGCCCCGAAATGTTTCATTTGTTATTGTTATGCTCCGAAATGTTTCATTCATTGTTGATATGCTCTAATTACTCTATGCTCCATCTGTTATGAACCAAATATGTTTGATTAAAATGTCATTTGTGATTTTGCATCTAATGATATTATGTCTATGAATTCTTATATTCTGCCTTGCATTTTGAAACTTTATCTCTTTGGAAATTGTCCTATTTTGACATGGATATGTTAGTCACTTGCTGAGCTTTATATGCTCACCCGTTGTTGTATAAATTTTTCAGGATAGCTTGTCGCTTGCTTAAATGTTAAGATTGGGCTGAGGTAGTGGAAAGCTAAAAGATTTTGGGCAGATCTTTATTAGTATATATGTTTTTGTTGTATTAGTACACTCTGCATCTAATGAAATGTTGACGATGAATCTAAACTTGTGGATGTTGTATAAGTTTAAAGGACCTCTCATGTTTAGGATTCTGGAATGTTAAGTTTAATTTGTGTAATGATATGAACTTATGGTAAACGTTGGTTTTGTGACTGTATAGACTCCCACACTTGTGAATTTATGTTATGGTTATTAATTTGATGAGTTGGGTTCAGATTTTATGAATCATCGAGCAATGTTTTGTATGTTTATAAACTGCTCAGGTTTTATAGATATGAATTTGATAGAATGTTTTTCAGTGTCCTCAAATGTTACTTTGGATCCTGGATTAATTTGTTTTCTTGAATTTTAATATTATCGATATTATTTGAGGGGGCGTGACAGAGGTGGTATCAGAGTATAGTTTGAGGATCACTGAAATATTTGATATATTGACGTGCAAAATATATTGAGGTCTAATGAACTATAGTGATTGGTGGAAATTTTCTTTGATGCATTTTAGGAATCTGGGATGATGAGGACATTTGGTCCTCCTATTTCATTTGTTTCTGATTAATTAAGGGGAATGAAAGGATTGATCGGGGATATTGAATCAGAGTTGCGCAGCAGAAGCATGATGAACCTAATTTCATTGGTGGTAGAAAAATGGATGATGCAAATAGATAAGATATTTGATGTACAAAATTGTTCTGATGATTATAAGATTTCTTTTGCTACCTTATAGTGAAAGTAGAGGCTGATTATTAATGGCAACAATGAAAAGAATTTTTGGAGATCAGTGGCAAGAATGATAAGGATAAGTTTACCAATAAAAATATGATTGGAAATGAATCAGAAAGTAATAACAAGAGGGTCAAGACATTTGGATTTGAAATGAGAAGTCACCACAAAAGATTCAATCACGTGTGAATTGCAAGTTAAATTATGAAACAAGTTTGTGTTTTCGGGTGATTGGAGTCTATTTTGCTTGTGGAAAGTTGGATCATAAAATAAAAGACTACCCCTTGAACAAGAAAAAAGAGTCACTGCCTCATAAATCATCAGCCCATGTTAGAGTGTATGCTATCACTGAATATGATTCTAAAACTTCTGAATTAGTGATCGAAGGTATTATGCATGTTTATAAAAGAATGCAAATATTTGTTTGACCATGGGTCCGGGACATCTACGATTTGATTCGTAATATTTTGCTTATCACTTGGGTATTCAACCTAGACCACTACATTATGTGCTATATGTAAAGTACAATCATTGGAGATTCTTTGATAACGAACTTGAATCTGGTCCTCTTGTCTGATTTTATTGGAGAACTTGAACTTTTGCTGATTTAGTTCTCCTAAAGATTTGGAGTTTGATATTATACTTGGCATGGATTGGTTATCTTCTCATCATGCTAGTATTGATTGTTACAAAAAAATAATTACTTTTTGCATACCAAATCAGCCTATATTTTACTTTGAGGGCATTAGGCATGATTTGCCTCCTTGCTTGATATCAGCACTTCAAGCTTATCGTCTTATGCAGAAGGGTTGTTTCTGTTATATGGTGTGTGTAAAGGAGCATTCAAATTAGGAAACCCATCTAGATGAAATTTCAGTGGTCAAAGAGTTCCCTAATGTATTCCCAGATGACTTGCTTGGTTTACCTCTAGATAGAGAGGGTGAAATTGCTATTGATCTGGTCCCTAGTACAACCCCAATATCTAAGCCTCCCTACAGAATGGCACCACTCAAGCTAGAGGAATTAAAGAAGCTACTACAAGAATTATTAGATAAGGGTTTCATACGACCCAGCGTATCTCCATGGGGTGCTCCGGTACTATTAGTGAAGAAGAAGGATGGAACATTGAGGCTTTGTATTAAGTATAGATAGTTGAATCAGGTGACCATAAAAAAAACAAGTATCCCATACCCAGAATTGATGATTTGTTTGATCAACTGCAGGGTGCACAAGTATTCTCTAAGATTGACCTGAGATAAGGTTACTATCAGTTGAAGATCAAGGAGGAGGATATTCCAAAAACAATTTTCAAAACTCGATATGGTCACTATGAATTCTTGGTGATGCCTTTTGGTTTGACTAATGCCCTGCAGCTTTTATGGAACTAATGAATAGGATATTTCAACCGCTCTTGGATGGCTATGTAATTGTATTTATTGATGACATATTGGTGTATTCAAGGAGTAATCAGGAGCATGAGGAACACTTGAGAAATGTATTGTCCATACTAAGAGAAAAGAAGTTGTATGCAAAGTTCAGCAAATGTGAATTGTGGTTGAATGAAGTTGCTTTCTTAGGCCATGTGATTTCAGGGAAGGGTATATCTGTTGATCCAAAAAAAATAGAAGTTGTAGTTGAATGGGAAGTACCAATAAATGTAATAGAAATTAGAAGCTTCTTGGGCATGGTAGGTTATTACAGGAGATTTGTGGAGGGATTTTCTTGAATCGCTCAACCTCTCACCAAACTCACTAAAAAGAATGTGAAATTTGTATGGGGTGATGATTGTGAGCAAAGTTTTCAAGAGTTAAAAAGAAGATTGACTAGTGCTCCTATTCTCACTATTCCAAGTGGTAGTGAGGGATTTATAGTTTATACTGATGCTTCAAGAAAGGGCCTTGGATGTGTTTTGATGTAGGAAGAGAGAGTGATTGCTTATGCTTCTAGGCAACTAAAAGGTTATGAATTGAATTATCCAACTCATGATTTAGAATTGGCAGCAATTATTTTTGCTCTAAAGATTTGGAGACATTATTTATATGGTCGACAATTTGAAATCTTTATTGATCACAAGAGTTTAAAATATATTTTCACTCAGAAAGAGTTAAACATGAGGCAACGAAGATGGTTAGAACTTCTGAAGGATTATGATTGTGCCATCCGTTATCACCCGGGCAAAGCCAATGTTGTAGCTGATGTACTTAGTAGAAAATCTACAAGTTTTATGGCTAGTCTGGTCGTGAAGCAATGGAAGTTATTAGAAGAAAATTTTGATTTGAAGGCTTTGAGGAAATAGCAAGACTCGATGATATTGATGGCCTCCATTCAAGTGCAATCTGATTTTATTCAACAAATTAAGGAAGGATAATTACGAGATCCACATTTAAACTACTTGAGGAATGAAGTAGAAAAGGAATTGAAGCCAAAATTTCAAGTTTCAAAGGATGGCCTATTGAGATTTGGGGAGAGAGTATATGTACCAAATGAACCAGAAAGTCATACTTCAAAGTACACCATGCATCCAGGGAGCTAGAGGTATGATAAATTTAGAGGACTAAATTTTTCTTTTAAGGGGGGGAGAGTGTAACAAGTATCTATTGTAATGTAAGTATCTATTTTAAATTGTAAGTATCTATAATTGGTACAAATTATAAATACTGATTTGTACCAAACTGACTTTTCTCGTAATTATCCCTCATTTCTAAATTTTCGTATAAGTTTCTAATTGTAATGTAAGTATCTATTTTAAATTTAATAAAAAGCCAAAGTATAAATCTGAGAACTTATTCAAAAGAGTTGGAGGATTTGTTAAAAAAAATCTGAGGACCTATATGTAAACCCTGAGGACCTAATCGTAAATATAATAAATACAAGGACTAAACGACAAAATGAACAAAAATACAAATCCCACCGTTTAAGCCTCTCTACCTTCATTCATAAGGAACCAGAGAAGGCAGCTACATGGAAGAACAGGAGAAAGAAAGAAAGAAGAAGAGAAGAAAAAGGGGGAAGAAGAAGAAGAAAAAAAAATTGGGGCTTTGAGGTTTCTTGCTCAAATCTTCTCATTTAGGGTCAAAATTCTCAAAGGCAAGTGTCTAACCCCATTCTACAGAAGTATTGGTCTATGTTCCTATTTTGATTTTGAAAGATTTATGCTTAGAACCTGATATTTCTCTCTTTGGAGAAAAAACCAAGGATCTAAAATTTTTTCGGTAAACTGACCCCTATATACTGTTTCAGCTATAATTTTTAGCACCTAATGTGGATTCAGGCAGCACCTAGTTCGTTTGAAATTAGACTCTTATATCTTTCTTCTAACACTGATTTTGTAGATTTTAGACACCGAATACTTACCCAAACATCTATTTCAAATGAGCCTATAGATGCTGCAGAACAGGGATCAAAATTTCAGACCTTTCGATACTAAAATACCTATGAGTCCCTGTTAGAAATTCTGATTTGTACCAAACTAACTTTGTCCAAAACTAGACTTGTAGACCTTTCTTTTGACATATCGTTTGAAAAATTTGGAATTCAAATGCCTACTCTATTATCTGTTGAATCCGACCCTATGAATTCTGCAAAACAGTGATTGTGTTTTTGACCTTGTGTTATCAAATCAAAGGTAACTCCTTGTTGGAAATCATGATTCGTACGAAACTTGTTTCAATAGAAAAATAGATTGATATATCTTTTGATAATAGCCTTTTTGTGGGTATTGGAGCATAATTGATAATCTAAAATATTTGTTCAATGTGCCTCTTGAATTCTGCCAGAAATCGAGTTTTGGTCGATTTCGCGTATTCTGTTTCATTCGTTTGGAAATAGATTCCATTCAGTCCCCTTCGCTCAATTGAAGCTTATGTTAGTGCTTGAATTCTGGTTTGCTCTTATCTGTAAATTATTTACATTCTTGAAATATTTTGTGTAACGTTTAAGCTATATCGCTTTGACACGTGTAGGCACATGTATATCCCATTGTTCCGCATTTGCTTTCGATATGTGCCTATTCTAGTTTCATTCCTTTGGTTATCAAATTCATCTAACCTTCTTATTTGAATTGAGCTATATATGATTGCTTGGAATCCATGTATACTCTTGCTTTCATTTCATTCCAAATCTGAATACATTTGTGAGAGATTGTTGCTTGCATCGTATTGACACGTAAAGGCACATGTACATTTTGTTGTTCCGCGTGTGCTTCCGATATATGCTATGTATTGTTCATACTGCCTTTTGTACTATGGTGTTGTGGGATAATGTGAACCTTTGCCAGAAATTGTAAAGGGAGTTATGCATAGAGCCTGCGATGCTCTGCCGGCCCCCTCTGACTTCACCTAGACGTGGGTGGATGGAGCTCCCAGACGTGGGAGACTTCTGTCTGGTGGTTATTCAGAAATGGATGAATCACAATCTGTCTGTGGTCCCACTACACCCTCTGTATGTTTGATATGATATCCAGAGCTTTGGTTATGTATTTCTATACATGCTTTGGATAAGAATGATATGAATGCAACGTCAAAGACGACGTTTGAGCTTCTGTTTGGTATTTGTTATTAATATGCTCCGAAATGTTCCATACGCTATTGATATGCTCCGGAACATTTCATACGCCATTGATAAGCTCCGAAATATTTCATTCATTATTGATATGCTTCGAAATGTTCCATTTGCTGTTGATATGCTCCGGAACATTTCATACGCCATTGATAAGCTCCGAAATGTTTCATTCATTATTGATATGCTTCGAAATGTTCAATATGCTGTTGATATGCTCTGGAACATTTCATATGCCATTGATAAGCTCCGAAATGTTTCATTCATTGTTGATATGCTTCGAAATGATCCATATGTCGTTGATATGCTCCGAAACATTTCATACGCCATTGATAAGCTCCGAAATGTTTCATTCATTGTTGATATGCTTCGAAATGTTCCATATGCCGTTGATATGCTCCGGAACATTTCATACGCCATTGATAAGCTCCGAAATGTTTCATTTATTGTTGATATGCTTCGAAATGTTCCATACGCCGTCAATATGCTCCAGAACATTTCATACGTCATCGATAAGCCCCGAAATGTTTCATTTGTTATTGTTATGCTCCGAAACATTTCATTCATTGTTGATATGCTCCAATTACTCTATGATCCATCTGTTATGAACCTAATATGTTTGATTAAAATGTCATTTGTGATTTTGCATCTAATGATATTATGTCTATGAATTCTTATATTCTGCCTTGCATTTTGAAACTTTATCTCTTTAGAAATTGTCCTATTTTGACATGGATATGTTAGTCACTTGCTGAGCTTTATATGCTCACCCCGTTGTTGTATAAATTTTTCAGGATAGCTTGTCGCTTGCTTAAATGTTAAGATTGGGCTGAGGTAGTGGAAAGCTAAAAGATTTTGGGCAGATCTTTATTAGTATATATGTTTTTGTTGTATAAGTACACTCTACATCTAATAAAATGTTGACGATGAATCTAAACTTGTGGATGTTGTATAAGTTTAAAGAACCTCTCATGTTTAGGATTCTGGAATGTTAAGTTTAATTTGTGTAACGATATGAACTTATGGTAAACGTTGGTTTTGTGATTGTATAGACTCCCACACTTGTGAATTTATGTTGTGGTTATTAATTTGATGAGTTGGGTTCAGATTTTATGAATCATCGAGCAATGTGTTGTATGTTTATAAACTGCGCAGGTTTTATAGATATGAATTTGATAGAATGTTTTTCAGTGTCCTCAAATGTTAGTTTGGATCCTGGATTGATTTGTTTTCTTGAATTTTAATATTATCGATATTATTTGAGGGGGCGTGACACAACCTACTCCGAAGTCTTAGAAACTATTTTTGCAAATCCAAACCTAGGCATGATTCCCAAAAGTTATGAGCACTTATTGCCCTTTAACTCTAAATTTCTTCATCACATCATGACTAGCATATTACTTCCCAAACAATTTCATCATGATGAAATTAGTCAAATAGAGCTAAGCACTATGTATTGGATAATGACTAGCCAACATAATTGTTTTGGATACTTAATCCGGCAACATATGCAGGACATAATAGCTAAAGACACAATGTTACCATATGGGGGGTTAGTCACTCGATCAATACTTGCCCATAATATTTGTCTCACCCGATGAAGAAATAATTCAAGTTGATCGATTTACAACTATCAATAGAAACCTGCTCAAAAGACTTAGGTGCACTTTTAGTAATGGTATTTGGGTTAAGCAACCTAGAAGGACTGATCCAGTTTCCCCACCAATCGAACACCCCGAAACACCAATTTTTAGGGGAAATGAATCTCCTCCTCCTAGTCCCTTTAGTGTAGCACCTTTAGAATCTACTCCTACTTCATCCTCTGAAGATCTCATTATGGCAGAATTGCATCAGATCAAATCACAACAAGAGCAACTCAAATCATAATAAGAGCAAATTCAATCTCAGCAAGTTAAAATTTTGAGGGAACTGTGACAAATGAATCAAACGATATATGCCATGTATAAGAAGAACTATAGATTTCCTCCTAAGGATTAATCAATATGCTTTCTTATTCTGTTACCTTGACAAGCGATCCTTATATAATTACTCTTAATGCCAAGTTAAAGCTTTGCCATCTTTGTTCTTTTTGTACAAAGCAATGCTGATTTTCTTTCAAATGATATGAAGTTTGGATGAATGCTGATTTTCTTTTGAATGCTATTAAGTTTTGATAAATGCTGATTTTCTTTCTAATAATATGAATTTTGGACGAATGCTGAACTTGTTGTTATAAGATGAATTTTGTATAATCTAATGAATGCTGAATGATCGATCTTTATGCTGAACTCCTTTTCATGATCACAAATTATATGCTTAAAGTCTCATCTCCTTTTTGTTGACGACAAAGGGGGAGAAAAATGAGCAAAAGATTGATAACTTGTGCCAATGCGATAGTATGACTTATATGAATTGCAAAAGCTTGTGTAATGCAAATGTCTTATATGCATCGAAATGTTATAGCATGAC
This sequence comes from Musa acuminata AAA Group, assembly GCF_036884655.1. Classification (NCBI taxonomy): domain Eukaryota; kingdom Viridiplantae; phylum Streptophyta; class Magnoliopsida; order Zingiberales; family Musaceae; genus Musa; species Musa acuminata. The sequence goes on along the minus strand of NC_088356.1, from coordinate 25,260,968 downwards.
TTATATGAATTGCAAAAGCTAATATGTTGTGTAATGCAAATGTCTTATATGCATTACAAAAATATCTTATATGCATCGCAAAACTTTTTGAGAATATCACAATATGAAAATTTTTAGATTGGTTGTCGTTTCATGTCATGATCATATCAAATCATGGCTTACATTTATATCATGAGATTTATGTTGATAGTTCATATCTCTTGTCGAAATAATAATTGTCTTTTATCATTCGACTTGAAAATAACTTTTATAACTTGAAATTATAAGAAATACAAAGTTTTGTATTTGCTTATGCTTATTGAAAATAACGATAAGTTCAACGGATAAAACTTATCAGTTTAGGCTTAAATTCAAAGAGATTGAATTCAAGTATTTTTATCTTCTCATTATATGGTATTTAGATAGAGGGAGTTATGTTTAACTCCGTCATCAATTGATTGTCATCATTAAAAAGGGGGAGATTATTGAATCTCAGATTTTTATGATAAAACCAATTGATGGGTTAATAGATCTAAACCATATTATTGAGATAAGTGTGCAGGATTAACTACGATAGATTGAAGAAATGAAGCAAAGTCTACTGGAGTCAAGTTCGATGGGTGTTCGAGAGTCCGCCGAGAGTCCGAAGATTCGGCGGAAGTGTTGTCGGAACCAACCGAGAAGAAATCGGGGACTTGTCGAAGTTTTCAGAAGTCCGCCAAAGAGATCATCGGAGGTTCGCGGAGATCACCGAGAAGGTTCAGCTACTTGCCAAAGACTCGCTGAACTCGCCACAAGACCAGGAGCTTGCTGGGAGTAGTCCGCCGGATAAAATCCGAGGGTGTATCGAAAGCCTGCTGAAATTCGCCGAAAAGCCCACCGGAAGGAAACTCGACATTGCCGGACTATGTCTTAATTTTGTAGTTTGCATGTAATTAGGGTTAGGATTAAGGGTTAATCCTATAACCTGGTAAGGGGCAAACTAGGCCCTAATACATACTGGTTTGGGCCAAATTAGGAGCCCAACCAATGACCTGTAAGGTTGGGCGGTGGCACCGCCCAAAACCCGAAAGGTCGGGCAGTGGTACCACTGGACTGGGCAGTGGCACCGCCCAGCACCCGGCCGGACTAGGCGGTGGCACCACCCAGAATCCGAGATTTCCAGCGGTGGCACCGCTAGTACATTATCAATGTCAGACACTGATAGGTGATGGCACTGCTAGTACACTGTTAATGTCAGATACTGACAGGTAGTGGCAGCGCCAGCACCGGGAAACCCAAAAGCAATTCAAATTTGGAGCCGAAATTTGAATCATCTTGGGGCTTATAAATACCTCTCAATTCTAAGCAGAGAAGACACCTTTTGAGAAGTTAGAGATTTTGAAAAAGCCTTAGCAAAGTCTTTAGTAAGTCTTATTTTCAATAGCTTTAGTGTTCACCTCCCTCTTTCTCTTTGAAAAATCTGTAAGAGTGTGAACCACTTGTAAAAGGTTATAAGAGGAGTATTTATCCTTCCCCTTTAAAGTGATTTGCTAGTGAAAGTTGGGAGCCTCATCGAAGAAGGCTTCGCAAGTGGATGTAGGTTATTTGACCGAACCACTTTAAATTGGTGTGTTCCTTGAATGTGTGAGTGTTTACCTTTCGGAAACCTTTATTTACATAGCAGCAAGCTTTTGGTTTTCATCTCCTTACTTTTCTCGAGCTACTTTTACTAAGTCATTCTTTATCGAATCGAAATCTCTACGCATTTACGAAATCATTTTCAAACTTACGAGTTTTAATCCACTGTACTAATTCACCCCCCCCCTCTCCCTCTTAGTGCCACTCCGATCCTAATAGAACTCACAATGAAATTTAAAAAATTAATGAAATAAAAATTAAAGAACAAAAACAATGCAACTCTTGCTTTGAATGCAAGAAGAAGAACACAAATTGGGATGAATTGAGCTCCTCCGACGACGAGGAAAAAATCAACAAAGGCGAGGTGGCAAACTATGCCTTAACCGCTTTCAACGATGAGGTAATCGAAATCCCCCTAATTTATTTCAAAATTACTTGATGGTTTTCATGATTTATTTACTTTTTTATTTAGAATAAATATTTTTCTTGAAAATTACATGTTTAAAAATAAAAATACAAAAATTATGATCATGCTAGTAATTTTGAAAATGATAATGAAAATTACATGTTTTATGTTAATAGAATAAAATGATAGATTTAAATTTAATGATGATCCTATGAATGTTTTTAAGAAGCATTAATGTGTATCATGTTGAACAATATGACATATTGATAGGGGGAGTTAAGGTTAACTCTGTCATCATAAAAAAGGGGGAGATTGTTGAATCTTAGATTTTGATGATGAAATCAATTGATGAGTTTGTGATCTAATCTGTGTTTTTGAGTGACGCAGGACTAGCTTCAATTAAGGAGAGACAAATTAATTAAAGTAGGAAGAATCATAATGGGCCAGAGTGAACTTGTCAGAAGATTGGACGTCAGGCCGAAGGATCGATTAACATGTCAACAGAAGACTCGTGCCGTGAATTCATGCATCGGGCCGAAGGAATGGACATTGCACCAAGGAGATCGGAGTTGCGGAGGTTAACATGCCGATTGGGCAAAAGGCTGCAAAAGAGGACGATGCACCGAATTGATTTCATATGGACTATTCCCCCCCCCCTCTTATTGTCGACTCGTTCTTAACACACTTGCACTATTTCCATAGTGTCCCCACACTAGCAACTATGAGCCCAATCACCTCTATCATATGGATGAGTATATAGTATATTCGTCTATCCGGTTATCTCAATGTCTCTCTCAAGTAACCTATGACCAAGATTATTTAGGGTTTATATTTAAAGGTGAATCAATTTCATTATCGTGATCTCATCATAATTAGATTCCCATTGCACAAATTCAGAGACATCATAATATATACAACTGAGAATATAAAGAGAGAAAAATATCAAGTAAATAATAAATAAAAAGAGTGCATATCAAGTCATACATGTCATCACTAATATGATTAGCTTGCAGGGCACTTATGACTAGCATTGGGTTCCCAAGCTATAAGCAGTAGTACTGCCCAAACAAGCAATGGTACCGCTAGAACCCAAGCCCTGTATGGCGGTAATACCACCCGGTGCAAGTGGTAGTATTGCCAATACCTTGAAAACCTAGAGATTTAAATTTTTGACTTTATTTTTTATATCATTTGAGGTCTATAAATACCCCATTTATACTTGCTTGATGAAGCAAGAAAAAAAGCATGAAAACCTTATGATTTAAAGTATGTAAACTCTCTTGAAAAGTGTTGAGTCTCTTTCTCCCTAAATTTAGAAGTCATTCTAAGGGAGGTGTGAGGTTTTCATGTAAAAGAGAGGCATGAAGATTCTTTCCTAGGCTAGTGAAAATGAGAAAAAGTTGTAACATGGGTAGTTAATCTTCGCCCATTGAAAATAAGATCGGTAATGAAAGCCAATGGCCTCGAGGGAAGAGGAATCCAGAGTGGACTATAATAGACTTAGCTGGTTTTGCCTAAGTCGTGTGGCACTCTTGCGTATCCATCTGCAAAGGTTAGCATCCCCGAAACCACTTATGGTCCCTCAAGACCTATAAAAGAGAAAACTATTAAATCTTAGATTTTGATGATGAAACCAATTGATAGTGTTTATAATTTTATATGTATTTTGAGTGATATAGGAAGCTTCGATTAGGGAGAGATAATTAAAGCAAGAAGAATCATATTGGGCTAGAGAAAAATATATCAAAAGATTGGATGTCGAGCCGAAGGATCGATCGACGTATAGATAGAATGCATCAGGCCATGGGTTCTGGCATCGGGCCAAGAAGAGCAAAAATTGCACTAAGAAAATCGGAGTTGCGGAGGTCAACTGGCTGATTAGGCAATAGGCCATAAGAGAGGATGATGCGCCGAAGAATCAGACGAAGCGTTGATGGACCAATGACATGTCGGACAACATGATTCAAGCTTTGTAATAATTATCTAGATTGAAGTATGTTTTATTTATGCAGGATTAACTATGATAGTGATCAAGGCATAAAAAAAAATGAAGTCCTGGAATCAAGGACGAGATTTCGTTGGGAGTTCGAGAGTTCATCGGAAGTCTAGACGTTCGTCGAAAGTTCTACCAAAATTGACCAAGAAGTCCAAGAGCTTACTAAAGAAGCTTATCGGAACTCTCCAAGAATATCATCATGAAGTCTAGGAGCTTGTCGGTAGTCCATTGGAACATTACCGAGAGATTGTCGGAAGTTCGTTAGAAGATCGCTAGAAGCTCGACGGAAGAAACCTAGACTAACCGGACCAGATTTACTTAGTGTATGCCTTAAATTTCATAGTTAGCACATAATTAGGATTGGAATTAGGCCAACCTAATTAGGGGCCATTGGGCCCATGGATAGATTGTGTTGGGCACAATTAAAGGCCCAAACAATGACACAACAGGTGGCACCGTCATGGCATAGTCTCGGAGACTATGTCAAGCGGTGGTACCACCCTGTGTCAATGTCAGGTGGTGGTACTGCCCAGACATAATCTACTAGATGATGGTACTACCAGACTAGGTGATAGTATTGCCTAATGTCAAAAAGCATTGGCGGTGGTACCAGCAGCATAAGCGGTGGTACCGCCAATACCCCGAAAACCGGGGATGAGATATTTTTATGCTCCAAGTTTGGATCCACTTAAGGACTTTAAATACCCCTCTTATCCTTGGTTAACATACACACAACTAATAGCAAAAATAAAAAAAAAAGTTATTGTAATCTTGTGTGAACTCCTCAAACTCTAAAGTGTTAGTCTTGCTTAAGAGAGGAGTGAAGGGGGGTTGTAAAGGATCTCTCCTGAACCTGTCAAAAGGAGAATCAAGTTGTAAGGGTAGTTGATCTTCACCCATTGAAGGATGATCTTTAGTGGATGTCGATGGCCTCGATGAAAGAGGAATTATCGGAGTGGATGTAGGTCACGATGACTGAACCATTGTAACTCCGTTTACATTTCTACTTTGCTATTTACATTTATTGCAAACTACCATACTTCCTCATTACTCTAGGTGCACACTCATATAAACATGTTTCAAGTTAACATCTTTCCAAAATAGATTTTAATCGAATGAAGTTTTTCTAAACTGATGTTTTTATTCGTTGCACTAATTTCAACCCCCCCCCCCCCCTCTTGTTGCCGAATCGTTCATAATAGTTTGTATTAGAGCCACATTATTTCTCATTTGGGTTAACACATAAGAGAAATGGCTCTTTTTGGTCTTCAAGAGAGCTTTTCAATCGTTCGTCTTGCCATGTTCAAAGGGATGGACTACACTTATTGGAAAACTCGAATGAGTGTTTTCTTGCATTCGTTGGATTTAAATTTATGGAATATTGTTGAAAGTGGTTTTCGAAAGTATTCTACTCCAATGAACGAATGAAATGATTTGGAGAAGAAAACTTTTTCTTTAAATGCTAGAGCTATGAACGCACTATTTTGTGCCTTAGACAAAAATGAATTCAATCGAATTTCTATATGCGAAACGGCTTTCGATATTTGGCACACTCTTGAAATCACACACGAATGCACTAGTAGAGTAAGAGATTCTAAGATAAATCTTTTGATGCATGATTTTGAACTATTTCGAATGAAGCCATGCGAAACCATTATTGACAAGTACACCCGTTTTACGGATGTCGTCAATGGTTTAAAAGCTCTTGGCAAATATTTTTGGAATCTTAAACTTGTTAATAATATTTTACGATCTCTTTCTAAAAATTGCGATCCTAAAGTACGAGCCATTCAAGAGGGCAAGTATTCGAATACTTTTTCGATCGAAGAACTTATCGAGTCTTTGATGACCTATGAAACGACCAATGTGGCATATGACAAACTTGAGAACAACCTTTCAAAGAATAAGAAGGATTTTGTACTTCGAACAAAAGAAGACCACTCGAGCGAAAGCTCAAGTGATAGTGAACTTGAACTTCTCACAATAAAGATTAAAAAGTTTTAAAATAAGAATAAAAAATTAAAAGTAAACTTAAAAAGAATGCAACTACTTGGTATAAACACAAAAAGAAGAAAAAACCTTGGGACGAAACGAGTGCCTCCGAAGATGAGGAGCAAACCAACAAGGGCAAGGTGAAGAACTGCGCTTTGACAGCTTTCATCAACAAGATAAACAACTCAAACGAAACCCGTTTACTTTATTTCGAAATAACATGATGCTTTTTATGAGTTATCTTTAAATTTAAAAATAAATAAAAATAAAAATAAAAATAAAATATTGGGATCATGCTAGTAATTTTGAAAATTACCATGAAAATTATATATTTTTATGATAAATGAATAAAATATTAATCTAATGCTTGTAGACCTAGTAAGATTAATCTTATGTGTTTAAGAAGCATGAATATGTATTATAATGATTTTTATTGATCTTAATGATTTCTATGATTTTTCTTACTCTTTTGATTTTAAACTATGATGTATGGTTTTCATTCGAAAAACTTGAGCATCCTAATATGAAATCAATCAAACAAAATGAAACACATAAAAAGAAAAATGTATTATCATTGGAATCAAAATGATAAACCAAATCACTTATTTAAAGAAGCCTTATGTTTAATGTGTTATATTTTTTGTCATGATGATAAAATTTGTTTTTCGGTTTAAATAATGATATATGCTTCGATTTGGCATAAATTACAAAGGCATGCTTGTATGAAATAAAAAAGAAATATATTTTTTTTGAAAACTTTTTAATCCCTACCTTATCGAGTTTTCAAAAAGGAGATTAATGAATCTATTTATATCATTTTTATGAATCTCTTGAAAATGATCTTGATTTGATGAATTGAATTTGAATAAGCTTTATCTTGATTTTTTTTTTAGATTCATAACTTGAGATTTCTACATGAATCAAGATATTATATATATATATATATATATATATATATATATATATATATATATATATATATATATATATATATATATATATTCTCCTATGTCTCTTTTTGCCAATTGCTAAAGAGAAAATAAATTATCAAAATGTTGATTTAATGCATGAAATGATAAATGCTTAAAAATTTCAATGTCTTAGCACTATGATTTGTTACCAAAATAATGTATCATGAATACTTGAGTATCATGTATAATATGCACATAGTGATGATTGATTTACTTTTAGTATCATGCATGAGAAAATTTATGATTTGGAATGATGCATCCAATACTTATGATTTTATTATGATGATGTACATGATGTATTGCATATAATGTGAATCATGATTAAAATTGAATTAACTTGAATTCAATTTAAATTCAAGATTTATCTCAATTAAGGCATATTGCAATAAGAATGATACTTTATCTTTGTCATAATTTGAAAATTGATGAATTGCACCATTGTATTATTATTCCCCTCTTTTTGCCAATGACAAAGGGGGAGAAAGAATTGCTAGTATTCACATCACAAAAGAGAAAGATTTACCAGCTTACACAATTCAAGAAGATGCAAAAACATGCTAGCTTGCTCATCTCAAAAGAGAAGCAAAGATTGCTAACTTGTATATTTCGAGAAGCAAAAGTTGCTTTCTTGAACATCTCAAATATTGCTAGCTTATATTTTTTTAAAATGATGTAAAAATTTGCTAGCTTGCACGATGTACAACTTGCTATCTTGAACATCACCAAGAATTGCTAGCTTGCAATCTCAAGAGAAGCAGAAATGCTGTCTTGCCTATCTTAAGAAGCGAAACATGCGAAACATGCTAATCTAGTAAAACTCAAAATTATTGCCAGTTTGCATTTTCTAATAAGATGTAACACTTGCTAAGTTTGCTAGCTTACAAATTGCAATGATGATAAAACTTGAGATTATGTTGCAATGATTTGAAATCATATCTCAAAAACTTAATAGTTGCACTTCTCCTTTTTGTTGATGACAAAGGGAGAGAAGTATGATGTTATGCATGATGTTATCATAACATATTTCTTGGATTTTTGAATCCAAGAGTTCTATCAAAAAGGGGAAGATTTTTGAATCTCAGATTTTGATGATAAAACCAATTGATAGTGTTTATGATTTGATCGGTATTTTGAGTGATGCAGGAAGCTTCGATCAGGGAGAGACAATTAAAGCAGGAAGAATCATGTTGGGATGAAGAGAAATATGTTAGAAGATTGGACATCGAGCCGAAGGATCGATCGACGTATCGATAGAAGGTTTTGGGCCATGGGTTCGGGCATCAGCACAAGAAGAGCAAAAATTGTGCTAAGGAAATCGGAGTTACGAAGGTCAGCTGGCCGATTAGGCAATAAGCCGCAAGAAAGGACGATATGCCGAAGAATTAGATGAAGCATCGATGGACCAATGAAATGCCGGACAACATGATTCAAGCTTTATAATAATTATCTAGATTGAAGTAGGTTTTATTTGTGTAGGATTTACTATGATAGTGATTAAGGCATAAAGCAACATGAAGTCCCAGAGTCAAGAACGAGATTTCGTTGGGAGTTCATCGGAAGTCTGGACATTCATCGAAAGTTCTATCGGAATTGACCGAGAAGTACAGGAGATTGTTAGGAGTCCATTGGAACATTGCTGAGAGATCATTCGAAGTTTGCTAGAAGATCGCTGGAAGAAACCTAGACTAACCATACCTAATTTGCTTAGTGTATGCCTTAAATTTCGTAATTAGCATAAAATTTGGGTTGAAATTGGGCCAACCCAATTAGGGGCCATTGGGCCTATGTATGGACTATGTTGGGCCCAATGAAAGGCCCAAACAGTGACCCAACAAGTGGCACCATCGTGGCATAGTCTTAGAGACTGTCTGACGGTGGTATTGCTAGAATAGGCTATGGTACCGCCGAGTGTCAGTGTCAGGTGGTGGTATCGCTAGTCTAGGTGGTGGTACCACCCAGACATAGTCTTATAGGTGATGGTACCACCAAACTGGGTGGTGGTACTGCCCAATGTCAAAAAGCATTGGCGGTGGTACCGCCAGCACAGGTGGTAGTACCACTAGTAAACCGAAACCAAGGATGAGATATTTTTAGGCTCCAAGTTTGAATCTACTTGAGGCTTATAACTACCCCCTCTCATCCTTAGTTAACATATATACAACTGAGAGCAAAAAGAAAAGAAAACGTTGTTGTAATCTTGTGGGAACTCCTCAAACTTTAAAGTGTTAAGTCTTGCTTAAGAGAGGAGTGAAGGGGGGTTGTAAAGGTTTTCTCCTGAAACTGTCAAAAGGAGAATCGAGTTGTAAGGATAGTTGATCTTTGCCCATTGAAGGAAAATCGTTAGTGGATGTCGGTAGCCTCGACGGAAGGGGAATCAGTGAAGTGGATATTTACATTTATTGCAAACTGCCATACTTCCATTGAGTTGTAAGGTCACGATCACCGAACCACTATAACTCGGTTTGTATTTTTGCTTTGCTATTTACATTTATTGCAAACTGCCATACTTCCTTATTACTCTAGCCGTACACTATTACGAAAATGTTTTAAGTTAACATCTTTCCAAAATTGATTTTAATCGAATGATGTTTTTCTAAACTGACCATTTTATCTGCTTCGCTAATTCACCCCCCCCCCTTCTTAGCGCCGACTCGTTCCTAAGAAAAATAGGTTAGAGAAAGCGCCTCACTCAGGATCTATAAGCAATCATTTTAGGAAACACTTCACAACCAATGCAAATTAAAAATAGACTTCCTAAGCTCTAAATGGTTGCACAATAAAGGGTCCAAAGTGGTCCACTACAGACCAAAATCTCTCACAAGTGTCCATATGACACAACCATTATTTACAAGCCTAAAATGGCCACCAAACCCAGCTAAACTAGGGTTGTTAAGCCTTCGACCATCCCTATACATGCTGTACAAAGCATGAACAAAACAAAAGACATGGACATATATGAGCATTACATTAAACACCTTATTTATAATTTTGTCCATGACATTCATCTCCACTTATTCCTTTGGCGTCCTTGTCGAAGCCTTTGCCAACACTTCAACTCCTTGCCTTTATTGATTCTGTTGAATCTCATATTTTGATGATGAAACTACTTGATATATGTTTATGATTTAATCTGTGTTTTGAGTGATGCTGGATGCTTCGATCAGGATGAGACAATTAAAGCAGGAAAATCATGTTGTGCCGGAGGAACATGTCAGAAGATTGGACGTCGGGCCGGAGGATCGGTCGACGTATCGACAAAAGGCCTCAGGCCATGGACTTGGGCATCGGGCCAAAAAGAGCGGGTATTGTGCCAAGGATATCGGAGTTACGGAGTCAACTGGCCGATTGGGCAATAAGCTGCAGGAGAGGACGATGCGCCGAAGAATTAGACGAAGCATCGAGGAACCAATGACATACCGGACAACTTGGTTAATTGCTTAGGATTAATTGTCTCGATCGAAGTTTTGTTTTAAGTGTGCAGGATTAACTACGATAGAAGAAAGACATGCAGCAAGAGTTGCACCGGAGTCAAGACAATGATCACGTTGGGAGTTCGAGAGTTCGACGGAAGTTCGGACAGTCGTCGGAAGTTTTGCGGGAACAAATCCGAGAAGTCCATAAGCTTGCCAAAGAAGCTCGTCGGAACACGCCAAGTGAATCGTCACAAGTCCAGGAGTTTGCCGGAAGTCCGCAGGAGCATCACCGAGGGTTCATCGGATGATCGACGGAAGTTCGCCGGAAGCTCACCGAAAGAAGCGATTGACGCACCGGAGCAAGTTGCAGTAAATGTCTTAGAAAAAATCGTAGTTAGCAAATTGATTAAGTTGGAAATGGGAGGTGATCCCATTAACTTAATCATGGGGCAATTGGGTCTCTAAAAAACCCAAATTGGGCCGAATGGATCAACCCATTTGGACCTAGATTTCTGCCAGGCAATTGAACCGCCCAAGGCAGGAGGTTGCACCGCCTAGGCTCAGTCTCCAAGTGAGACTGGGAGGTGCAACCACTCCAACCAGGCAGTGGCACCTCCTGGGGCTCAGTCTCCGAGTGAGACTGGGAGGTGCAACCTCCCCTAACAAGAGGTGGCACAGCCTGAGCTCGGTTTTCGAGCTCTGCCAGGCGGTGCAACCGCCTCAGTCAGGCGGTGCAACCGCCTCAGTCAGGAGGTGCAACCGCCTGAGCTCGGTCTTCGAGCTCTGTCAAGAGGTGCAACCGCCCCTGACAGGAGGTAGCATCGCCTAGAGGCTCAATCTTCAAGCTCTGCCAGGCGGTGCAACCGCTCCAGTCAGGAGGCGCAACCGCCAGATCCCGGAATTCCGGGAATTGATAGTTTTGAGCTCCAAATTTGAACTGGATTGGGGCCTATAAATACCTCACCCATTCAGCATTGAAAGCACAAAACTTACACCGAAAACTTGATCTTTTTCTGTGATTCTTAGAGCTCAAAATTGTTGTAAAGGCCAAAGTTCTTCTCCCTCTTTTCTTCCAAGTTCTGAGTTGTAAAGAGATGAGAGAAAATTCTGTAAGGGTTGTCTCCTAAGCCCGTCAAAAGGAGTGAAACTGTAAAAGGGTGGTTGGCCTTCGCTTATTGAAGGAAGGCCTCTAGTTGACGTCAGTGACCTCGTCGGTGGAGGAAGCCAAAAGTGGAGTAGGTAAAAATTGACCGAACCACTCTAAATCTTGGTTTGCATTTACTTTGAGCATCTTATCTTTACTGCAAACCTCCTCAATAGCTTACTGCCTTCTGTGTTTTTACGAACGTGTTTCAAAGTTCAGTGCTTTCCGAATCGGGGTTTAAGACGCAAATCGGTTTTATTGTACGAACGACGTATTTCAGTTTGCGCTTACGTTCTGATTTCCATTATAACTGCAAACTGCCTTTATATCTTTGCTTTAATTGCATCTCGCCTTATCTCAAGTTAAAGTGGTTTACGAATCAGCTTTTATACTGAAATCGCTTTTATCGTATGAACGTCGTATTTCAGTTTGCGCTTATATTCTGATTTCCATCATAACTGCAAACTGCGTTCATATCTTTGCTGCATCTCTCCTAGTCAAAAGTTGAAGTGATTTACGAATCGGCTTTCTTACCAAAATCACTTTTATCGAATGAACGCAGTTTTCAATTTTAATCGCAGAAGGTTTTCCACTGCACTAATTCACACCCCCCCCCCCTCTTAGTGCTCTTGATCCTAACAATTGGTATCAGAGCGGGGTTAACTCTCAAATGGATTAAAACCCAAGAGAGATGGCATACGTCGGAAACCAAGAGGGACATTCTATTACACGTCCACCCATGTTCAATGAGACAGACTACACTTATTGGAAAACTCGAATGAGAGTTTTCTTAATTTCTATGAATTTGGATTTATCGAATATCGTTGAAAATGATTTTCAACTTCCCTCTAAACCGATGAACGAATGGTTGGATTTGAAAAAGAAGTATTTTTCTTTAAACGCAAAGGCTATGAATGCCTTATTTTGCGCTTTGGACAAAAATGAGTTCAATCGGATTTCTACGTGCGAAACGGCTTTTGACATTTGGCGAACACTTGAAATCACGCACGAGGGAACTAGTAGAGTCAAAGTTAACATTTTATTGCATGATTTTGAAAGTTAACATTTTATTGCTTGATTTTGAGCTTTTTCGAATGCAACCAAGCGAGACTATAGGCGACATGTACACCCGTTTTACGGATGTCGTCAATAGTTTAAGAGCTCCTGGAAAATATTTTTCGGATTTTGAACTCGTAAACAAGATTTTGCGCTCTCTTTCTAAGAAGTGGGATTCAAAAGTAACTGCAATACAAGAAGCTAAAAACCTAAACAACTTACCACTTGAAGAACTAATTGGTTCATTGATGACATATGAAATGGTGCACAATGCACATGATGAACATGATGAACAAAATCACCTTCCAAAGAACAGGAAGGATTTGGAACTCCGGACAAATGAATACCACTTGAGCGATGACTCAAGTGATGAGGACAATGATGAACTTGAACTTCGAACACTAATCTTAATAAGTTTATTAAACAAAAATCTAAAATAAATAATAAACTTGAATGAAGGAAGAGGCCAAAGAAGAAGAACACAAAGTGGGATGAATCAAGCTCCTCCGAAGACGAGAAGAAAATCAAGAAAGGCAAGGTGGCAAACTACGCCTTAATCGCTTTTAATGATGAGGTAATCGAAATCCCCCTAATTTATTTTGAAATTACTTGATGCTTTCATGATGTATTTTCTCTTTTAGTTTAGAATTAATTTTCTTAAAAATTACATGTTCATACTAGTAATTTCGAAAATGATAATATTGCATATTTTATGATAAACAAACAAAATGATTTTGATTGAAAATATGAAATCATGGTTAAGAAGTAATAATGTGTATCATGTTGATGTCCATTGTTATTTCTCGATTTTGAGTATATTAAATCATATTTAATTTGAAGTTATGATTAATGAGTATATATTTTTGAAATTATGTATGATGATTCTTGATAATTATGGATTATCGATTTTCATGATAATAACAGTGGCTTTAAAAATTGATACATGTTTTGATTTGACATAAATGAAAAGGCATGCTAACATTAAATTTATCATTTAAGATGAAACACTTAAAAAAGGGGGAAAAATATATTATCAATGAAATCATGAATCTATTTATGTTATAAATTTTGTGAGCCATAAAAATGATTTTGATGATTTAAATTTGAAATGAGTTTTATCAAAATCATGATCATGATTTGTCAAATTGAATGAATTGAAAATGAATGATGATTTTTCTCTTGAATGATTGTGACCTGTATTCCTTGTATTCATGATATGATTTTTATGCAATTCTTTGTATTCATGAAAGGTTTATCTCATCACCCAATTATTTTCTTCTTGATATTCCTTATGTGATGATATGAATACATGAAATATTCATTAATTTATTTTGATGTATACAAATGAAAAGTTATGATCATGGTAGGATATAATTTAACAAAATTGATACCATCATGATATGAAATATTTATGATTTGCAATGATGCACGTAATACTTGAGCTTTTTAATTATGATGTGATGCATTGCATATGATGTGAATCATGATTTAAAATGCTATGAGTTGTTGCTAAAATGAAGTATTATAAATGTTGATTTAATATCATGAATGCTCTAAATGATGAATGTTTGGTATTATGATCAAAATGAAGTGATAAATACTTAAAAAATATTGATTTAATGTTTGGTATCATGAACACTTTATTATCATACATGAAAATAGTGATAAATACTTTAAAAATAAATGTTTGTATCATGTTAGATGATTTGACATATTGTGCATGATAAGCTATAAAGATGATTGAAACAATGATTGAAATAATATGAATGATGATTTGGAATCATATAATAATGAGTTTATATGTTTTAAAAATATATATGATTATAATGATGCATGCAATGATGAAATATTCATGATAAAATAATTGTTTTGACATTCAAGACTTGAATTTTCATCAATGCTATTTACCTTTGTCATAATTTAGAAATCAACGTAAAGGGTCTTCCCTTCTTTTTGACAATGACAAAGGGGGAGCAAAACATGCTTGAAAGCTAATTTGCTAGCTCATATAATTCAAAAAAAAAGGGAGAAAGAAAATAATTACACTTCTCAAAAGAAAAGGAATTGCTTTCTTGAACATTTGAAAATTGCTAGCTTGCGTGTCTTAAAATGTTGAAAATTTTTTGCTAGCTTGTATATTGTAAACTTACTATCGTACTACCATGATGATGAGCATGTCTTATCTTCATGATTGTGTTTGAAAAACTATGGCAAAAATATGTCCGAATGATTGAACTTGTTAAAATTAATTTTCGGACTTTCTTGATTGAATGATCAAATCATTCGATTGCCATGATGATTTTACACAATTAAATGCCCTAATAACAGGTTGGAAATTATGTGCTTTGGATACAAAAAATTTTCATGATAATAAGCATGTTTTGTCCTCATGATTGTATTTGAAAATCAATAGCACAACCTTGTCCGAATGCATGAAAGTGTTAATTTCATTTTCGGATTCTCTTAACTATTGGTATCCTAACAATTGGATTTTCGAATTATCCTCTTCCAGACTTAATAAGCATATGTCATATCAAGTTTAATTTATATCATTGATTTTTGACATATGGAATCAACTAGCAAATACATCTCTCATACACTTATTATGTGAACAACATTTTGTTTTGAGAAATGGATTTGATGAAATGATTCCTGTTTATAAATTACTTCTTGAAAAAGGAAGTCATTTTTACGTACAAGGATTTGATTCACATACATATCTTGATACTTGTAAAAATGAAGCGTGCTTTAATATCTTATCAATTTTAACTTCATTCGAGTAAGCTCAGAAATAACTTTCCTCCTTCATGTAAAAAGAAAATAACAAATAAAATGGAAGAAGTTTTCAAAGCTATCTCTATGTCATGTTTTCCTTGAGATGTTTGAATATTTGGTATCTTATCACTCTTTGTTGAAAAATGACATGAACCTGCTTATGGCATCGCACTTATATTTAAAATTTACTTATATCGTTCTCCTTTTGTTGACAACAAAAGGGGAGAAATATATGAATTGATGCTATGATTGCCATATTTGCTCTATGCCATGGTTGCATTATAATAATATATCAAGAACTAGCATCGCAACTTTACTTATTGATATCTTGCCATGTGATGAAATGCTACAATTGATAAACACTTGAAATGTTTGCGTTACGATATCAAAAGCTTATATTGCAATCTTACATGCTGATATCATACCATTTGATAATATCAAACTTGCATGATGGTAAAAATGGATATTATGTTTTTCATGCAATGAGTTGAACTTATATCACAAACACTTGATTGTGGTACTTCTCCTTTTTGTTGATGACAAAGGGGGAGAAGTATGTTGATGACATAAATGTTATGCATAAGTTTATGCATAAGTTCATGATGACGTGTTGCAAGTATTCATGATGAATATTACAATGACTTGAATTCAGTTTGAATTCAAGGTTCTATCAATATGGCATATTGATAGGGGGAGTTTGTTTAAACTCCGGGAGTTAAGTTTAACTCCGTCATCAAGTGGTTGTCATCATCAAAAAGGGGGAGATTGTTGAATCTCGTATTTTGATGATTAAACTACTTGATATATGTTTATGATTTAATTTGCGTTTTGAGTGACGCAGGATGCTTCGATCAGGATGAGACAATTAAAGCAGGAAAATCATGTTGTGCCGGAGGAACATGTCAGAAGATTGGACGTCGGGCCGGTGGATCGGTCAACGTATGGATAGAAGGCTTCGGGCCGTGGACTCAGGCATCGGGCCAAAAAGAGCGGGTATTGTGCCAAGGATATCGGAGTTGCGGAGTCAATTGGCCGATTGGGCAATAGGCTGCAGGAGAGGACGATGCGCCGAAGAATCGGAAGAATCGGAGTTGCGGAGTCAATTGGCCGAGCAACTTCTGAGTTGTAAAGAGAGGAGAGAAAATTCTGCAAGGGTTGTCTCCTAAGCCCGTCAAAAGGAGTGAAACTGTAAAAGGGTGGTTGGCCTTCGCCTATTGAAGGAAGGCCTCTAGTTGACGTCGGTGACCTCGTCGGTGGAGGAAGCCAAAAGTGGAGTAGATCAAGATTGACCGAACCACTCTAAATCTCAGTTTGCATTTACTTTGAGCATCTTATCTTTACTACAAACCTCCTCAATAGCTTACTGCCTTTTGTGTTTTTACGAACGTGTTTCAAAGTTCAGTGCTTTCTGAATCGGGGTTTAAGATGCAAATCAGTTTTATCGTACGAATGTCGTATTTTAGTTTGCGCTTACGTTCTGATTTCCATTATAACTGCAAACTGCCTATATATTTTTGCTTTAACTGCATCTCGCCTTATCTCAAGTTAAAGTGGTTTACGAATCAGCTTTTATACCGAAATCACTTTTATCGTACGAACGTCGTATTTCAGTTTGCGCTTATATTCTGATTTCCATCATAACTGCAAACTACGTTTATATCTTTGCTGCATCTCTCCTAGTCAAAAGTTGAAGTGATTTACGAATCGACTTTCTTACCAAAATCACTTCTATCGAACGAACGCAGTTTTCGATTTTAATCGCAGAAGGTTTTCCGCTGCACTAATTCACCCCCCCCCCCCTCTTAGTGCTCTTGATCCTAACAGATTCTTCAATCTTCTGCTCCAACTGCAATGCACCTCTTGGCTCCCAACTACTCTCCACTGCTGTTGTTGAGTAGTCGAACTTTTAATCCACCATGCTACTTCAACTCGCCATTGACCCTGACTTTAGTGTGGGGTTGGCTAAGTTTTGTCGATCACTATTGGTTTCTACAGATCTTTCAGATGAAGGAAAATACCATCCTTACTATGCTGCCAGTCTCTCAAATGCCTTATGCTACTTGAACTGGGTGGATGCTTATTGGAGATTTAATGAGCATTGCCTCACAAACTTTTGAAGTTTTTAGATCCTTCCTCCATAAAATTTGTCTATCGACTCTTCTTTTACTTAGTTGTCACTTCCAAGTAGGTTCGCACTTCCACTTTCGATTGGCATTCTATTGGGAAATGAAATAGATAATCTACTCTTAATAGCATTGATCACCATTGGTGAGGATTTGACAACTATTGTTTTCCATTTGGTTTCTTTGAAGGGTCTTTGAACATGTGCAGAGCTCCTCTACTTGATAGATAAGAGAATTCGGGTACTCGATTTCATCCATTCTCTTAAGAGTTGAGAAGGTAAAGGTTACTTGACTTCGCTTGCCTCCTCGAGAGTTATATTCCATGCATCGAGCTGGTTACTAGCCTTTACCTGCTCTTTACTCACAATTTTGGAGCACTCGAAATGTTTGCACTCCTTGCATTGAGTTAGCTACTATGATTCACCTTCTCAATGCCATCGAATTTCTAGATTGTAGGAAGTTTTCACCCCAACTTGGAGTAAGCCTCTAATAGTTTTAGTCACTTTTGGGATTGTACCGTCTTCTCCATCAACCCTACCGCCTACTCCACTGAGTAGCAAAGGTACAACACCATATACTGCCTACTTCATTCCTTGGTCGTGGACTCTTGCATGACCCGAAGTCCTTCATTTTTAGCTATCTTGATGAGAAACTCGTTGATACTAGTCTTTCGAAGTTCCTTAGCCTTTGCCCTTTAGCCTTGTCTTAGTACTTTAAGTTTGTCTCTGTATGCTCTACCTCCTTGGCCCCTTTCACTACCAAGCGCTCTCCCTCCATGAGAGTAAGGTATCGATGACTTCATGAAAGTCTTATCTCTACGGTACCATGGTGCTACCCTGCCAATGGACCTACTATCCATCGCTTCACATCTGCATCCCTTTCTTCACAATCGGTAGATATATCTTTATGACACTCCTCCGAGTCCATCTCTAGTTTAATCGATGCTTAGTTTTGGGTAGCTAAATCCCTCTGGACTCGTCGTCGCTTCCTCACCCCTTTCAACCCCCTGCTTCAACACCTCTGTATTCTCCAAGTAGTTCCCCTTAGTCGATGGAAAGACAAACTACAACTCCCATGTATGGCCTCTACTATCATGTTGCAGGGTTCGCATCGATTTCATTTTTCTTAGCTTCCTTGGTAGCAATGTTCGCTTACTTGACATTGTCCTCTAACTTGCTAGGCTCCCTTAAACGAATATGAGCTCTACAGCAGTCTAACTCTCTAGTTGCTTTGATCATATCTCTGCATGATCAAGTCCCTCCCATGGGACTCACTAATACTTGCATTCGAACTTTTCCATCAGTGGTACAAAACCCCCATATGCTAATGACCAAGGCTTTTATCCGATGTAAAATTTGATGCATGCATGGAAGACTCATCTCTGCAGTACCATGACTTTCACTCCTTGAATCCATAACCCTTCTTGTTGTCATATTATTCACCGAAGTGGATCTCCTAGTAGCTCCCGATCATACCTCCATATGATATAGTCCCTCACGGGATTAGATTTGTGTGTATCATATTGCCACAAACTATTTCACCACGATCCGCTGCACCATGTCGCCTCCTTGTGACATCTCCATTGCATTCCGATCCTTATGGGATGAACTCGGATTGTGATTCCTCCATATGTGACCTTTGCCAACACATCGCAAGGCCTGTTCCACCTTCGATTGTGTTCGCTCCATTGGCAATTGACCTTTGTCCACCCGCTCTCTGGTCACACCTAAACGAAGCACCACTCTAGGATAGTCCATCGCCTAGTAGCTCTTGAAGTCCACCAACTTCGCTGAAATTGGTACATCATTGTCTATATCCTGGGCCTCTACCCCTTTCAGTATAATCTCTGCTATGCATCACTTCCTTCATGGCAACTTGAATAGCAGTGTTGTGGCATATTCTTCAAGAGTACCTACCTCTGCATCCTTTTATCCCGTGCCAAGGCCTTTTGAACCCAACTTTGACTCTGCAAGTTGAGTCGCCTTAGTTCCTCCATCAAATGCTTCTTAGAAATAAGGTGCATTGCCTAGAATCTCTCTTCATCTTTGGCACCATGCAAGATGAGTCCGCTCCATCAGAATGAAGGACCCATGGAACAACATGATCCAGCTCTTGCCTTTGCAAGAGTTTATGTCCTTGACCTTTATCCAAGGAAAGCTTTGTGCCTCCACTCCATGTTCCATCTTCTATGCTTGCTCCCTTTATGCGGCTTGGGTACTTCGCCAAGTTACACCGAAGTTGCTCCGCTTATCGTTTTGCATTGAGTTGATGGTGGTCCTCACGCCCACCATTCCACGGGTCAGCCCTCCATTGAGTCCAATCTCCATATCAACGCTAGGTATACCTTCATTTGTGTTGCCTTGGATCGCTCCCCCACTTGATCTCATAATGCATCCCCCAATGCATTATCTCAAGTAAGATCATGCGATGACTCCTCGTCGCTCGCTCGGTCTGTTGAGCTTGGTGTAGTTGTTTTGAGGTACTCCTCCTCAACATGTGCGGTCTGTTGCATATGGTTCTCCCTTTGGAGAATCGAGACTTATCTCTTTTGGATATTTATCTCGTTGGAGCAACATGTGCAGTCCGTTACACATGGTTCTCCCTCTGGAGAGCCGGGACTTATCCCTCCTGGATATTTGTCATGTTAGAGAAATGTCCCTCTTCGCTTCCTTCTCCCTGAAAGTTTCGGAGACCACCATCTACATGGACTATTCTGCCTTGCTGAACAAACTATGCATTGTTCTACCTCTCACAAATGCACTTGCTAGATTACGACACCACGTCAATACAACCCCCACTGTACCCCTCAAGGCCTAGCAACATGCTAAACTCGTTGCACACTTCAGCCTCCTATGGGCATATCCTTTACATGTTGAAGAGAAAGTTTCAAAGCTCTAGGGCGACGAGTTTTAGTCACCTTGGGATGGCCACGAACACTCTATCGTTCACATATAATCCTTTGCATGAGTACCTAATTCTTCGAATTAGCAATTCCCCTCATCTCTATGAGCTTTGCACAACACTTTCGATCACTGAACAACCCATTCCACCTTACATGTTCTTATATTTTACCAAGCGCCTCACTTGCCTTGAGCACCATCAAGTATGGTTGCCAACGTTGAGCCATAGCTCAAACCCAGCTTTCCCAACCTTTGTGCGTTATGCATTCTTCCTAGCTTGCTTGTCCTCGTGGTGCCTCTTGCGTGAAGGGTTGGCCATTCCTCTGAATGCCAATCTCAAATGCCTACTCCTTTGAGTGACCCATTTTTCCTACATCTCTATGCCTGTTTTATCCCCAAACGGTCACGCGTGCTAGCTACTCTTAACACAACCCCACTAGGTCCCCCACGTTTGCATGCCAAGTGTTTCTATAAGTGCTTGTCCTACTCTAATACCATCTGTCACAGACTTAGCTGATTTTGCCTAAGTCGTGCGACACCCTTGGGTGTCCATCCGTAAAGGTCAACCTCCCCGAAACCTCCTATAGCCCCTTAGGACCTATAAAAGAAAAAATGGGTTAGAGAAAGCGTCTCACTTGAGAACCACAAGCAATCATTTCAGAAAACACTTCATAACCAATGCAAATTACAAATAGACTTCACAAGCTCTGAACCGTTGAACAACAAAGGGTTTAAAATGGTCCACAATAGACTGAAATCTTCGACAAGTGTCCACATGACACAACCTTTATTTACAAGCCTAAAATGTCCATCAAACCCAACTAAATTGGGACTATTAAGCCTTTGACCATCCCTCTATATGTTGTGCAAAGTATGAACAAAATAAAAGATATAGACATACATGAGCATTATATTAAACACCCTGTTTACAATTTTATCCGTGATAGGACAAAGGTCAGAACGACCGAATCATTATAAATCTGATTTGTATTTCTTTTTATGTTTTTCCTAGTTATTACTAACTAATTTAGTTGCTCACTACTCTTGCTCATATTCTAAACTAAACGTATTTTCGATACATATTTTTTTGATAAAAAAATTTTAAATCAAATTTTTTTTTGAAAGTACTAATTGACCCTTCCTCTTAATGCCTTTATGATCTTAACAAAAAAAAAACTAAAACTTTATATATGACACCTTGATCTTATGTGAATCTCACTTTTAGTTTATAAAGTAAATAGAGTTTATGTTATAATACTGTATAAGTAAAAAGAGAAATATTTATGTTCTTATGTATTTGAAGCAAATGCTAATTGAAAAATAATTTATAAGTTCATAAAAAAAAAAAATTTGTATATTGAGTTTATTGAACAATGATTTGCTCACACTCGAGTTTTTAAATATTTTTTCAGATATCAAGGATTAACATAGATATTCGTAGAAAAATACTTAAATTATTTTAGAATTTTTCATAATCTTGATTTGGATTTTAATTATATTATTGTATAAATTGCATATTACGAATCTTACGATGTAATTGAATATTGCGAATCTTTTATGAGTCGATGGATTAAGGTCTATCCAAATGTATGAAATTTGGATTTAAGTTATTTGGATAAGTTGAAACCGTTCATTTATCATAAGAAATATATGAGATTTAGGGCATTATATTGTCCTAAATTTCTGTTTGGTTGGGTGTATGAAGCTTTGACAGTTTCTTTGGGAAGCTCGCTCACGCCATTGTCACGTGCTAGTATTGGTGTGTTGTCTTCTGCCGGAGCCGGAGAATATCGACATCGGTGCCTGATCTGAGAAAGTAACGAAGATATTGAAGGACGCAACCTTAGAGGCCATAGACAATGACCTTCGATTGCCATACCTAAAGCAGTTACGGTAGAAGTAACGCATGCCAAATCAGGGTATTTCGCAATTATAATATATATCAGACGCGTGTAAGCTGGATCAAAGTATTCATTAATCGAGTTTGAAAGATATGCAAGGAACTATGAACGTTGAGTGATATATATATATATATATATATATATTTCCGGAAAGAAGAACCCCTAAAACTTTTTTCAGATGTCCAATCAACCAGCAGATTGTCCTCCTTTGATACAATAATTCATAATTGTTTCCTTAGTGGAGTGCTTCTCGCCGTACTTGCCAACATAAAAGCATGTTCCTCAGAAAACAAACATTACTGACATAACCACATGTATCACTGCTTGTGGTTTCAGTTGATAGTATGTGGATTCTAATCTAGTTTTATATTTGTCTCGTACTTTTTTTTTTGTCAAGAGATATGTATGAAAGACGAGATTTGTGTTTAAGATTTTACAATAAATTCGGTTAGTTGGTATCTTCTTTTGTATTATCAGATAAGATGAGACATCTTGGGTGATTTTCCTAAAAAAAAATTATTTTTCTCAAAAAATATCCTTATTTTGTTGTTCCAAGATAATATCTCTATTTTTTTATAATTATGTAAATGTCCTTCCCTTCTCTTCCATCAACAATGTCCATACCAGCTCCCTGCACATCACCTCGAGGCTATGCCTTGCCTCACTAATTCTTAAATGTCCTTCACTAATTCACTCGAGGACTCCACCCCCTCCCTCAACATCACCTCGAGGCCATGCCTTGCCTCTATGTGTCCTTCCTCAATGGGTAGTGTTAGGAATGAGTCGGCACTAAGAGAGAGAGAGGGGGGGGGGGGGGAGGGGTGAATTAGTAAAGCGGTAAAATCACGATTCTAAAAATTTCTTTCGTTTCATATGATAAAACCAATTTCGGAAACTTGCTTAACTTGAAAATATATTCGTAAACATGTTGAAAGCAGTAAGCAAGTAAGGAGGTTTGCAGTAAAATAAATTGCATAAAATAAAAGGTAAACCATATTTTTATAGTGGTTCGGTCGTCATGACATGCATCCACTCCACCGATTCCTCTTCCGTCGAGGCCACCGACATCCACTATCAATCTTCCTTTAATAAGCGAAGATCAACCTCCTTCTTGCACTTCTCTTCTCCTTTTCACAGGTTTAGGAGACAACCTTTACAAGCACATACTCCTCTCTAAATAGAATTTTAACTTTAAGCCAGAGAAGGGGATTTCTCAAGAGATTTCTATAGCATTTTCTCACTTCTAAACTCTTTGTGCTTGTGTAAGTTAACTAGGGATGAGAGAGGTATTTATAGGCTTCAAGTTGATTTAAACTCGGAGTCTAAAAAGGTCTCATCCTAGGTTTCCTAGGTACTGGCGGTACCACCACTGTTATTGGGCGATACTATTGCCATAGGATCTGCTACTGGGTGGTACCACCGTTGGCAGCATTACTGCTGGTGGTACCACTACCCAGATTTCCTAGGGAGTTGTTCACCAGGTGATGCCACCACTGGCCAGGGATTCAGCACCTTGGTTAGACCTTGAATCTGGCCCAAACCAGCCCAACTTGGGGACCAGTTGGCCCCTAACATAGTTGATGGGATTACCTCCCAATTCTAACTCCAATTATGTGCTAACTATGATTCCTAAGACATAATCTAAGCAAGATATGTCCGGTTTCTTCCGGCGAGCTTTCGACGATCTTCCGATGAACTTCCGATAATCTCTCAACATTGTTCTAGTGGTCTCTCGGCAAGCTTTTAGACTTCATGACGATCTTCTTGATGAGTTCCGATGAGCTTCTTTGGCAAGCTCCTAGAGTTCTCGGTTGGTTCCGGCAAAACTTCTGACAAACGACCGAACTTCCGATGAACTCTCGAACTCCCAACGAAATCACGTTCTTGACTCCGGGACTTCATTTTGCTTTATGTCTTGCTATCATAGTTAATCCTGCACATATAAAAACATACTTCGATCTAAATAATTATTACTAAGTATGAATCATGTCGTCCGGCATGTCATTGGTCTATCGATGCTTTATCCGATTCTTCAGCGCATCGGCCTCTCTTGTGGCCTATTGCCTAATAGGTCAGTTGATCTCCGAAACTCCGATATCCTTGACGCAATATCTACTCTTCTTGACCTGATTCCTTAATCCATGGCCGAAGCCTTCTATCGATATGTTGACTGATCCTCCGGCCCGACGTCCAAACTTCTGATACATTTTCCTCCGGCCCAACATGATTCTTCCTGCTTTAATTGTCTCTCCCTGATCGAAGCATTCTGCGTCACTCAAAACACAGATTAAATCATAAAAACTTATCAATTGGTTTCATCATCAAAATCTAAGATTCAACAATCTCCCCTTTTTTTATGATGACAACCAATTAATGACGGAGTTAACCTTAACTCCCGAAGTTTAAACAAACTCCCCCTATCAATATGCCATATTGATAGAACTCTTGGATTCAAAAATTCAAGTAACATGTTATCATAAACTTATATATAATATCATCAATACTTCTCCCTCTTTGTCATCAACAAAAAGGAGAAGTTCAACTATCTAAGTGTTTGAGATATAATGTCAAACATTGTATTTATCATTATGCAATTTGTAAGTTTGAAAATTTACCAAGTGCTACATCATGCAAGCTATCAAGTTTTAAATATGCAAGGTAGTAAGATAGCATGTTTATACAAGCTAGCAAAAGTTTTGAAAGCAAATGCAAGATAGCTTTCTTGTTGAAGTGTGTAAGCTAGCGATTCTTGCTTTCTATTGCAATGTGTAAGTTGCAAGTTTTGCTTCTTGAGATTGGCAAGATAGTGATGTTCAAGATAGCAAGCTCTTTCTTCTTTTTTGAGAAGTATCATTTTTGTTTCCTTTGCAAAGTGCAAGCTAGCAAAATTTTACATTATTTTACAACAATCAAAATTTTACATTCTTTGCAAGTTTTTGAAAAATAATGCAAGAGAACAAGCTAGCAAGATACAATGTTTTACATGAAGCAAGTTACATAAAGTACGTTTGCATCTTCTCTTTAGATGTGCAAGCAAGCAAGTAAGTTTTTGCATCTTCTTGACTTGTGCAAGCTAGCTAACAAGCTTGCTATCTCGCCCTTTGTCATTGTCAAAAAGAAGGGAAGAATACAATTTTGTATCTCTTTTTCCCTTTACAATAATTTTCAAATCATGACAAAGGATAAATAACAAAAATGAAAAATCAAGTCATGTTAAAACAATTTTTCATCATGAATATTTCATCATTGCATGCATCATTATCATAAGTTAAAGTATTACATGCATAATGCTAAAACATCATTTATAATAACATTAATATTCCAATCATTATTTCAATATGTTTGTGCATCATTACAGATTCAATTTATGACATGCACAATTTTAAAACATTACATATCATCCTTACTCTATGCATGATACTAAAAATAAATTAATTATCATATCATACATAATACTCATAAGCTAGCAAATTTATATCATTTTAGAGCATCAACACACTATCATAAGTATTTCATGCATTCATATCATCACATAAAAAATATCAAGAAGAATTAGGTGATGAGATATACACTAAATGAATACAAGGGAGTTTCAAAGGATGAAAGAAAAATCAATTTATGTTTACCATTTTCCAAACTACAAAGCACATCATCTCAAGTTGTGAGTAAACAAAAATCATGGAAACATTGCGATTCATTTGGACAAATATTCTCATTAATAAACTACAAGAAATCATTTAAGAATAAAAAGTGAGGGATCTTGATTCAATTAAGGAAAATATCAAGATTTGATTCCGAGAATCCAAGATCATGAGTTCAATAATACTTCCTTTTAATATATAGCAAGTAGAATCATAGGAGATCAAATAGTAAAAGATCTTCAAAATAAATTTTCAGTTATGAATTCCTAAAAAGATATTCTCTTTAGTAAGTCTTAAAAGGAAACATAGGAGAAAAAAATTTCAATTCATGCATAAGAAATTTTATGATTCAAATTCAAATCTCAAGTAATTCCAAGGAATCAAAATCACGATATAGGTAAAAAGCTCATTCAAATTCAAATAATCAAAATTATCAAAATCTTTTCGAGAAAATTCAAGGAAGACAACGTAAATAGATTCTCATGAGAACTCGATTCATGCATAATGTCTCAATTTTTTATGAATGTCATAAGACATGATTTATTTCAACAAATCTCTTCTTTCATAAGTGGATAAAATAAACATAGGAGATCTTGATTCGTGCATAAGAAATCTCAAGTTATAAATTTCAAAAAATAAAGATAATGCTTATTTAAATTTAAATCATCAAATCAAGATCATTTTCAAGAGATTATATAAGATAGATTCATCACTAAGAATCACTTGTTGAAAAATCGAAAAGCTTTAAAGGTATTTTCAAGAAAAATATGCATTCCCCCTTTTTGTTTTAATCCAAGTGATTTGATTTCATACAAGCATGCTTAAGTTTTTTCTTATGAAAACCATACAACATGGTTTAAAACTGAAAAGGCTACGTTTATTATTGTAAAAATTGATAATCCATAAATCTCAAGAATCATCATCCATAAATTCGAAACATAAACTTATTGAGTATGATATCAAATCATTACTTCAAATGAAACATGATTTCATTAATCATAGAGCATCATTAAAACATCAAACATGATTTCATAAGATATTTTCAATCAAAATTATTTTGTTTATTTATCATAAAACATGATCATCTTCAAAATTATTTAGCATGATCCCTATTTTTTTTTTGCATTTTCATTACATCATTAAACATACAAATTTGAAGAAAAATAATTAAACTAAATTAAAAATAACTCATGAAAAATATTATGTAATTTTGAAATAAATTAAAGGAGTTTTGTTTGAGTTGTTTACCTCATTATAGAAAGCCGTTAAGGCATAGTTTGCGACCTCACCTTTGTTTTTCTCCTTGTCTTCGGATGAGCTTGATTCGTCTAAAGTCGTCTTCTTCTTTTTTTTAAGTTCATTTTTAATTTTTATTCTTGTTTTAAAATTTTCATGAGGAGTTCAAGTTCACCATCACTTGAGCTTATGCTCGAGTGGTCTTCGATTGTTCTTAGTCCGAAATCTTTCCAGTTCTTTGGTAGGTGGTTCTTAAGTTCTTACGTGCATTGCACCTCATTTCATAAGTCATTAGAGACCCGATAAGTTCTTTGATAAAAAAGTATTCAAATTTTTTTATTCTTGTATAGCCATTATTTTCGAATCCCAATTCTTAAAGAGTGATCATAAAATCTTGTTAACGAGTTTAAAATTAGAAAAACATTTGCCAAGAGCTTTTAAACCATTAACGATATCTGTAAAACGGGTGTACATGTCTCCAATAGTTTTAATTGGCTTCATTTGAAATAGTTCAAAATCATGTATTAAAAGATATATTTTAGAATCTTTTACTCTATTAGTACCTTTGTGTGTGATTTCAAGAGTATGCCATATATCAAAAGCCATTTCGCAAGTAGAAACCTGATTAAACTTGTTTTTGTCTAAGGCACAAAATAGAATGTTCATAGCTCTAGCATTTAAAGAAAATATCTTCTTCTCCAAATTATTCCAATAGTTCATTAGAAGAGAAAACCTTCAAAAACAATTTTCAATAATATTCTATAAGTTCAAATCCAAAGAAAGCAAGAAAACTCTCATTCGAGTTTTCTAATGTGTGTAGTCCATCCTATTGAAAAAGGGAGGATGAATGAGAGAGTGACCCTCTTGAAAGCCGAAAAGAGCCATTTCTCTTGGGTGTTAAACTAAATGAGAAATACAAAGCTTTGATACCAAATGTTAGGAACGAGTCGGCACTAAGAGGGGGGGGGGGTGAATTAATGTAGCGGTAAAAAACACAGTTCTGAAAATTTCTTTCGTTTCGTATGATAAAATCGACTTCAAAAACTTGCTCAACTTGAAAGCATATTCGTAAACATGTTGAAAGCAGTAAGCAAGTAAGGAGGTTTGTAGTAAGATAAATTACACAAAAGAAAAGGCAAATCGGATTTTTATAGTGGTTCGGTCATCGTGACCTACATCCACTCTGTCGATTCCTCTTCCGTCAAGGCCACTAGCATCCACTATCGATCTTCCATTAATAGGCAAAGATCAACCTTCTTTTTACACCCCTCTTCTCATTTTCACAAGTTTAGGAGATAACTTTTACAAGCACACACTCCTCTCTAAAGAGAATTCTAAGTTTAAGCTAGAGAAGGGGATTTCTTAAGAGATTTCTACAGTGTTTTCTCACTTTTAAACTCTCTGTGCTTGTATAAGTTAACCAGGGATGAGAGGGGTATTTATAGGCTTCAGGTTGATTCAAACTCGGAGCCTAAAAAGGTCTCATCCCAGGTTTCCTAGGTACTGGCGGTACCACCACCGTTCCTAGGCGTTACCACGACCTGACAGGGGTGGTACCACCGCTGGCAGCATTATTGCCGGCGGTACCACCGCCTAGATTTCCTGGGGTGTTGTTCCCCAGGTGGTGCCACTGTCGGCCCTAGCGGTGCCACCGTTGGCCAAGGTTTCAACACCCTAGTTGGGCCTTGAATTCGGCCCAAACTAACCCAACTTCGAGCCCAGTTGGCCCCTAACAGAGTTGATGGGATTATCTCCCAATCTCAATAATAATTATGTACTAACTACAGTTCCTAAGACATAATCTAAGTAAGATAAGTTTGGTTTCTTCCAAGAATCTTCTGGCGATCTTCGGGCGAACTTCTGACGATCTCTCGGTATTGTTCTAGCGGTCTCCCGGCAAGCTCCTAGACTTCATGACGATCTTCTTGGCGAGTTCCAATGAGCTTCTTTGGCAAGCTCCTAGACTTTTTGATTGGTTCCAACAAAACTTCCAACGAATGTTCGGACTTCTGACGAACTCTCGAACTCCCAACGAAATTGTGTTCTTGACTTTGGGACTTAATTTTGCTTTATGCCTTGCTATTATAGTTAATCATGCACACATAAAAACATACTTAAATCTAGATAATTAATACTAAGGATGAATCATGTCGTCCGGCATGTCATTGGTCCATCAACGCTTTGTCCGATTCTTCGGTGCATCGTCCTCTCTTACAGCCTATTGCCCAATCGACCAATTGACCTCCGCAACTCCAATATCCTTGGCACAATATCTGCTCTTCTTGGCCTGATGCCTGAATCCATGGCTTAAAGCCTTCTGTCGATACATCGACCAATCTTCCGGCCCGACGTCCAATCTTCTAACACATTTTCCTCCGGCCCATCATGATTCTTCCTGCTTTAATTGTCTCTCCTTGATCGAAGCATCCTATATCACTCAAAACACATATTAAATCATAAAAACTTATCAATTGGTTTCATCATCAAAATATGAGATTCAATAGGTAGCACCACATTGCCAACTTCAACGGTAGCACCAACCCCTCCTTGATCAATCTCTATATACCCTTCATCACCTCGACATCAAACACCTCCATCATCAATTCCTCCAGCATTACTACCTTCAGTAGTGATAATGGGTTTTATCTTTGCTAGGATCAAGTTGGCACTAAGAGAAGGGGGTGAATTAGTGTTTATAATAAAAATTTCATCGATTCAGAAAACTTTAATTATTTTGAAAAGCTTGATTCAATTAAACTTGTATTGGAATTTATATCAAAAGTATGTTTCACTTGAAGTTGTTAGGATCAAGTTGGTACTAAGAGGGGGGGGGGGGAGGGGGGGGGTGTAAGTTAGTGCATACGTAAAAATCACGTCGAGTCAAAAATCTTTGTATGATAAAATCATTTCGACAAAGCTCGTATCGGAAAGTAATGAATGTAATGACTTATAGTAAATGTAAAGTGTAAAGTGTAGCTAAGTAATGAGAGAAAGTAGTAAGGAAAGAACATATGGATTTATAGTAGTTTGGTCATCATGACCTACATCCACTCTTGATTCCTCCTCACTCGAGGCCATGGACTTCCACTACCAGTATTCTTTCAATGGGCGAAGACCAACTACCCTTATAACTCTATTCTACTTTTGATAGGCTCAGGAGGGAACCTTTACAACCTCACTCACACCTCTCATAAATAGAAATTGACACTTAGACTAGAGGAGGGGAACTCTCACAATATTACAACAATGTTTTCCTTTGTTTTTGTTTTGTTCTTGTGTTTGCTGAGTAGAGATGAGAGGGGTATTTACAAGCCCCAAATGGATTCAAACTTGGAGCTAAAACCAGTCTTATCTAGGTTCTTTAGGGTGTTGACGGTACCATTGTTAGTACTAGGTGGTACCATCGCCTACAGCCTAACACTGGGTGGTACCACCACTCAGTCTGGCAATACCACCGCCTGACACTGAGCAGTACCATCACCCAGTCTGGTGGTACCACTACTTGACATAGTCTCAGAGATTGTGTCTTGGACACTAAGCCACTAGCGATGCCACCACTTGGACCGGTGATGCCATCGTTTGACCCAACTTTTGGGTCACTGAATGGGCCTTTCTCTTGGCCCAAAATAGCCCCAATTCAGGCCCAGTTGACCCCTAATTGAGTTGGCATAATTATATTTTAAACAAACCCAATTACAATAAAAACTACTTCGATCTAGATAAATTATTATAAAAAATAATACTAAGTTGTCTGGCATGTCATTGGTTTATCCGGTGCTTCATTCGACTCTTTGATGTATCATCCTCTCCTTCAGCGTATTGCCCAATTGGCATGTTGTCTTCTCGTAACATCCAATCTTCTTGGCGTAATATCCGATCTTCTTGGCCCGATACCTGAACTAATGGCATAAAGCCTTCTACTGACATGCCAACCATTCCTCTAGTCTGAAATCAAATCTTCTAACATGTTCAATTCCGGCTCAATTTCTTATTCTTCCTACTTTAATTAATATGCCTCTCCTGATCGAAGCTAGTCCTACGTCACTCAAAATGAAGATTAGATTATCAATTAGTTTCATCATTGAAATCTGAGATTCAACTATCTCCCCCTTTTTGATGATGACAACCAATTGATGATGGAGTTTAAACCAAACTCCCTCTATCAATATGTCATATTAATAGAACTTTTAAATTCATAGAATTATAAGTATTTCACCATTGCATGCATCATGAATATTAAAAGAACCAATTAATCATATCATTGGATGCAACATAAAATCATGAATAATCAAAGTATCCATATACATCATCCCATGCATGGTTCTCATCATAACTTATACATTATCATCATATCTTCTCATCTTTTGTCATTAACAAAAAGGAGAAGTGTAACTAGCAATTTTTGGGATATAGTTTCAAATCATTACATAATTTTAAGTCTTTAAAATATATTACATATATCAACACTTTAGAGAGGTGAAAGTTAGTAATATTTGCTTTTACTTGAAATATGCAAGCTAGTAATTTTCTTTTGAAATGTTGTAACATCCCTCATTTTTTTAAAAATTTGTAAGGGCTTATTTATAATGTAAGGACCTAAGAGTAAATATTAGAATTTGATATAATATATGAAAGATTCAGATTTAAGTTAAAGAAAAAAAGAATGGTGGACATGTGTCACTAGCTAACCTAATAGTGCCACCTAAGTTTATTCTATGGATGACACCTAAGCCCCTTTCATGCATGCTTGCCACATTGCAATCCTTATATTAGCTAAATCTAATGTATTAGAGGAGAAATAAAAGGACGAATAAAGAAGCTGCAGCCAACGTTGGTTTGAGATGAGAAGGGAATTGAAGAAAAAGAAGAAGAAGAAGAAGAAGAAAAAAAAAAAGCTTTGTTTTGGCTTAAGGTTTTTCATCAATTCCACACTATTGGGACTCAAAATAATATAAGGCAAGTATTCTAATCCCTTCCTATAGAAATTTTAATCTCTATCTTCATTTTAATTCTTCATAATTCGAAAATTTCTACTTAGCACCAAACGTTTCTTTCGTTTTGATACAAAGCCATGAATCTATAATTTTTCGGTAATCTGACCTTTATGCACTGTGTCAAACTTAACTATTAGTAATAAACTCTGATTTTAGCAAATCCTAATCCATTTGAAAGTACACTCAAAATTTTTATTTTGATACTGAGAATGAATGATTTGGGGTTTAAATGCCTACTAAATCTTTTGTTTCAATTAAACCTATAGATTTTATAAAATAGGAACTATAATTTCTGACCTCCTATTGCTTAACTACTTATAACTTTCAGCTCGGAACTCCGATTCATGCAAAGTATGATTTATTGGAAACTAGACTTATAGAGCTTTCTGTACATATCTGATTTGTCTGATTTGGATCAAAATTACCTACTAAATCATCTATTCAAATAAACTTTATAAATTCTATAAAATAGAGATAATGTTCTCTGACCTTTGGTTACTAAATTATTTATAACTCCTTGTTGGAAACTCCGATTCATACAAAACATAAGTTATCAAAAACTAAATTGATATACCTTATGAATAACTCCATTTTCTGCAAATTAGAGTATAATTGATCATCCAAATAATTTATGCAATGTGTCTCTCAAATTCTGTCAGAATCGAGCTTTGATCGATTTCGCCTATTCTTGTTTCGTATCTTTGGAAATTGATTTCAGCTAAAATCTTTACTTCAGTTGACCTTTACATTATTGCTTCAAATTCATGTATACTCTTGTTCTATGAGTATTTGTATATCTTGATCTGTTATGTAAATTTCATATTTGTATCGTAATATTTCATATAGGCACATGCATTCCGTTGTTCCGCATGTGTTTTCGATGTCCCAATTTTCGTTCACAATACCTTTTGTACTCTGGTGTTTATGGGATTATTTGAACCTTTACTAGAAATAGTAAAGGGATTATATGGACCTTTAGCAAAAATGGTGAAGGGATTATCCGGACCTTTGCCATAAATATAAAAGGGTATGTGCTTAGAGCCCACAATGCTCTAGATTATGTTTGGTGTTCATTCAAAAATGGATGGACTATATTATATTTGGGATTCCACTTCACCTTCTATTTTCTTGATATGATATCGAAAGCTTTGGTTATATACTTCTATCTGTGCTTTGGATAAGAATGAAATGTATGCAACGTCATATGCGACGTTTGAGCTTTTGTTTCATATTTGTTCCCTGATATGCTCTGAAATGTTTCATATGTCATTGATATATGAAATGCTCCTTACATCTTTGATATGCTTTGAATTATTCCATATGTCATGGATATGCTTCATATGCCATTGATACGCTCCGAAATGATTTATCTGCCATTGATCGTTAATCGCTTGCTGAGCTCTATGTGATCACCCCATTGCTATATAAATTTTTTAGGATAACTTGTCGCTTGCTAGAATGTTTAAATTGAGCTAAGACAATAGAAAGCTAGAAGGTTTTAGGGTAAATCTTTCGTACTTGATAAGTTAATGTCGTTTAAGTTCCTTTTATGTGTATCAACGACAAATCTAGATTGATGTATCTTGTAAATATTTGAAAAGTACCCATCATATTGGGATTTTAGGAATGTTAAGATAATTTATGTAACGATATGAAAATGTGGTAAACATTAGTTTTTGTGATTGTATAGATTCCCACAACTATAGATTTATAATGTGGTTATAGTTTAGTTGAGTGGGTTTTGGATTTTGTGAATCATTACGTGATATGATGGGACAATTATAAACTATACAAGAATTATGGATTATAGAATATATGAAAATGACTTGAACATTTTCTCAGTGTCCTCAAATGTGTGATTGAATCCTGGAATGGAATATATTGTTGATCTATAATAAATTCGGGGGGAGTTGGGGTTGGGGGGGGTGGGGGTGACAAAGATGGTATCAAAGAATGGTTTGAGGATCTCTAAGATATTTGATTTGTTTGATGTGCAAAATACAATGAGGATTAGTAAATTATATTGAGGACTAGTAGACTATAGTGATCAGTGAAAATTTTCTTTGATATCTTTTAGAAATCTAAGATGTCAAGAACATTTGGTCCTCTAACTTTATCTACTTCTGATTAATCAAGGAGGATAAAAGTGTTGATCGGGGATATTAAATTAGAGTGGCGTAGTGGAAGCATGACGAACCTAATTCATTGGTGGCAAAATTGTGGCAGAATAATGGGTGATATGAATAAAGAAGACCCAATGATGTTGATGGCCTCTATCTAGGTGCAATTTTGATCTTATCTTTTAATCAAAGAAGATATGATAAATTTAGAGGACTAAAATTTTCTTTCAAGAAGAGGAGAGTGTAACATCCCCCATTTTTGAAAAATTTGTAAGGGCTTATCTGTAATGTAAGGACCTAAGAGTATATATTAGAAATTTGATATGATTTATGAATGATTCAGATTTAATTTAAAGAAAAAAATAATGATGGACATGTGTGAGTAGCTAACCTAATGGTGCCACCTAAGTTTATTCTATGGATGACACCTAAGCCCCTTTCATGCATGCTTGCCACATTGCAATCCTTATATTAGCTAAATCTAATGCATTAGAGGAGAAATAAAAGGATGAAAACTAAAGAAGCTGTAGCTAACGTTGGTTTGAGATGAGAAGGGAATTGAAGAAGAAGAAGAAGAAGAAGATGAAGATGATGATGAAGAAGAGGAAGAAGAAGAAGAAGATAAAGAAAAAGCTTTGCTTTGGCTTGAGGTTTTGCATCAATTCCACACTTTTGGGACTCAAATTTGTATAAGGCAAGTGTTCTAACTCCTTCTTATAGAAATCCTAATCTCTGTCTTTATTTTAATTCTTTATAATTTGAAAGATTTTATCTTAGTGCCAAACCTTTCTTTCGTTTTGATACAAAGCCATGAATCTGTAATTTTTCGGTAATCTGACCTCTATACATTATTTCGCACCTAACATTTAGCAATAAACTCTGATTTAGGTAAATCCTAATCCATTAATCTATTTGAAAGTAGACTCAAAATCTTTATTTTGTTACTAAGATTGAATGATTTGGAGTTTAAATGCCTACTAAGACTTATGTTTCAATTAACCCTATAATTCTATAAATCAGAGATAATGTACTCTGACCTTTGATTACTAAATTATTTATAACTCCTTGCTTGAAACTCTAATTCATAAAATGAGTTATAAAAAACTAGATTAATTTTGCTTTTGAATGACTCCTATTTTGTGCAAATTGGAGCATAATTGATCATCCAAGCAATTCATGCAATGTGTCTCTCAAATTCTGTTAGAATCGAGCTTTGATCGATTTTGGCTATTCTTATATCGTATCGTTAGAAATTAATTTTAGCTAAAATCCTTAATTCAGTTGAGCTTTACATTATTGCATCAAATTCATGTATACTCTTGTCCTACGAGTATTTGCATATCTTAATCTGTTTTGTAAACTTTATATTTGTATCATAATGTTTCGTATAGGCACATGCATTCCATTGTTCCGTATGTATTTCCGATATGTCTCAATTTATTGTTCATAATATCTTTTGTACTCTTGTATTTGAGGGATCATTTGGACCTTTGTTAGAAATAGTAAAAGGATTATATGGACCTTTACCAGAAATGGTAAAGGGATTATCTGGACCTTTGCCAGAAATGGTAAAGGGTATGTGCTTAGAGCCCATGATACTCTAGATTATGTTTGGTGGGCATTCCAAAATGGATGGACCATATTATGTTTGGGATCCCACTTCACCTTTTATTTGCTTGATATGATATCCAAAGCTTTGATTATATGCTTCAATCTATGCTTTGGATAAGAATAAAATGTATGCAACGTTATATGTATTGAATCTCGGATTTTGATAGAAGTCAATTATAATTTGTGTAATCTAATCTATAGGTTGAGAAAAGTGTGTAGGATTAACTATAATGGCAGTAAGACTTGAAGCAGGTGTTGTGCTGGAGTTAAGATTGAGATCATGTTTGGAGCTCGATAGTTCGTCGGAAGTCCGGACGTTCGTCGGAAGTTCCTCGGGAACCAACTGAGAAGTCCAGAAGCTTGCCATAGAGGCTCATCGGAACTCGCCAAGAAGATCATCGCAAAGTCCAGGAGCTTGCCGGGAGTCCATTGGAGCATTGCCGAGAGTTTGTCGGATGTTTGCCGGAAGCTCGTCGGAAGTGCGATTGACGCACCGGAACATGAATTACGGTAATCATGTCTTAATTATCATAGTTAGAGTGTAAATTAAGTTAGGACTTCGAGGTAATCCCATTAACTTAATTAGAGGCCAACTAGGCCCTAAGTTGGGCTGGATTGGGCCGGATCCAAGGCACAACCAAGACCCTGAATTCCTATTCGGCGGTGGCACCGCTTAGGAGACTCGATCTCCCAGGAATTCTGGGCGGTGGTACTGCCCCTGTCAGGTGGTAGTACCGCTGGCAGTTATTGTTGCCAATGGTGGTACTGCCCTTGTCAGGCGATGGTATTGCCAGAGCTCTATCTCCGAGTTCTATCAAGTGGTGGTACCGCCCAGACTAATTTGTAGTACTGCCTAGTGTTAAATGTCAAGCGGTAGTACTGCCTAGTAATGGTGGTGGTACCGCCAGGACCCCGAAAATCCGAGATGAGACACTTCTTGGCTCCATTTTTGAAAGCTATTGGGGTATATAAATACTCCACCATTTTCTGCATGAAAGGGCACCAAAATTTTAATATATTCTTGAGTCTTTGAAGTTTTAAAGAGTTGTAAAAGTTCTAGAGTTCTCCTTCCTTTCTAAGTGTTGAGATCATTCAAGAGAGGAGTGAAACTTGTAAGGGTTGTCTCCTAAACCTGACAAAAGGAGAAAAGTTGTAAAAGGTGGTTGGCATTTGCCTATTGAAGGAAGGCCTCTAGTGGACGCCGGTGATGTTTGACTGAACCACTCTAAATCTCAGTTTGCATTTACTTTAAACAACTTTCTTTTATAGCAAACTGCGTCTCCTCCTTACTATGCTTTAACTACGTCTACGTACGCTTTGACGTAAACATCTTCTAAGATCGGCTTTAATCATACAAAGACTTTACGAAATCAATGCTTTTCATTTGTGCAACTTACATTACTGCAAATCACCTTAGTCTTCTCTTGTATTTTCACTTAAGATTTCAAGTTCAAATTCCTTCCAAAACGGATTGAGTTGAAATCATTCTCGTTGAATCGGCTTTAATCGAAATAAGGTTTTTGAAATAGTGAAAGTTTTCTGCTGCACTAATTCACCCCCCCCCTCTTAGTGCGCTCTTGATCCTAACAATTGGTATCAGAGCGAGGTTCACTCTCAGTTGGTTTAAAACCCAAGAGAGATGGCATTCGCCGGCAACCAAGAGGGTCACTCAATTATACATCCGCCCATGTTCAATGGGAAGGATTACACCTATTGGAAGACTAGAATGAGAATCTTCCTAATTTCTATAGATTTTGAGCTTTGGAATGTTATCGAAAATGGTTTTCAAATGTCTTCTCTTCCAATGAATGATTAAAATGAGTTGGAGAAGAAGACTTTTACTTTAAATGTCAAGGCTATGAATACCTTGTTTTGTGCACTAGATAAAAACAAGTTCAATCGAGTTTCAATTTATAAGTACATTCTTATAAATTATTTTGAATGAAACCGAGTGAGACCATTGGAGACATATACACCTATTTTACGGATGTCGTCAATGGTCTAAAAGGACTTGGTAAAGGTTTTTTAGATTTTGAGCATGTTAATAAAGTTTTAAGATCTCTTCCAAAGAGTTGGGACCCTAAATTCATGGACATTCAAGAGGCCAAAGATTTAAATAACTTTCCTCTTAAAGAATTAATTAGGCCACTAATGACCTATGAAATAACATGTAAAGCTCATGAAGAGCTTGAGGATACTCTTCCAAAGAACAAGAAGGATATGACACTAAGAACACAAGAAGACCACTTGAGAGAAAACTCAAGTGATGAAGACTTTGATGATGACTTGGTACTTTTAACAAGAAAATTTAAAAAATTCATTAAAAGAAACAAATTTAAAAATGACACTAAAAATAAACTTGAACCCAAGAAAGATCAAGTAATTTGCTATGAATGTAAGAAACTAGAATACTACAAGAGTGAATGTCCCCAAGCTAAGGGGACACCAAAGAAGAAGGTGCTCAAAGCAACATGGGATGACTCAAGCGCATCCGAAGAAAGGAGCCTACCAACACCAAGCAAGTTGCTCACTATGTACTAATGGCCATTGGAGAGGAGGTATCAAGTTCAATTGATACAAATTTCTCATTTGATGAATTATTAAATATTTTTCATGATTTATTTTATGAATGTAAAATAATTAATAAAAAATATAAATTGTTAAAAAAGGAGCATGATTCTCTTGCTAGTAATTTTGATAAATTAAAAATTGAGCATAATAATAGTTTAGCTCCATGTACAAAATATCATGATTTAGAAATACTTCAAATGGAAAACTTGATACTCGAGGATAGCTTGAAGAAATTTGAGTTTGGTAGCAAGTCCTTGAATATGATCCTTACCAATAAGGGTCACATTCATAAAAGAAGTGGAATCGAATTTGTGAGTAACTCTCACCAAAATCCAACCACCGTCGTTAAAGGCCCT
The DNA here is from genome assembly GCF_036884655.1 of Musa acuminata AAA Group. NCBI lineage: Eukaryota > Viridiplantae > Streptophyta > Magnoliopsida > Zingiberales > Musaceae > Musa > Musa acuminata. The sequence goes on along the minus strand of NC_088356.1, from coordinate 25,222,163 downwards.
ATCTTGCATATTTCACCCCAAAACAAATGCAACTTTTGTTACAAACATAGACATAAAGCTTATCATTTTATATTTAAAAAATGTAGTCTAAACAAATTGATTTGGGTTCCTAAAAGAACTGTAAAGAATTCCATGCAACATGATAAGCAATTTATATCGAATTTTGAGGCACCCAAGGGCAAATGGGTACCTAAAAATCATCCTCTTTTGTAGAAACGTATAGCATCACAAGACAAGAGCAAGAGATGGTACCTTGATGGTGGATGCTTAAGGTATGTGACCAGAGATCCATCTCAATTCTCTAAGCTCACTAGCATAAAAGAAGGATATGTCACCTTCGGAGACAACAACAAGGGTAAAATCATTGGCAAAGGAACTATAGGTAACAAATCCAACTTCTTTATTGAAGATGTATTGCTAGTTGATGGCTTAAAATATAACCTCTTGAGCATTAGTCAATTGTGTGATAAAGGATATATTGTTAAATTTGAATCTAATGCTTGCATTATTAAAAAATCATACAAAAATATATCTATGATTGCATTAAAATAAAATATTGTATACACTATTGATATCAATGATCTTTGCAATGAAATATGTTTTTCGATTTTAAATGATGATGCTTGGCTTTGGCATAGGAGATTCGGTCATGCTAGAACTTGTAATAGGAATTTCTCATATCAAGTTTATCAAAGATAATGTGTGTGATGCATGTCAACTAGGAAAATAAATAAAAGGTAGCTTCAAACCTAAGAACCAAATAAGCAGCTCTTGACCTTTGCAATTAATCCATATGGACTAATTCGGACCAATTTCTACATCAATCCTAGGAGGTAGCAAATACGCATTTGTTATCGTGGATGATTATAGTAGATATACATGGACTTATTTTCTAGCACACAAAAGTGAATACTTTAGGTATTTCTCTAAGTTTTGTAAACTTATTCACAATTAAAAGGGTTTTATGATTTCATCAATTTGATCACGGTGGTGAATTTCAAAACCGTGATTTTGAAGAATTTTATGAATCTAATGGATACAACCATAACTTCTCTACTATAAGAAATCCTTAATAAAATGGGGTAGTAGAAAGAAAGAATAGAAATTTGTGAGAAATGGCAAGTGCTAGTTATAGGTGCCCAGCAAGCCAATCACGTGAGTGATGGCACGTGTGACTTGATACAGAATCCTTTTGCTTATTATATTTTGGCATATATCACTTTATAACTATTGCATATGTGCATATATATATATATATATATATATATATATATATATATATATATATTGTAATGTCCTTGGATTTGTGCAATGGGAATCCGATCGTGATGAGATCACGAAAATGAGATCGATTCATCTTTAAACACATATCCTAAATAATCCCGGTCATAGGTTACTCGAGAGGGATATCGTGATAACCGGACAGACTGGTGTGTTGTATACTCGTCCATATGATGGATGCAGCTGGTCTCATAGCTGCTTGTGTAGGGACACTAAGGATACAGTACAAGTGCTCATTGGAGAATGAGTTCACTGATTGATCCGCTTACGGAATACTGGATGGTTCATGATGCCTTATTGTCAAACAGCGATTCCGTAGTCCTAGTGGTATATCTGGTCCTTAGACTTGAGACACCAAGGATGTCCTGTATGAGTGCTCCACTCTTTGATACCAGACTTATAGGTTTGGCTATCCCATATCTAGTACAGCTGGTCATTGGGAGTGGTAGTCGACCTTACGAGGGCTATTGAGTGTCGATAGAGGATCATCCACTCTTAGCGTCATGAGAGGAATATCCCATGTGTTCTTGCTCAGACAAATCGCTAGCCAGGGTCATTCAGGTTGAGAGAGAAAAAGTTCTCTGGGAGAATCCGATTAGAGCGAGACTCAGTAGACACCGTATGGGTCTGACAGCACCATGCTCGATATACGGTCTCTGGGTTATCAGATGGATGAGGGACTATAGGTACACGATAACTCAGGACAGACAGGTCCAAAGGATTGGATTCCCCTGTATCGTTTGGGGACTACGGCGTAGTAGCCTAGTACGTCCGTAGTCGATAAGTCGTGTGAATTATTATAGAGATAATAATTCACTAAGTTAGAAAGAGACTTACCAAAAAAAAAAACTAAGTTAGAAAGAGTTCTGCCAGGTATGACTCACGGCCGGCTCGATATTGGGCCTAGAGGGTCACAGACATATGGTAGGCATTGCGATGAGTAGAGGTTCGGATATGAGATATCCGACGGAGCCCTTGTATTATTAGATATCCAATAAGCCCCTGAATTATTAGATCCCATGGACGAGATCCAATAATAGCCCATGAGAGATTATTGGATAGAGATCCAATAATCTAAAAGTCTTGGGTTATTGGATGCAGATCCAATACCCACTAGGGGAGGATCCATTAGGGTTTGACAGGGGACCTCTATAAATAGGAGGGTTTCAGAGCCTCATAGGCTAGAGCCTTTGCTTGCCTCTCCTATTCTCCTTCCCCTCTCCACCTCAAATCAGGCCTGAAGTTTTGAGGAGCATTGTCGCAGCCCTGCTATGTGGATCACCGCTAGAGAGGAGGACGCTTGACCTCCTTCACCCTCAACTAAAGATCTGCAAGGAAATAGGGATATACGATCTTCCTAGGTTACATAATCTACTCTATACGTAATTTTTTCAATTTCGCGGATTTTGCGCACCAACCTTCGGACGACGACGAACATATCTTTGGGAATCAGGGATTTTTGTTTTCTTATTCTTCCGCTGCGTATGTGATGTCGCCCCCAAAGATTTTTCCAACAGTGGTATCAAAGCCAGGTTGTTCGTGCGATAGATTGGTTTTGAACTGCGTGTGTTGTGTTTTGAAGAAACTTTTGACGTCAAAATCGTTGACGCAATAGCAAGAAAGGGCAACAACAGTTGCTGCCCTCAATCTACGTGCGTGAAGCGCAGCCGCAAGTAGGCAGCATAGGGGCTGCGTCTGTAGCAGCCAGCCGGCGGCCTGTTTGTAGCAGGCTTGCGGTCGACGGGGTTGGCGGCCCACGGGCAAAGGCACTTGTGGTCGCTTGTCCTACGGGGTGAGGCACCGCAGGGTAGTGGCGCCTATCGCCGCTGCTCCCGCGGGCGAAACCCCCCTGTAGGGGCGGCCGCCCGGGGGGACAGCACCGCCTGCGGGAGATGCCCTGCGAGTAGAACCGCCCGCAGGGGCAGTACCGCCTACGGGGGCTACCCCGTGGGTAGAATCGCCCGCGGAGGTGGCAGCGCCCGCGGGGGCGCCCACCAACAGGGGCAACGTCGCTAGCGGGCGTGCCGCCCGAAAGCGAGGGTAGTGCCCTGCCCTCCTTCGCACAGCCTACCGCCAGCAGGGTGGTGGCGGCGACAGTAGTAGCAGTGAAGAGGGAGAGGGGCTTAGGGTTTTTTTGGCAAAAAGATAGTTTTGCCCTTGTGAATTTAAGAAATTCCAGTTTCTGTCTTTTGTCTAAATTATGAAAATACCCCTATGAATTGAAAAATTCTCTATATGTCCCTGATTTCATAAAATAATAATTAATTAAAAGGTTTAGTTGATTATTATTTTTATCATTATCTAGTAGTCCTACATGATGATGATTATTTATACATGTGATGTATGATGTGTGGATGGATAATCATGGATCGTGTGATGTGTGTACTTGTGATTATTATTATTGGGTTCTACGAGCCTCAATTATATTTCTCGTTTATTGTCAGGCCTACATGCCTATGATTATGTTGTAATCACATGAGGAGGCGCAGCGAGAGCATGGATGCGATAGCAGGACCCACGAGACGGACGATCACGATGCATGAAGATGCATCGAGATGTCGACGGAACCAACGAGGACGAGATGGACGATCACAGGGCATGGAGATACACCATTGCACATATAGATCTTGATGTGAGTGATTAGGCTTACTGGCTCGGGCCTAATCACATTAGGTTGTGGTTCATGATCATCTGGTGTGATTGCTTATACACATACTAGATATGTATATATGTTTGCATGCGATGTAGTTATATATTAAATATGTATATGTGTGACATGTCATATTAGGAGACCAAATCATAGAAACATCTCTCTCGATAATATTAAGTCGGTAGACGTGAGGTAATTAGATTGACCCACGTGGCCTTCCATCATTATAAGTAGGAACCGATTCTCGGTGTAGGTTGAGTTGGTCGAGTCCCTCGAGACTCACTTATATCGCGATTCGCTATCTTGTATACGACATAGAGATGTCACCGGTGACCTGAGGACATGGTATTCTTAGTCGAGTCCCTCGAGGGTATATCATCAAATCAGAATCATCTTGTAACGAAGGTGTTAACTTAACCGAGCATCATGGTTGGTCGAGTCCCTCGAGACCATGGTGATTCGGAGGCCGAACAGGACGGGAATCACAAGGAGTTGTGATCGGCAAGAGTTTCCTACCTTTTAGGCTTAGTGTGATTGGTCGAGTCCCTCGTGGTTACACTAAGACACTGATTGGATCCTGATCTCCACTAAAAGTCTGCCGGAGACTTCCGTTTCCCGTGCTGAGGGTGTCGCATGACTCGTTAGTAAAATAGTGGGAGCATATTAAGATAGAAGTTCATATCTTGATAGTTTACTTCTTGCAAAATCTGCATGTTATTCATTTCTGTTGTATCTTTATTTTCAGAAAATGTCGCTTTCAAATCCCTTACGTGGCATACTTGATGTCAACCGCCTCACTGGTCCAAATTATATGGATTGGCTCCGTAACTTGAGAATTGTTCTCATAGCGGAGAAAATTGTGTATGTCCTTGATATAGTAATGCCTACGCCTGAAGAAGGGGCAAGTGAGGATGAGATCGCTCACTACGTGAAATACATTGATGACTTCACTCTTGCTCAGTGCTATATGTTGGGCTCTATGACTCCTGAGTTACAGAGATAACATGAAAAGATGGTTGCTAGATCTATTCTCCTACATGTCTGTAAAATTGTTTGAGGAACAGGGAAGGACTCAGCGATATGAGATATCTAAGAGCCTCTTCCGCACTAGGATAACTAAGGGGACACTGGTTCAAAACCATGTCCTAAAGATAATTGAGTGGATAGAGAAACTCACAGGTCTAGGAATGGTCCTAGAGGATAACTTGTGTGTGGACATTGTGCTTCAGTCCCAATCATATTCCTTTTCACAGTTCATAGTGAATTTTAATATGAACAAGCTTGAGGTGACTCTCCCAGAGCTCCTCAATATGTTGAGGGAGGTAGAGAGTACTATTAAGAAAGAGAAGCCAGTTCTCTACATTGATAAGACTTGAAAGAAAAGGAAAGTAGAAAGGTCCCTTAAGAAGGGAAAGGGCAAGGACAGACCAGGTAAAGCAAAGGTTGCTAAGAAAGACCCAGCAAAGGACAAAGGCTAATGCTTCCATTGTGGCAAAGATAGGCACTAGAAGAGGAACTGCAAAGAGTACCTTGCAGAAAGGGCGAAACAAAAGCTCGATGAAGCTTCAGGTACATTCATGATCAGTCTCCATTTATTAGACTCTTATGATAACACATGGGTATTGGATACCGGTAGTGCTTATCATATATACAATTCGTTGCAGGTTCTGGCAAGGCCTAGGAGACTAGAGAGAGGCGAGATGGACCTCAAGATGGGTAATGGAGCAAAAGTTGCTATAGCAGCTGTTGGCGAGTCACCCTACATTGCCTGGTGGAGCTTTTATTGCATTAGATGCATGTTATTTTGTTCCTTCTATTATCAAAAACATTATCTCCATTTCATGTTTGACAGTTAGTGGATATAAATTAGTTTTTGAGAACAATGGTTGTTCGATATTATTAGATGATAAGATCATCACGAAAGGAACATTGTATAATGGTTTATTTATGTTAGACACTATTCCACATATCATGAATGTAAATGTGTCCAAGAGGAAACAAAATGTGATGAACAGTGCATACCTGTGGCATTGTAGGCTAGGTCACATCTATGAAAGGAGGATTCAAAAGTTGCTAAATGATGGATATCTAGATCCATTCGACTATACGTCATATGCAACTTGTGAACCTTGTATTCATGGAAAACTGACCAACTCTCCATTTAGTGGAATTGGAGAGAGAGCCACTGAGCTGTTGGAACTCATACATAGTGATGTATATGGACCCATGTCAACTCATGCCATTGGTGGTTACTCCTACTTCATTACCTTTACTGATGATTTCTCAAGATATGGATATGTGTACTTAATGAAGTACAAGTTCGAGGCCTTTGAGAAATTCAGAGAGTATAAAAATGAGGTGGAGAACCAGACTGGAAAGAGTATCAAAACTCTTCGATTAAATCGAAGAGGTGAGTACTTAAGTACAGAGTTTACTTAGTTCATTAAGGACCATGAGATATTATCCCAATGGACACCTCCTTATACACCTCAGCTCAATGGTGTCTCTAAAAGGAGAAATCGTATGCTTTTAGACATTGTACGGTCCATGATGAGTTTCGCTAACCTACCCATCTCATTATGCGGATATGCCCTAGAAACCGCAGCCTACCTTCTGAACAGAGTTCCAACTAAGTCGGTAGTGTCTACACCATATGAGATATGGAAAGGGAAGAAGTCTGATCTTAAGGTGGTTAAGATTTGGGACTACCCTGCCCACGTTAAAAGACACAACCCCGATAAGTTAGAATCAAGGACAAAGTGATGCAAATTTGTGGAATACCCCAAGGAAACTTGTGGGTATTATTTCTATCATCTCGAGGACCAAAAGGTCTTTGTAGCTAAGAGAGCAGTGTTCCTTGAGAAGGAATATATTCTTGACGGAGATAGTGGGAGAATGATAGAGTTGAGCGAGGTTGGAGAACCAAGCTCAAGCACCACTCTACAGCCCGAGTCTGTTCAGGTACCTAATACACAAGTTTCAACTTTACGTAGGTCTGATAGAGTATCCCATCCTCCTGAGAGTTATGTGGGACATATTAGAGGAGAGGATATTGAGGATATTTATCCTCAGACCTACGAGGAGGCTATTATAAGTATAGACTCCGGGAAGTGGCAAGAAGCCATGAATTCTGAGATGGATTCTATGTACTCCAACAAGGTTTGGAACCTAGTTGATGCGCCTAAAGGTATTGTACCCATCGGTTGCAAGTGGATCTTTAAGAAAAAGATCGAAGTAGATGGAAAGGTAGAGACCTATAAAGCAAGGCTAGTGGCTAAGGGGTATCGTCAAAGGCAAGGTGTTGACTATGACGAAACCTTCTCACCCGTAGCAATGCTGAAATCCATCAGAATTCTATTGACACTATGATTATGAGATCTGGCATATGGATGTGAAAACTGGATTCCTCAATGGGAACCTTGAGGAGGAGGTGTATATGATGCAACCTAAGGGATTCGTGTCCAAGAACTGCCCAGATAAGGTGTGTAGGTTGCTTAGATCCATTTATGGACTAAAGCAAGCTTTTCGAAGTTGGAACATAAGATTTGATAAGGCAATCAGATCTTATGACTTCGTTAAGAACGAAGATGAGCCTTGTGTGTACAGGAAGGTAAGTGGGAGCGTTATCACCTTTTTGGTGTTATATGTGGATGACATCCTGATCATTGGGAATGACGTAGGAATGCTATCCACAGTAAAGACTTTGTTATCTAGACACTTCTCCATGAAGGACTTAGGGGAAGCATCCTATATCTTGGGGATTAGAATCTATAGGGATAGATCCAAGAGGATGCTTGGCTTGTCCTAGTCCAGGTACATAGAAACCATTGTCAAAAGGTTTGGCATGAAAAATTCCAATAGAGATCTCATACCGATGAGACATGGGATATCGCTTTCTACGAGTATGTCCCCAAAGACTACAGAAGAAAGGGCGAACATGGATATGATACCTTATGCCTCAGTAATAGGGTCTATCATGTATGCTATGCTATGTACCAGGCCTGATATAGTGCATGCTTTGAGTGTCACGAGCAGGTATCAGGCGGATCTAGACTTGGAGTACTAGAAAGCAGTAAAGTGTATCCTTAAGTACTTGAGAAGGACTAAGGATCTTTTACTAGTATATGGAGGTAATAGCCTTAAGGTTGAAGGCTACACGGACTCAAGTTTTCAGTCTTGTGTCGATAATAGTAAGTTAAATTCAAGGTATGTGTACACCTTGAATGGAGGAGCAGTTGCTGGAAGAGTTCCAAGCAAGATACTACTGCTGACTCGACCATAAAGGAAGAGTACATTGTTGCATCAGATGCAGCAAAAGAGAGAGTCTGGGTGAAAAATTTTCATCACAGATTTGGGAGTCGTGCCGGGTAGCGAGGAGCCGATCTCCGTATATTGTGACAACAACGAGGCGATTGCTCAAGCGAAGGAACCTAGGTCTCATCAGAAATCTAAGCATGTTCTGAGGAGGTTCCACCTTATTAGAGAGATCGAACCCGAGGAGATGTAGCAGTGGAAAGAGTTCCATCCGAAGATAACATTGTAGATCCACTAACAAAGTCGTTGTCTCAGATTATCTTTGAGCATCATAGGGGTCTGATGGGGATCAGACACATAGGTGATTGGCTTTAGGTCTAGTGAGAGATTGCTAGACATAGGTGCCCAGTAAGCCAATCATGTGAGTGATGGCACGTGTGATTGATACAGAATCCTTATGCTTATTATATTTTGAAAAATATCACTTTATAACTATTGCATATGTGCATATATATATTGTGATGTCCTTGGATTTGTGCAATGTGAATCGGATCGTGATGAGATTACGAAAATGAGATCGATTCACCTTTAAACACATATCGTAAATAATCCCAGTCATAGGTTTCTCGAGAGGGACATCGTGATAACCGGACAGACTGGTATGCTGTATACCCGTCCATATGATGGATGCAGCTGGTCTCAATGCTACTCGTGTAGGGACACTAAGGATACAGTACAAGTGCTCATTGGAGAATGAGTTCATTTATTTGATCCGCTTACGTAATGCTGGATGGTTTATGATGCCTTATTGTTAGATAGTGATTCCGTAGTCCTAGTGGTATATCTGGTCCTTAGACTTGAGAGACTAAGGATGTCCTGTATGAGTGCTTCACTCTTTGATACTAGACTTATAGGTTTGGCTGTCCCAGATCTAGTACAACTGGTCATTGAGAGTGGTAGTCGATTTTACGAGGGCTATTAAGTGTCAATAGAGGATCATCCACTGTCGGCATCATGAGAGGAATATCCCATGTGTTCTTACTCAGACAAATCCCTGGCCAGGGTCATTCGGGTTGAGAGAGAAAGTGTTCTCCGGGAGAATCTGATTAGAGCGAGACTCGAGTAGAAACCGTATGGGTCTAACAGCACCATGCTCGATATATGGTCTCTGGGTTATTAGATGGATGAGGGACTATAGGTACATGGTAACTAAGGACAAACAGGTCCAAAGGATTGGATTCCCCTGTATCGTCTGGGGACTACGGCGTAGTGGCCTAATACGTCCGTAGTCGATGAGTCGAGTGAATTATTACAGAGATAATAATTTACTGAGTTAGAAGGAGTTCTAATAGGTATGACTCATGGCCAGCTCGATATTGGGCCTAGAGGTTCACACACATATGGTAGGCATTGCGATGAGTAGAGGTTCGGATATAAGATATCCGACGGAGCCCTTATCTTATTGGATATCTAATAAGCCCCTGAATTATTGGATCCCATGGATGAGATCTAATAAGAGCCCATGAGAGATTATTGGATAGAGATCTACTAATCTAAAAGGCTTGGGTTATTGGATGCAGATCCAATATCCACTAGGGGAGGATCCATTAGGGTTTGACAGGGGACCTCTATAAATAGGAGGGATTCAGAGCCTCATAGGTTAGAGCCTTTGCTTGCCTCTCCTATTCTCCTTCCCCTCTCCACCTCAGAGTAGGCTTGGAGTTTTGAGGAGCATCGTCGCAGCCCTACTGTGTGGATCACCGCTAGAGAGGAGGATGCTTGACCTCCTTGACCCTCTCCTAAAGATCTACAAGGAAACAGGGATATACGATCTCCCTAGGTAACACAATCTACTCTATACGAAGTTTTTTCAGTTTCGCGGATTTTGCACACCAACCTTCGGACAACGATGAACATCTCTTTGGGAATCAGAGATTTTTGTTTTCTTGTTCTTCCGCTGCGCATGTGATGTCGCCCCCAAAGATTTTCCCAACAGCAAGAACCATGTTAAATGAACATAGTCTACCCAAATATTTTTGGGCCGAAGCCATAAACACGGCATGCTATGTCATGAATAGAGTTCTAGCAAGACCCTTACTCACCAAAACTCCTTATAAGTTGTGGAATAACAAAAAACCTAATGTTTCATATTTTAAAGTTTTTGGGTGTAAGTGTTTTATCTTGAATGAAAAAGATGCCTTAGGAAAATTTGATGCTAAATCCGATGAAGAAATTTTTCTTGGCTATTCTTCTATTTCTAAAGCATTTCGTATATTTAATAAAAAAACTTTGATTATAGAAGAATCCATTCATGTTGTTTTTAATAAGGTTTCTGAAATTAAGAAAAATGATTTTGTTGATGATGTTAATTTTGATGCTTTAAATTTAAATAAAACTCTGTCTCCATCTAGCAACTTGGATGCATCTACTTCTGAAACATCCTTACCCAAGGAGTGGAAGTATGTAGATACTCATTCTAAGGAGCTAATCATAGGAGACACATCTAAAGGGATTCAAACTCATTCCTCTCTTAAAAATTTTTGTGCCAACACCGCTTTTCCTTCCTAAATTGAACCTAAATGTATTGATGAAGCCATGAAAGATGATTCATGGATTATTGTAAGGCAAGATGAGTTAAATTAATTTGAGAGAAATGAGGTGTGGAAGCTTATTCCTATGCCAAATGACCATTTAGTTATTGGTACTAAGTTGGTCTTCAGAAACAAGCAAGATGAATCTGGTATCATGGTTAGAAACAAAGCTAGATTAGTGGCCAAAGGTTTCAACCAAGAAGAAGGTATCAATTACGAAGAAACCTTCGCTCCTATGGCTCGATTAGAAGCCATAAGAATGCTCATTGCCTATGCTAGTAGTAATAATTTTAAGTTGTTTCAAATGGATGTTAAAAGTGCTTTTCGTAATGGCTTTATTTCCAAAGAAATTTATGTTGAACAACCTCCCAGATTTGAGAATGATAGTCTCCCTAATCATGTGTTTAAATTAACTAAAGCTCTCTATGATTTATCTCTTATGAATTTTTAATTGAGAAATGGATTTGATATAATAATTCATTCACATGAATTCTTTCTTAATGAAGAAAATTTTTTTTTTAGATGAACACTTACAATGATTTAATTTCACATGAATATCTTGATCCATGTGAAAAATGAAGCATGATTTAATAAAACTCTTTTATCATTGTTATCTTCATTCAAAGTTGGTTCTTAATGGTTTTTCCTCCTTACTTTCCTCCTTCATGCGAAGTTTTAATGAAAAATAAAAAGGGAGAAGATGATGGAAGCCATCTCATTATATATTTATAACTTTTAATGCGAGAACTTTTAAATGATATCATGTCATGAATGCTTGAAATATGATTTATATGAATTTCTTTACAATTTGAAATATGACATGAATCTTTACCATACTTGTATTTATTGTTGAGTCGTTCTCCTTTTTGTTGATGACAAAGGGGGAGAAATAATACCAAAATGTGGTAAATTGATGATAAATATATACAATTTTACACTTGAAATGTTTGCATTATGATAAGATATCTAGAGCTTAACTTGTAATTTTACAAATTGATATCTTGCCATAGAATGAATTGCTATATTTGTCATCCTTCATATTTGAAATATCAAGACTTGAAAATAGATGTCATGCCTTAACATCATTTTCAGAATGTTACATCATGATAGGAATCATGATGTGTGTATTGATAAGTTTAAATGAACTTAACTTATCAATATGTCTCTTGAATTCAAAGGCTTTGAATTCAAGAATAACTTTTCTCAAGTATGATATATAGATAGGGGGAGTTAAGATTAACTCCGTTATTAATTGATTGTCATCATCAAAAAGGGAGAGATTGTTGAATCTACGATTTTGATTATGAAGTCAATTGTAATTTGTTTGATCTAATCTTTATGTTGAGAAAAGTGTGCAGGATTAACTATGATGGTAGTAAGACTTGAAGCAGGTGTTATGCCAGAGTCATCGAGATCATGTTGGAAGTTCGAGAATTCGTTGGGAGATCGAGATCACGGTGGTACCACCCAGACTGAGCAATAGTACCGCCTAGTGTTAGATGTCAAGCGATAGTACCACCCAATAAGGCGGTGGTATCGCTAGGACCTCGGAAATTCAAGATGAGACACTTCTTGGCTCCATTTTTAAAAGTCATTAGGGTCTATAAATACCCCACCCTTTTTTGTATAAAAGGGCACCGAAATTTTGATATATTCTTGAGTCTTTGAAGTGTTAAAGAGTTATAAAAGTGCTAGAGTTCTCCTCCTTCCTTTCTAAATGTTGAGATCATTCAAGAGAGGAGTGAAACTTATAAGGGTTGTCTCCTAAACCCGACAAAAGGAGAAAAGCTGTAAAACATGGTTGGCCTTCGCCTATTGAAGGAAGGCCTCTAGTGGATGTTGGTGACCTCATCGGAGGAGGAAGCCGAAAGTGGATGTAGGTCACGTTTGACCGAACCACTCTAAAACTCGGTTTGCATTTACTTTGAGCAACTTTCTTTTATAGCAAACTGCCTCTCCTCCTTACTATGCTTTAAATACGTCTACATACGCTTTGATGTAAATATCTTCGGAGATCGGCTTTAATCATATGAAGACTTTACGAAATCGACGCTTTTCATTTGTGCAACTTACATTGCTACAAATCACCTTAGTCTTCTCTTGCATTTTCATATAAGGTTTTAAGTTAAAATTCCTTCTGAAACGGATTGAGTTGAAATCATTCTCGTTGAATCGGCTTTAATCGAAATAAGGTTTTTGAAATAGCGAAAGTTTTTCGCTGCACTAATTCATCCCCCCTCTTAGTGCGCTCTTGATCCTAACAATATGCGATGTTTAAGCTTCTGTTTCATATTTGTTTCTTGATATGCTTCGAAATGTTTCATATGTCATTGATATCCAAATTCTCCTTACATCTTTGATATGCTTTGAAATATTCCATATGTCATTGATATGCTCCAAAATAATTTATCTGTAACTAATCGTTAGTCGCTTACTGAGCTTTATGTGCTCACCCTATTGCTATATAAAATTTTCAGGATAGCTTGTCGCTTGCTAGAATGTTTAAATTGATCTATGATAGTGGAAAGCTAGAAGGTTTTGAGGTAAATTTTTCATACTTGATAAGTTGATATTGTACAAGTTCCTTTTGTGTGTATCAACGACAAATCTAGATTTATGTATCTTGTAAATATTTAAAAAGTATCCCTCGTATCGGGATTTTGGGAATGTTAAGTTAATTTGTGTAATGATATGAAAATATGGTAAACATTAGTTTTTGTGATTATATAGATTCCCACAACTATGGATTTATGATGTGGTTATGGTTCAATTAAGTAGGTTTTGGATTTTGTGAATCATTACGTGATACGATGGTACGATTATAAACTGGACAGGTCTTATGGATTATGAAATATATGAAAATGACTTAAACGTTTTCTCAGTGTCCTCAAATGTGTGATTGGATCTTGGAATGAAATGTATTATTGATCTATAATAAATTTGAGAGGGGGCGTGACGGAGATGGTATCAGAGCATGGTTTGAGGATCTCTGAGATATTTGATTTGTTTGATGTGCAAAATATAATGAGGATTAGTAAATTATATTGAGGACTAGTAAACTATAGTGATTAGTGAAAATTTTCTTTGATGTCTTTTTGGAATCTAAGATGTCAATAACATTTGGTCCTCCTACTTTATCTGCTTCTGATTAATTAAGGAGGATAAAAGGGTTGATCGGGGATATTTAATTAGAATGGCGCAGCGGAAGCATGATGAATCTAATTCATTGGTGGCAGAATAGTAGCAGAATAATGGGTGATATGAATAAAGAAGACCCAATGATGTTGATGGCCTCTATCTAGGTGTAATTTTGATCTTATCTTTTAATCGAAGGAGATATGACAAATTTAGAGAACTAAAATTTTCTTTTAAGGAGTGGAGAGTGTAACATCCCTTATTTTTGAAAAATTTATAAGGGCTTATTTGTAATGTAAGGACCTAAGAGTAAATATTAAAAATTTGATATGATTTATGAAAGATTCAGATTTAAGTTAAAGAAAAAAAAAATGGTGGACATGTGTGACTAGCTAACCTAATGGTGCCACATAAGTTTATTCTATGGATGACACCTAAGCCCCTTTCATGCATGCTTGCCACATTGCAATCCTTATATTAGCTTCTAATGCATTAGAGGAGAAATAAAATGATGAAAACTAAAGAAGCTGCAGTTAACATTGGTTTGAGATGAGAAGGGAATTGAAGAAGAAGAAGAAGAAGAAGAAGAAGAAGAGGAAAAAGCTTTGCTTTGGCTCGAGGTTTTGCATCAATTACACACTTTTGGGACTCAAATTTGTATAAGACAAGAGTTCTAACCCATTTCTACAGAAATTCTAATATCTATCTTCATTTTAATTCTTTATAATTCGAAAGGTTTCAGCTTAGCACCAAACCTTTCTTTCGTTTTGATACAAAGCCATGAATCTGTAATTTTTCGGTAACCTAACCTCTATACACTATTTCAAACCTAACTTTTAACGATAATATCTAATTTAGGCATATCCCTATTCATTTGAAAGTAGACTCAAAATTTTTATTTTGATACTGAGATTGAATGGTTTGGAATTTAAATGCCTACTAAGACTTCTGTTTCAATTAACCCTATAGATTCTGTAAAACAATGACTATAATTTCTAACCTCTTATTGCTTAACTGCTTATAACTTTCCGTTCAAAACTCCGATTCATGAAATTATATTTATTGGAAACTAAACTCATAGATCTTTCTATACATATCTAATTTGAATGATTTGGAGCTCAATTACCTATTGAATCATCTGTTCAAATCAACTTTGTGAATTCTGTAAAAAGATAATATTTTCTGATCTTTGGTTACTAAATTGTTTATAACACCTTATTAGAAACTCCGATTCATACAAAGCTTGAGTTATCAAAAACTAGATTGATACAGCTTTTGAATGATACCTATTTTGTGTAAATTGGAGCAAAATTGATCATCCAAATAATTCATGCAATGTGTCTCTCAAATTCTATCAGAATCGAGCTTTGATCGATTTCGCTTATTCTTGTTTCGTATCTTTGGAAATTGATTTCAGCTAAAATCCTTACTTTAGTTGAGCTTTACATTATTGCTTTAAATTCATGTATGCTCTTGTTCTACGAGTATTTGCATATCTTAATCTGGTATATAAACTTTATGATTGTATCATAATGTTTCGTATAGGCACATGCATTCCGTTGTTCTGCATGTGTTTCCGATATGTCCCAATTTATTGTTCACAATACCTTTTGTACTTTGGTGTTTGTGGAATCATTTGAACCTTTACTAGAAATAGTAAAGAGATTATATAGACCTTTGCCAGAAATGATAAAGGGATTATCTGGACCTTTGCCAAAAATGGTAAAGGGCATGTGCTTAGAGCCCGCGATGCTCTAGATTATGTTTGGTGGTCATTCAGAAATGGATGGACCATATTATGTTTGGGATCTCACTTCACTTTCTATTTGCTTGATATGATATCCAAAGCTTTGGTTATATACTTCTATCTGTGCTTTGGATAAGAATAAAATGTATGCAACGTCATATGCGACTTTTGAGCTTCTGTTTCGTATTTGTTCCTTGATATGCTCCGAAATGTTTCATATGTCATTAATATCCGAAATGATCCTTACTTCTTTAATATGCTTTGAAATATTTTATATGTCATGGATATACTTCATATACCATTAATATGCTCCGAAATGATTTATCTGCCATTAATCCTTAGTCACTTGCTGAGCTCAATGTGCTCATCCCGTTGCTAAATAATTTTTTTAGTATAGCTTGTCGCTTGCTAGAATGTTTAAATTGAGCTATGACAATTGAAAGCCAGAAGGTTTAGGGGCAAATCTTTCGTACTTGATAAGTTGATGTTGTATAAGTTCCTTTTGTGTGTATCAACGATAAATCTAGATTGATGTATCTTGTAAATATTTGAAAAGTAACCCTCATATCAGGATTTTGGGAATGTTAAGCTAATTTGTATAATGATATGAAAATGTGGTAAACATTAGTTTTTGTGATTGTATAGATTCCCACAACTATGGATTTATGATGTGGTTATGGTTTAGTTGAGTAGGTTTTGGATTTTGTGAATCATTACTTGATATGATAGTACGATTATAAACTGCATAGGTCTTATGGATTATGGAATATATGGAAATGACTTGAATATTTTCTTAATGTCCTCAAATGTGTGACTTGATCCTAGAATGGAATATATTGTTGATCAATAATAAATTCGGGGGGCGTGACAAATGTGCACACTAGCAATTCTTCCTCCCTTTTTGTCAGTGGTAAAAAGAAGGGAAGAATAAAATGTTGTAATTCTTTTCCCTTTACATCCATTTTCAAATCATGATAAAGATAAATAACAAGAATAGATTTTCATCAATGTTTCAATCAAAAATAAAAGATCAAGTCATGAATACCAAAATATGATATATCATTTTTGACAAATTTTTTCTTTTATAAATAGAAGGAATGATAGGAAACAATCTTGATTTAAAAAGAACACTCAAGTCATAAAAATCTAGAAATCAAGATCATGATCCGAATAATGTATAAGAAGAGTTTATGCCTTTGGGAGATTTATGTTTGCCATTCAAGCTAGCACTTTTTTAGTTCTATTTTACAATATGCAAGCTAACAATTTCCTTCTTCTTTTGCAACAATGATTCAATCATATCATGAGATATACAAATCATAAATACAAGAAAATTGTACACAATAAACTTTAAATTATAAACATCAAGAAGTCTAGTGATATATCGTG
The DNA here is from genome assembly GCF_036884655.1 of Musa acuminata AAA Group. Classification (NCBI taxonomy): domain Eukaryota; kingdom Viridiplantae; phylum Streptophyta; class Magnoliopsida; order Zingiberales; family Musaceae; genus Musa; species Musa acuminata. Next base: position 25,205,116 of record NC_088356.1, on the reverse strand, counting down.
GTTAATTTGAATGCATACCCCCTTTTTAGTGAATACCAAGAAGAATCGTAGGAGGACAATTTGTGAAAAATCTTGATTCATAATAAAACTTTCAATTTGTAATCAAAAGAATAATCATGATTCGTTTGGATGAATGTTTTCTTAAGAGAGTGAATCATATGAGAATCAAGAAAAATATTTCATATAAAATATATCACGAGTCACAAACATCAATAAATGGTTCGATTGGATATATCATCTCATTATTAAAATGAATCATATGAAAAGAAATCCCAAATCATCATCAACATAGATAGTTTCCTATAAGATTAAAAATAGCTCAAGTTCTTTTAGTTTCAAATTTTGTGATTGATTTCATGCAAGCATGCCTTTATCTTTTTATGCCAAATCAAAACATGCATCATCGTTTAAACTTGAAAAACAAGATTTATCACAAAAATCATCAAGATCAAAGGTGTAACACATAATTCCAAAGCATAAGAATTCAAATCATCATTACTTCAAATCCTTATGAATAATATAAAATCATCAAGCATGATACCAAACCTTCGAACATTTTCATTGCATTATTACATCATTACATCATTAAAACATCAAGCATGATTTTTAGTAAACATAAGGAATTTTCAATCAAAATCATTTTATTTATTGTAGTAATACATTTTTCTTTTTAAATGAATCTAACTTTTCATGCTTAGTTCTAGGAGTTAACATGCAATTTTCATGCTCAAATTTTTAATTTTTTAATTTTTAAAATCACTAGAAAAAAAGCATAATTTTTATATTTTTTATTTCTTACTAACTAATTTAAAAAATAACTCATGAAATGCATTAAGTAATTTCACAACTTTGTCATCATCGGTTTGCTTGAGTTGTTTACCTTATTGTCGAGAGCCATCAAAGCGAAGTTCACAACTTTGTCATCATCGGTTTGCTCCTCATTTTCGGATGCACTCAAACCGTCCTAAGTCGCATTGAGTGTTTTCTTCTTCTTTGGCAACTTCTTCTTTTTAAGATTATTTTTATTTTTATTTTCATATTTTATAAATTTTATAATTTACTTGTGAGGAGTTCTATGTCATCATCACTTGAGCTTTCGTTCGAGTCGTCTTTTGTTCGAAGTATAAAATCCTTCCTATTCTTTGGAAGGTTATTCTTATGTTCATAATGTGCTTTGCACGTCATTTCATATGTCATCAATGAGCCAATAAGTTATTCCAGTAGAAAATTGTTAAAGTTCTTCACCTCTTGTATTATAGTTTCTTTCGGATCCCAACTCTTTGGAAGGGATATTAGAATCTTGTTTATAAGTTCAATATTAGAAAAACATTTGCCAAGAGCTTTTAAACTATTGATGACATGTGTAAAACGGGTGTACATGTCAATAATAGTTTCGCTTGGCTTCATACAAAATATTTTAAAATCATGCATTAAAAGATTAATTTTCGAATATTTAACTCTACTAGTACTTTCGTGTGTGATTTCAAGTGTGTGCTAAATCTCATAAGCTGTTTCATAAATAGAAACTCGATTGAATTCATTTTTATCCTAGTATAAAATAAAGCATTCATAGCTTTGACATTCAAAGAGAAAGTCTTCTTTTTCAAATCATTCAAATCATTCATTGGAAGAGAAGAGTTTTGAAATTTGTTTTCAATAATATTCCAAAAATCAAGATTCAACGAAAGTAAGAAAACTCTCATCCAAGTTTTCCAATAAGTGTAGTCCATCCAATTGAACATAGGAGGACAAATGATAGAGTGACCCTATTGAAAGCCGAAAAGAGTCATTTCTCATAGGTGTTAAATCAAACGAGAAAAAAATATAAATCTAATATCAACTGTTATGATCAAGTCGGCACTAAGAGGGGGGGTGAATTAGTACGTATGTAAAAATCACGTTGAATCAAAAATCTTCGTATGATAAAATCATTTTTACAAAACCCGCATCGGAAAGTAATGAAAGTAATAACTTAGAGTAAATGTAAAGTGTAGAGTGCAGCTAAGTAATGAAAGAAAGCAGTAAGAAAAGAACACATCGGGTTTATAGTGGTTCGATCATCATGACCTATATCTACTCCTGATTCCTCTTCACTTGAGATCATCGGCTTTTACTAGTGGTCTTCCTTTAATGGGCGAAGACTAACTACCCTTACAATCCTATTCCCCTTTTGACGAGCTCAAGATAGAACTTTTATAAGCCAATTCACTCATCTCTTTGTAATATCCCTCACTTTTAAAAATTTATTAATAAAGATTTATATGTAAATTAGAGGACCTATATGTAAATATAAAAATTTCAAGGACTAAACTGTTAAGTTGCAAAAAGAAAAAAATAAAGAAAACCAAAAATTTTGGTTTTATCCCACCGCCTCCCACGCTCTCTGTTCGAACAGAGAGAGGAGCGCGTGGGGAGAAGAAGAGAGGAAGAAGAGGGAGAAGAGAAGAAGAAGAGGAAGAAGAAGAGAGGAGGATAGCTGCGGCAAGGCTGCAGCGAGGAGGTGTGTGGCGTTGGGGAGGAAAAGGGAAGAGGAGAAGAAGAGAAGGAGAAGAAGAGGGAAAAGAGAGGGAAGAGGGAGAGGAGCAAGAGGTGGAAGCAGCTAGGGCTGCAGCACCTTTGTTTCCTGCAAGTCGAAACAGAGGAGAGGTGTGGGGCGATCGAAGAGGAGAAGAAGAAGAAGAGGAAGCAGAAGAAGAGGTTGTGATACCTCTGTTCCTGCAGAGGAAACAGAGGAGAGGGTGTGTGTGACACCGGGGAGGAGGAGGGAAGAAGAAGAGGAGAAGAAGAAGAGAAGGGAAAGGAGGAGCTGTGGTTGCGGCGGTGGCAACTACAGCTGGAAGAGAAGGAGAGGAAGAGATGGCGAGGAAGAAGAGAAGAAGAAGAAAGGAAGGAGAAGGAAGAGGATAAGGGAAAGAAGCAGCTGCGGCTGCGGCTGTGGCAGCTGCAGCTGTGGTAGGGAAAGAGGAAGAGGAAGGAAGAAGGGAAGGAGAGGAAGAAGAGAAGGGGAAGAAGGGGCTGCGGTTGCGGCGATGGCAGCTGCAGCTGGAAGAGAAGAAGGAGAGGAAGATGAGCAGGGGAGGAAGAAGAGGCTGCGGCCGTGGCTAAGGCTGCGACTGCAGCAGTGCAGTTGGGAAAGAAGAGAAGGAAAGGAAGAAGAAGAGAAAGGAAAAGGGAAGAAGAGAGGAAGAGGAGAAGGGGAGGCAGCTGCGGCAGTGGTAGCTGCAGCTGGAAGAGAAGGAGAGGAAACATAGCACAGGGGAGGAAGAAGAGGCTGCGGCTATGGTGGTTGCGGCCGTGGCTGCGACTGCGACGTTGGCTGCGGTAGCTGCGGCAGCGGTGGTGGTTGCAACAACTGCTTTTGGGAAATAGAAACAAATGAAAGGGATAAAAAAAGGGGCTGTGGCTGTGATTGCGGCTGCGGTGGTGGCAGCTGCGTCTGCGGCAGTTGTGTCTGGGAAAGAAAAAGTACGAACGAGAGAAGGGAGGAAGGAAGTAGTGCAGAGGAAGGGGCTGCGGTTGTGACAACAGCTGCGGTCATGGCTATGTTGGTAGTGGTAGTGGCGATGGCTACGACAACTGCGTTTGGAAAAGAAAACGATGGAATGAGAGTAAGAAAGAGCAGGTGACTTTGCCTCTATGTTCTGCATGAGCTGCAGTTGTGGAGGAAAAAGAGAAGACATATGTAGAACACGGAACAGGGAGAGGACACGGAGGAAAAGTAAAAGGATTTGGGCTGACACCTTCTTTGGATCTTCGGATCAAAATCTTTAAAAGGCAAGTGTTTTGATCCTTTCTATTGCAAGTGTTTCGATCCTTTCTATTGCAAGTGTTCTGATTTTTCCTATTGCAAGTGTTCCGATCCTTCCTATTGCAAGCTTTCTAATCTTTCCTATTACAAGTGTCCTGATCTTTCCTTACTACAATTTTATCTCTACATTTGCTTTGAATATGAGGAACTTTGAATTGTTCTAGCCTTGCATTTGATATATCTCCTGTTTAGACGTAACAATCCGAATCTATGCAACTTTTGAGATTCTGACCTTTCTACCTTGTTATGATTATAACATCATGTATTGACCTCTGATTTGGATAAAAATTATTTGATCAGAATATAGACTCATAAACCTTTCTTTTGATAGCTTTCTTGAGTATATTGGAGCACGATTGATAGTTTGAATCATTTGTTCAATGTGCCTCTTGAATTCTGCCAGAAATCGAGCTTTGGTCGATTTCGCATATTCTAGTTTCATTCCTTTGGAAATTGATATCCTTTAGCTTTCTTATTCAATTGAGCTTTATATTACTGCTTTGAATTCTTGTATGCTCTTGTCCTTAAAATTATTTACATTCTTGAAAACTATTGTATAACGTTTATGCTATATCGTATTGACTCATATAGGCACATGTATATCCCATTGTTCTGCATTTGCTTTCGATATATGCCTATTCCAATTTCATTCCTTTGGACATTGAATTCATCTAACCTTTTTATTTGAATTGAGTTATATGTGATTGCTTGGAATCCTTGAATGCTCTTGCTTTCATTTCCTTGCAAATCTGAATACATTTGTGAAGGATTATGTTTGCATCGTATTGACTCATAAAGGCACATGTACATTTCGTTGTTCCGCATGTGCTTTCGATATGTCCCAATTTATTGTTCACAATACCCTTTTGTACTCTGGTGTTTGTGAGATTATTTAGACCTTTGCCAGAAATGGTAAAGGGTATATGCTTAGAGCCCGCGATGCTCTAGATTATGTTTGGTGGTCATTCAGAAATGGATGGACCATATTATGTTTGGAATCCCACTTCACCATCTATCTGTTTTATATGAAATTCAGAGCTGACCTAGCACTTGGGTAGGGTGAGAGGGCTCGAGTAGGAAAGGGCTACCCGTGGATGGAGTCGAGAACTCATCACGGCGTGGAGCCACCACTGAGTTAAACCTCACATGCACTATGCTAGGGTACGACGTCTGAGCTTCTGTTTCATATTTTATATTGATACGCTCCAAAATGTTCCTATGTCATTTATATACTTCAAAATGCTTCACATACCATTGATATGTTCTGAAATGTCCTATTTGCCATTGATATACTCCGGAACATCTCGTACGCGATTGATATGCTCCAATTACTTTGTGCTCCATTTGCTGTGAACTGATATGTTCTGAAATGTCCTATTTGCAATTGATATGCTCAGGAACATCTCGTACGCTATTGATATGCACCAATTACTCTATGCTCCATTTGTTATGAACAAAAAATGTTTTGAATAACATGACACATATGATTCTGTATCTAATGAGATGATATCCTTGAATCTCTTGGATTCTGTCTTGCAATGTGATATCTTGTTTGATTGAAATTGTCCCTTCTCGTGCTAGTGTTAGGATCAAGAGCACTAAGAGGGGGGGTGAATTAGTGCAGCGGAAATCTTTCAACGATAAAACACGTTCGAACGATAAAAACGATTTCGGTGTGAAAGCCGATTCTAAGATTACTTTAACTTAAGATTAAGCAAGATGACGTTAAAGTCAATCTATGAAGGCAGTTTGCAGTTTTGATGAAAACCAAAATATAAGCGCAAACTGAAATATGACGTTCGTACGAAGAAACTGATTTACGTCTAAATGCTGATTTGTAAATCACTTGATTAGGCGAGATACAGCTTAAGCAAGGATATAAAGGCAGTTTGCAGTTAAGATAGAAATCAAAACGTAAACGCAAACTGAAATATGATGATCGTACGAAAAAATAGATTTACGTCTAAATGCTGATTCGGAAAGTGCAAAACTTGAAACCTGATCGTATATGCATAGAAAGCAGTAAGCTTTAGAGGAGGTTTGTAGTAAAGATAATATGCTCAACGTAAATGCAAACCGATATTTAGAGTGGTTCGGTCAATCTTGACCTACTCTACTTTTGGCTTCCTCCACCGACGAGGTCACTGACGTCAACTAGAGGCCTTCCTTCAATAGGCGAAGGCCAACCACCCTTTTACAGTTTCACTCCTTTTGACGGGCTAAGGAGACAACCTTTATAGAATTTTCTCTTCTCTCTTTACAGCTCAGAACTTGGAAGAAAAGTGGAAGAAGAACTTTTGACCTTTACAACAATTTTGAGCTCTAAAAATCACAAAACAAGATCAAGATTTCGGTATGAGTTCATGCCCTTTCAGTGCTGAATGGGTGGGGTATTTATAGGCCCCAACCCAGTTCAAATTTGGAGCTCAAAATTGTCAATTCCCGGAATTCCGGGATCAGGCGGTTGCACCTCCTGACAAAGGCGGTTGCACCGCCTGGCAGAGCTCGAAGACTGAGCTTCTAGGTGGTGCTACCTCCTGTCAGGGGCGGTTGCACCTCCTGCCAGAGCTCAAAGACCGAGCTCAGGCGGTGCCACCGCCTGATTGAGGCGGTTGCACCTCCTGGCAGAGCTCGAAGACCGAGCTCAAGCAGTGCTACCTCCTGTCATGGGAGGTTGCACCGCCCAGTCTCGCTTGGAGACTGAGCCTAAGCGGTGCCACCTCCTGGCTGGGGCGGTTGTACCGCCTAGTCTCGCTCGGAGACTTAGCCCAGGCGGTGCCACCTCCTGGCTTGGGCGGTTGCACCTCCCAACAGAAATCAAGGTCCGAATGGGTTGATCCATTCGGCCTAATTTGGGTTTTTCAGGGGCCCAATTGCCCCAAAATTAAGTTAATGGGATCACCTCCCATTTCCAACTTAATCATTATGCTAACTATGATATTCCCTAAGGCATTTACTACAACTTGCTCCGGTGCGTCAATTGCTTCTTCCGGCGAACTTCCGTCGATCATCCGATGAACTCTCGGTGATGCTCCTGCGGTCTTTCGGCAAACTCTTGGACTTGCGAAGATCCACTTGGTGAGTTCCGACAAGCTTCTTTGGCAAGCTCATGGACTTCTCGGATTTGTTCCCACAGAACCTTCGATGACTGTCCGAACTTCCGTCGAACTCTCGAACTCCCAACGTGATCATTGTCTTGACTACGGCGCAACTCCTGCTGCATGTCTTTCTTCCATCGTAGTTAATCCTGCATACTTAAAACAAAACTTTGATCGAGACAATTAATCCTAAGCAATTAACCAAGTTGTCCGGCATGTCATTGGTCCTTCGACGTTTCGTCCGATTCTTCGACGCATCGTCCTCTCCTACAGCCTATTGCCCAATCGGCCAGTTGACTCCGCAACTCCGATATCCTTGGCACAATACCTGCTCTTCTTGGCCCGATACCCAAGTCCACGGCCCGAAGCCTTCTGTCGATACGTCGACCGATCCACTGGCCCGACGTCCAATCTTCTGACATGTTCCTCCGGCACAACATGTTTTTCCTGCTTTAATTGTCTCATCCTGATCAAAGCATCCTGCGTCACTCAAAACGCAGATTAAATCATAAACATATATCAAATAGTTTCATCATCAAAATATGAGATTCAACAATCTCCCCCTTTTTTATGATGACAACCACTTGATGACAGAGTTAAACTTAACTCTCGGAGTTTAAACAAACTCCCCCTATCAATATGCCATATTGATAGAACCTTGAATTCAAACTGAATTCAATTCATTGCAATATTCATCATGAATACTTGCAACACATCATCATGAACTTATGCATAAACTTATGCATAACATGTCATGTCATCAACATACTTCTCCCCCTTTGTCATCAACAAAAAGGAGAAGTCCAACTATTCTTGTGTTTGGAATATAAGTTTAACTTATTGCATGAAAAACATAATATCCATTTTTACCATCATGCAAGTTTGCTATTATCAAATGGTATGATATCAACATGTAAGATTGCAATGTAAGCTTTTGATATCATAACGCAAACATTTCAAGTGTTTATCAATTGTAGCATTTCATCACATGGCAAGATATCAATAAGTAAAGTTGCGATGCTAGTTCTCGATATATTATTATAATGCAACCATGGCATAGAGCAAATATGGCAATCATAGCATCAATACATATATTTCTCCCCCTTTGTTGTCAACAAAAAGGAGAATGATATAAGCAAATTTTAAATATAAGTGCGATGCCATAAGCTGATTCATGTCATTTTTCAACAAAGAGTGATAAGATACCAAATATTCAAACATCTCAAGGAAAACATGACATGGAGATAGCTTTGAAAACTTCTTCCATTTTATTTGTTATTTTCTTTTTACATGAAGGAGGAAAGCTATTTCTGAGCTTACTCGAATGAAGTTAAAATTGATAAGATATTAAAGCACGCTTCATTTTTACAAAGCTATCTCCATACTTATTATGTATGTGAATCAAATCCTTGTACGTAAAAATGACTTCCTTTTTCAAGAAGGAATTCATATGCAGGAATCATTTCATCAAATCCATTTCTCAAAACAAAATATTGTTCACATAATAAGTGTATAAGAGATGTATTTGCTAGTTGATTCCATATGTCAAAAATCAATGATATGAATTAAACTTGATATGACACATACTTATTAAGTCTAGAAGAGGATAATTCGAAAATCCAATTGTTAGGATACCAATAGTTAAGAGAATCCGAAAATGAAATTAACACTTTCATGCATTCGGACAAGGCTGTGCTATTGATTTTCAAATACAATCATGAGGACAAAACATGCTTATTATCATGGAAATTTTTGTATCCAAAGCACATAATTTCCAACCTGTTATTAGGGCATGTAATTGTGTAAAATCATCATGGCAATCAAGTGATTTGATCATTCAATCAAGAAAGTCCGAAAATTAATTTTAACAAGTTCAATCATTCGGACATATTTTTGCCATAGCTTTTCAAATACAATCATGAAGATAAGACATGCTCATCATCATGGTAGTACGATAGCAAGTTTACAATATACAAGCTAGCAAAATTTTTTTAACATTTTAAGACACGCAAGCTAGCAATTTTCTCTTTGAGATATGCACATTAGCAACTCTTTCTCCCCCTATGTCATTGGCAAAAAGAAGGGAAGACCCTTTACATTAATTTCTAAATCATGACAAAGGTAGGTTTCAATCTTATTTGTGCATCATTATATTTTCAAATTCGAACATGCACAATTTCAAAAACCTTATATTTCATTCATGCATGATACTGAATAAAGCAATCAATATTATGAGCATATTATACATGATACTTAAATTTTTAACTATTTATCAATATTTTGATCATGATACCAAACATTCATCATTTAGAGTATTCATGACATTAAATCGACATTTATAATACATCAATTTAGTAACAACTCATAGCATTTTAAATCATGATTTACATCATATGCAATACTTCACATCATAATTAAAAAGCTCAAGTATTGCATGCATCATTGCAAATCATAAATGCTTCATATCATGATAGTATCAATTTTGTCAAATTATATCCTACCTTGCATGATCATAACTTTTCATTTGTATACATCAAAATAAATTAATGAATATTTCATGTATTCATATCATCACATAAGGAATATCAAGAAGAATTGGTAATGAGATTTACGAATCATGTAGACAAATTATGAATATTAAGAGACATATTATGATTCTTTTTAGATAATTCAAATAGCAAAAAGAAAGAATCATTGTAAGTTATTTTGATTTATAAAAAGAATTCTTAAGTTATAATTCCAAGAAATCACGATTCATTTCAATAAATTTCAATAAGAACACAAAGTAGGTGATCTTGATTCATAAATGATTTCAAGTTATAAATCATGGGAAATTAAGATCATGATTTCGATAAAACCCATTAAATTCAAATCATCAAAATCTCAACATTACTTTCAAGAGATTCAAAACGGCATAGATAATTTTATTAATCTCTTAGTGAAAAAGTCAATAAGGTAGAGAAAAATAAATTTTCAAGAAAAATACTTTTCTCCTTTTAGTTGTTTTAATTCATATGATTTTATTTCATCTATGCCAAACATGTAAGCATGTTTTAAAATCGAAAATTGCAAGATTCATCATCCATAATTATAAAACCAATAAACACGGTTTTTAAAATCTCATGCATGGAATAAAATCATGGTATCAAAACATCATTATATCATCAAGCATGGTTTCATATTTTCAATCAAAATCATTTTGTTTGTTTATCATAAAATATGTATTTTTCATGATTATTTTCAGAACTACTCGCATGATCATAAATTTTGCATTTTCATCATATATATATATATATTTTTTAAACATGTAATTTTCAAGATAATTAATTCTATACTAAAAAAGAAAATGCATTATGAAGAGCATCATGTAATTTTGAAATAAATTAAGGGGGTTTTGATTACCTCATCGTTGAATGTCGTTAAGGCATAGTTTGCCACCTTGCCTTTCTTGATTTTCTCCTCGTCTTCGGAGGAGCTCGATTCATCCCACTTTATGTTCTTCTTCTTTAGCCTCTTCCTTCGTTCAAGTTTATTATTTATTTTAGATTTTTATTTAATAAACTTATTAAGATTTAGTGTTCGAAGTTTGAGTTCATCATTGTCCTCGTCACTTGAGTCATCGCTCAAGTGGTATTCATTTGTCCGGAGTTCCAAATCCTTCCTGTTCTTTGGAAGGTGATTTTGTTCATCATGTTCATCATGTGCATTGTGCACCATTTCATATGTCCCAATTAGTCCTTCAAGTGGTAAGTTGTTTAAGTTTTTAGCTTCTTATATTGCAGTTACTTTTGAATCCCACTTCTTAGAAAGAGAACGCAAAATCTTGTTTACAAGTTAAAAATCCGAAAAACATTTTCCAAGAGCTCTTAAACTATTGACGACATTCGTGAAACGGGTGTACATGTCGCCTATAGTCTCGCTTGGTTGCATTCGAAAAAGCTCAAAATCATGCAATAAAATGTTAACTTTCGAGTCTTTGACTCTACTAGTTCCCTAGTGCGTGATTTCAAGTGTTCGCCAAATGTCAAAAGCCGTTTCGCACATAGAAATCCGATTGAACTCATTTTTGTCCAAAGCGCAAAATAAGGCATTCATAGCTTTTGCGTTTAAAGAAAAATACTTCTTCTCCAAATCCGACCATTCGTTCATCGGTTTAGAGGGAAGTTGAAAATCGTTTTCAATGATATTCCATAAATCCAAATTCATAGAAATCAAGAAAACTCTCATTCTAGTTTTCCAATAGGTGTAGTCCGTCCCATTGAACATGGGTGGACGTGTAATAGAATGTCCCTCTTGGTTTCCAGCGTATGCCATCTCTCTTGGGTTTTAATCCGTTTGAGAGTTAACCCCACTCTGATACCAATTGTTAGGATCAAGAGCACTAAGAGGGGGGTGAATTAGTGCAGCGGAAAACTTTCAACGATAAAACACATTCGAACGATAAAAACGATTTCGGTGTGAAAGCTGATTCTAAGATTACTTTAACTTAAGATCAAGCGAGATGACGTTAAAGTCAATCTATGAAGGTAGTTTGCAGTTATGATGAAAACCAGAATATAAGCGCAAACTGAAATATGACGTTCGTATGAAGAAACTGATTTACGTCTAAATGTTGATTCGTAAATCACTTGATTAGGCGAGATGCAGCTTAAGCAAGGATATAAAGGCAATTTGCAGTTAAGATAGAAATCAAAATGTAAACGCAAACTGATATATGATGATCGTACGAAAAAACAGATTTACGTCTAAATGCTGATTCGGAAAGTGCAGAACTTGAAAACCCGATCGTATATGCGCAGAAAGTAGTAAGCTTTAGAGGAGGTTTGTAGTAAAGATAATATGCTCAACGTAAATGCAAACCGAGATTTAGAGTGGTTCGGTCAATCTTGACCTACTCCACTTTTGGCTTCCTCCACCGACGAGGTCACTGACGTCAACTAGAGGCCTTCCTTCAATAAGCGAAGGCCAACCACCCTTTTACAGTTTCACTCCTTTTGACGGGCTAAGGAGACAACCCTTACAGAATTTTCTCTTCTCTCTTTACAGCTCAGAACTTGGAAGAAAAGTGGGAGAATAACTTTTGGCCTTTACAACAATTTTGAGCTCTAAAAATCACAGAACAAGAACAAGATTTCGGTATGAGTTCATGCCCTTTCAGTGTTTAATGGGTGGGGTATTTATAGGCCCCAACCCAGTTCAAATTTGGAGCTTAAAACTATCAATTCCCGGAATTCTGGGATCAGGCGGTTGCACCTCCTGACAAAGGCGGTTGCACCGCCTGGCAGAGCTCGAAGACTGAGCTTCTAGGCGGTGCTACCTCCTGTCAGGGGCGGTTGCACCTCCTGCCAGAGCTCGAAGACCGAGCTCAGGCGGTGCTACCTCCTGTCAGGGGAGGTTGCACCGCCCAGTCTCGCTTGGAGACTGTGCCCAGGCGGTGCCACCTCCTGGCTGGGGTGGTTGCACCGCCTAGTCTCGCTCGGAGACTTAGCCCAGGCGGTGCCACCTCCTGGCTTGGGCGGTTGCACCTCCTATCAGAAATCAGGGTCCGAATGGGTTGTTCCATTCGGCCCAATTTAGGTTTTTCAGGGGCCCAATTTCCCCATGATTAAGTTAATGGGATCACCTCCCATTTCCAACTTAATCATTGTGCTAACTACGATATTCCCTAAGACATTTACTGCAACTTACTCTGGTGCGTCAATCGCTTCTTCCGGCGAACTTCCGTCGATCATCCGATGAATCCTCGGTGATGCTCCTGCGGACTTCCGGCAAACTCCTGGACTTGGGACGATCCACTTGGCGAGTTCCGACAAGCTTCTTTGGCAAGCTCATGGACTTCTCGGATTTGTTCCCACAGAACCTCCGACGACCTCTCGAACTCCCAACGTGATCATTGTCTTGACTACGACGCAACTCCTGCTGCATGTCTTTCTTCCATCGTAGTTAATCCTGCACACTTAAAACAAAACTTCGATCGAGACAATTAATCCTAAGCAATTAACCAAGTTGTCCGGCATGTCATTGGTCCTTCGACGCTTCGTCCGATTCTTCGATGCATCGTCCTCTCCTACAGCCTATTGCCCAATCGGCCAGTTGACTCCGCAACTCCGATATCCTTGGCACAATACCTGCTCTTCTTGGCCCGATGCCCGAGTCCACGGCCCGAAGCCTTCTGTCGATACGTCGACCGATCCACCGGCCCGACGTCCAATCTTCTGGCATGTTCCTCCGACACAACATGATTTTCCTGCTTTAATTGTCTCATCCTGATCAAAGCATCCTGTGTCACTCAAAACGCAGATTAAATCATAAACATATATCAAGTAGTTTCATCATCAAAATACGAGATTCAACAGTTAGATATGCTTTGTCACTTGCTGAGCTGTTTTTAGCTCACTCCGTTGTTATATAAATCTTTCAGGTCAGCTTGTCATTCTTTGAGATGTTTTGAATTGGGTTGAGGCAGTGGAGAGCTATTCAGAATTGTGGGCAAGTCTTGTTGGTTATTATGTTATTGTTGTATAAGCGTATTTTGTATGTAATGAAATGTTGTCGATGAATCGAAATGGATATACCTTGTAAAAGTATTAGATGATCTCTCTTATTTGGAGTTTCGGAATGTTAAGTCTAGTTTATGATGATATGAACTTGTGGTAAATGGTTGGAGTTCTGATTGTATAAACTACTTAGCTTGTGGATTTATAAATATTGTTCATGTTGGTAAGTTGGCTTGGGTTGCCATAAATGTGAATTATCGAGTGATGTGATATATGATTATAAACTGCACAGGTTTTATAGATATGAATTTGATAGAATGTTTTTTAAGTGTCCTCAAATGTTAGTTTGGATCCTAGATTAGTTTGTGATGAAAATTTTAATATCATCGATATTTATTTGAGGGGGCGTGACACTCTTAAACAGAAATCAATACTTAGACTAGAGGAGGAGAACTCTCACAAGATTACAATAGAGTTTTCCCTTGTTTTTGTTCTCAGTTCTTGTGTTTGCTGAGCAGGGATGAGAGGGGTATTTATAGGCCCCAAATGGATTCAAATATAGAGCCAAAAATAATTTTATCTCGGGTCTTTAGGGTACAAGCGGTACCACTGCCTGTAGCTTGATACTAGGCGGTACCACCAACTCTCAGTTTTACAGTATTATTGCTTGTCATAGTCTGGGAGATTGTGTCTGGGTGGTACCACCATCCAGTCTAGCGATTCTACTGCCTGACACATTCTTGAAGATTGTATCTTGGAGACTGAGCCACTAGTGGTGCCATTGCATGGATTGACGGTGCCACCGCTTGACCCAACTTTTGGGTCACTGAATGAGCCCTTCTTTTAGCCCAAAATAGCCCTAATTTAGGCCCAATTGGCCCCTAATTGAGTTGGCATAATTACATTCTAAACCAACTAAATTACAAAAAAAACTACTTCAATCTAGATAAATTATTACAAGCAATAATATTAAGTTATCCAACATGTCATTGGTTCATCTGGCACTTTGTCTGACCCTTTGGTTTATTATCCTCTCCTTCGGCATATGCCCAATCAGCATATTGCCTTCTTGCAACATCCGATCTCCTTGGCATAATGTCTAATCTTAATGGCCTGATACCCGAACTCATGGCACGAAGCCTTTTGTAGACATATCGACCATGCCTCTAGTTTGACGTCAAATCTTCTGACATGTTCAATTCTTGCTCAACTTCTTATTCTTCTTGCTTTAATAAATTTGCCTCTCCTGATCGAAGCTAGTCCTATGTTACTCAAAATGCAGATTAGATTATCAATTGGTTTCATCAGCAAAATCTAAGATTCAACAGAAGTAAATGCAATAAGCAATTAAAAATAGATAACAATAGTAATAAAGAGCAAAAAGAGAGTGCACACAAAATTTATAGTGGTTTGGTCATCGTGGCCTATATCCACTCTCGATTTCTCTTCCGTTAAAGCCATCAACATCCAATAATAGTCTTCCTTCATTGGGTAAAGACCAACTACTCTCTTACAATGCTTTCTCTTTTTTACATGTTTAGGAGATAACCATTTACAAGCCTCACACCTCTCTTAGATTGATCACAAAACTAAAGGAGGAGGAGGATACTTGACACTTTCTTAACACTTTTACAATCAAAATCTCAAGATTTTTGTTCACACTTTTTATTCTCATTCATGGAGTAAAGAGTCGGATATTTATAGGCCCTAATGGCTTCAAAAATAGAGCCAAAAAGTAATTTATCCCGGATTTTCTGGGTACTAGCGGTACCACCGCTAGTACTGGGCGGTACCATCGCTTGCAGACTAACATTGGGCAGTACCATCTCCTAGTCTGGGTGGTACGATTGCCTAAAATAACCTTAAAGATCGGGCTCTAGCGGTACCATCACTTGGCAACATTAATTGCTGACGGTACCACCACCTAGTCTAGGTAGTATCACCGCCCAATCTAGATAGTACCACCATCCAGACCACTTGGGAGGTCGAGCCTCAAGCGGTTACACTGCTAGCTCCGATAGTGCCACCACCTGACATGGCTCCAAGTTATTGAATGGGCCATCCAATCAACCCAATTTAGGCTTGATTAGGGCCCAGTTGGCCGTTAATTGAGTTAGTGAAATTTCTCCCAAAACTAACTTAAATTGAAACTCTAATTACGACAATTAAGGCTAGACTATTACAATGCAAGCAATCCTAGTTGCTCGACATGTAAATTGTTTGTCTGAACTCTCGGTGAAACTTCCGACTAACTCTTAGTGATCTTCCGGTGAACCCCCGATGAACTCTCGGCGAGCTTCCGACGCATCATTCGAACTTTCAATGTATCCCCCAATTCTTTCGGCTTGATGCCTAAACTTGACTACGACCTAACATTCGATTCTTCTTTAATTGTTTTACCTTTTTCATGATCATAGTTAATCCTACATCACTTATCTTAACATATGGATTAGATTATTAATCCATCAATTGATTTCATCATCAAAATTTGAGATTCAATAATCTGCTCCTTTTTTATGATGACAACCAATTGATGATGAAGTTAATCTTAACTCTCTCTATCTATATGTCATATTGAGATAAGGCAAACTTGTATTCAAAAGGAATCATAACATTTGAATATAAGTGAAACTATTTTGATAATAGTGATCAAATGTAATATATCATATCAAAATTTCATACATTATGCATCATCATAGTTTGAAGTTATCAAAATGTAACATGCATAATTTCAAAACATTACAACTCATCACTTCATGTATGATACCAAAAATAAATCAACATTACTTTGGCCATAACATATATAATACTAAAGCATTCATCATTTCATGCATTGCATCATATCAAAGTGTGCAAAACATCATACATGATAACATGAAAGAGTATATAGAAGAATTCATCGACTTCTCCGCTTTTGTCATCAATAAAAAGAAGACATACATAAGCTAATCAAGTGGTGGTAAATAAAAATGCCTAAATAGAGTATTAAGTTATTGATGAATTTGCCACATCTCGGTTAAGATTTGATCTTGACGTAGTTCAATTCAGTCTAGTCGAGTCACTATGGAATCGATAAATGAGGAGGGTGCTGGCTCTATTGGAGGCGCTGCCTCAAAGGGACTAGTAGGAGGAGATTGACTTTCCCTATACATAGGTGTTTCTGTTTCTAGTTTAGGTGGGGGAGGATCAATTCTCCTAGGTAATATAGTCCAAACACCAATTCTTACTATACATCTTAATCTTCTTAATAGGTTTCTATTGATGACATTAAATCTATTTAGTTTCAAGGTTTCTTCATATGGTGGAATGACTATGTCATGTTCATGAATTAGTCTGGTAATTAAGCCATCATATGGAAGCATCATATCTTTTGTTGACAGTTCAAACATGTTTTATCATATCAGATATCCAAAACAATTATCATATACTACTATAATCCAATACATTGTTCCTAATTCCATTTGACTAACTTCATCATGATGGTATTGCCTTGGAAGTAGAATACTTATCATGATATGATAAAGCAATTTTGTGTTGAAAAGTAGCAAATGTTCATAACTTTTTGGAACGATAGACAAATTTGGATTACCAAAAATGGTACCTATAGCCTCAGAATATGTGATCTCAACTGACTCTGTGTCCCATTGTCCTTTAAAAGAGCAACCTCTTCTTTTCTTAGGAATTCCTATTAGGTTGTAAATTATGCTATCCGTAATGGGTATGTGATATCCTAAGAGATAAGTGGACACTCTATCAGGTTCATTCACATACAAGTTATTGTAAAACAACCGAACAAGTCTAGGATAAATGGGTTCACTTATTTAAAGAATTGGAAGGACATCTAAGTTAGCGAACTATTAAATTGGTTCCAAATCACTCAAATCTTCTAGATCTACATATTTTTCCTTATGTACACTTCTAGACTCAAAGATTGGGAATTTAAGGGCATATTGAGGGGAATCAAAGAGTATAGAATCAAAGGTTTTAGCTAATCTCCTCTTTCCTTTGTCCATTAAGGATTTTCTAGATGCCATGGGGACTACATATATTATAAATAATAAGAGGCAAGAATAAGTAATAAATGGAGGATGAGAAAAACGATTGGGTTAGGAATTACCTTTGTAGTTTAAACTTCTTGTGATCACCAAAGGAGAGTTTGAGATTGATCCTTAGCTTTGTAAAGGATAGTGGTTTTCTTGAGTTTCTAGAGGAAGAATAAGAGGAATGAGGGGTGTGGAGCAGTTTAGAGGGGTGTAGAGAGGGTTGGGGGTGGTTCTACCGCTGGCCCTAACTATGATTTTTATAGGGTAGTGTTGCGGGCAGTGCTACCGCCTTTAAGCAATGTCTACTAGTGCTACCGCTAGTCCAACGGTGCCATCGTTGGTGCCTTGCTTTTTGCTCAAGTTATCGTTGTTGGCTTTTATTTTCTAGCATTTTTGCTTTTTTTTTTTAGACAAGCAAGATCACAATCTAGACATCAAGTGTACTTATACAACAAAAATATATCATTAACTAAATGTTTGCCTAAAGTCTTCTAGCTTTCCACTATCGTAGCTCAATTTAAACATTCTAGTGAATGACAAGCTATCCTGAAAAATTTATATAGCAATAGGGTGAGCACATAGAGCTCAGCAAGCGACTAACATATTAATGGTAAAAAAGGATAGTTTCAAAGATAATAAGGTACCAAATACAAGGCAGGGATATAAGAGTTCATAGATAGCTGCTCAACGAATGCAGAATTACAATGTCATTTCATTCAAAGCACGTTTTATTCATAACAAGGGGGAGTAAAGGCTAATTACAGCAAATCATTGACATAAAGAAATATTTTAGAACATATCAATGGCGGATGAAATGCTTCGGAACATATAAATGGCATATGAAGCTTTTCGGAGTATATCAATGGTATAGGAAGGATTTCGGAGCATATCAATGGCATAGGAAGAATTTCGGAGCATATCAATGGCATATGAAGTATTTCGAAGCATATCAAGGACATATGAAATGTTTCGGAGCATATCAATAGCATATGAAGCATTTTGGAGCATATCAAGATGTATAAAATGTTTCGAAGTATATCAATAATAAATAAAATATTTCGGAACATATCAATGATGGATGGAATGCTTCAGAACATATCAATGGCATATGAAGCATTTCGGAGCATATCAATGGTGGATGAAATATTTCAGAACATATCAATGGTAGATGAAATGCTTTAGAATATATCAATTGTATATGAAGTATTTCGGAGCATATAAAAGAACAAATATGAAACAGAAGTTCAAACGTCGCATTTGACGTTGCACACATTTTATTCTTATCCAAAGCACATATAGAAGCCAATAACCAAAGCTCTAGATATATATCAAACAGATAGATGGTGATATGGGATCCCAAATATAATATGGTCCACCCATTTCTAAATGACCACAAAATATAATCTAGAGCATCGCGAGCTCTAAGCACATACCCTTTACCATTTCTGACAAAGGTCCAAATAATCCCTTTACCATTTCTAGCAAAGGTCCAAATAATCCCTTTACTATTTCTAGCAAAGGTCCAAATAATCCCATAAACACTAAAGTACAAAAAAGTATTGTAAACAATAAATTAGGATATATTGGAAACAAATGCGGAACAATGGAATGCATGTGCCTATACGCAACATTATGATACAAACATGAACTTTACATAATAGATTCAGGTATACAAATAATTGAAGGACAAAAGTAAATAGAATTTCAAAGCAATAATGTAAAGCTCAACTGAAGTAAGGATTTTAGCTGAAATCAATTTCCAAAGAGATGAAATAAGAAAAGGTTAAATCAACGAAAGCTTGATTCTGATAGAATTTAAGAGGCACATTTCATGAATTGTTTAGATAACCAATTATGCTCCAATTTACACAACTCAGGTGTCAATTGAAATATGTATTAATTTAGATTTAGATAAATCAACTTTTGTATGAATTGAAGATTCCAACATTGTGTTATCAACAATTTAGTAACCAAAGGTCAGATAACATTATCTCCATTTTGTAGAACTCATATAGTTGATTTGAACAGATGATTCAATAGTAATTTATTATTCAAATCATTCAAATCCTATCTACATAGAAAGATCTATGAGTCTAGATTCTGATAAATTAAGTTTTGCATAAATTAGAGTTCCCAACAGAGAGTCTTTGTTTTACAAATTTTATAGGGTCAGTTTAAATAATAGTTTGGATATGCAAATAGATTACAAATTTATCATTCTAGTGTCAAAAGAAAGATATATAAGTCTAGTTTTAGATATATTTGATTTTGATTGAATCGAAAATCGGTGCAGAATGTTATGGCTAGAAAAATACAGAAAGGTCAAATCAATGAAAAATTCCAGATTCATAGTTTTGTTCCCAAACAAAAGAAATATCATGTATGAAGCCAAAGTCTTCTAAACTTTTCAAGATTAAGATGAAATCAAAGATCAAGAGAGTTTTGTAAGAAGGGGTTAGAATACTTGTTTTAGAAAAGTTTGATTCCCAAATGTGGGGAATTGATGTAAAACCTCAAGCAAAACAAAGTTTCTTCTCCTTCTTTTACTTCAATTCCTCTTCCTTTCTCCTCTCAAACCCACATTGGTAGCTCTTAAGTTTTTCTCCTTTAATTTCTTCTCTAATGCATTATATTTAGCTAATATAAGGATTGCAAGGTGGCAAACATGCATGAAAGGGGCTAGGTGTCATCCTTAGAACAAACATAGGTGGCACCATTAGGTTAGCTAGTGACACATGTCCACCATGTTTCTTTTGTTTTTAAACCTAATATCAATCTTTCACAAATCACATCACATTTCTAATATCTACATTTAGGTCCCTATATTACAAATAGGTCCTTATAAATTTTTCGAAAATGAGGGATGTTACAATTTCGTATTGGAATCATGCCTTAGATTGATGAATCGTCACTTTTTGAAATTTGAATATTAGAAAGTTTTATATTTAAAATTTCTATCATATATAAAAATGATGATTGTTTATCATCTTTATATGTTGAACTTGAAAATGGATGTCATGCCTCGATATCATTTTTATTGATAAATATGTGGTATCATATTTTGAAATCGGTAAATTATGATAAGTATCATAATATGCATATTGATAAGTTTAAAATGAATACAACTTATAGGTTTGATGCTTGAATTTAAGAATTTTTTTTCTCAAGTATGGCATATAGATAGGGGGAATTAAGGTTAACTCCGTCATCAATTGATTGTCATCATCAAAAAGAGGGAGATTGTTGAATCTCGGATTTTGATGATGAAATCAATTGTAAATTGTTTGATCTAATCTATATGTTGAGAAAAGTGTGCAGGATTAACTATGATAGCGGTAAGACATAAAGCAAATGTTGTGCTGGAGTCAAGATTGAGACTTTGTTGGGAGTTCGAGAGTTCGTCGGAAGTTCGGATGTTCATCAGAAGTTCTGCTGAAACTGACCGAGAAGTCCAGGAGCTTACTAAAGAAGCTCATTGGAAGACACTAAGAAGATCGTCATAAAGTCCATGAGCTTACCGAGAGTCCGCCGGAACATTGTCGAGAGATCGTCGGAAGTTCGCCGGAAGCTCATCGGAAGAACAATTGACGTAACAGAACAAGAATACTTTGTTAAATGTCTTAATTATTATTGTTAGAACTTAAGTTATGTTAAGATTGGGATGTAATCCCACTAACTCAGTTAGGGGTTAACTGGGCCCTTAATAGGGCTGAATTGGGCCGGTTGAAATAGCTTATTCAGCACCTGAAGTCACGACCGACGGTGGCATCGCCTGGTGACCTAGTCTCGCAGGTGGTCTGAACGGTGGTATCGCCCAGATTGGGCGGTGGTACAACAGGCAGTTAATGCTGCTAGTGGTGGTACCATGCTTGTTAGGCAATGGTACCGCCCTTGTCAAGTGGTGGTATTGCTAGAGCTCGGTCTCCGAGCTCAATTAGGCAGTAGTACCGCCTATTAATGGTGGTGGTACCGCTAGTACCCCAAAATCCAGGGATGTAACACATTTTTTGCTCCAATTTTGAAGCCATTGGGGCCTATAAATACCACACCTTTTTCTGCATGAAAGGGCACGAATCTGTTAACATAATCTTGAATTCTTGGGGTGTTAAAGTGTTGTAAAAGTGCAAGAGTCCTCCTCCTTTTCTAAGAGTTAAGATCATTCAAGAGAGGTGTGAGGCTTGTAAGGGTTATCTCCTAAACCCATGAAAAGGGGAAAATGCTATAAAGAGGTGGTTGGTTTTCGCCTATTGAAGGAAGACCATTAGTAGACACTGGTGACCTCGACGGAGGAGGAATCGAAAGTGGATGTAGGTCACACCGACCGAACCACTATAAATTTCAATGTGTTCTTTCCTTACTGCAAATTCTCTTTATTGCATTCAACTTTACTACATTGTAAACTGCCCACCCTTTTCTTCTCTACTTATTCAAAGTGAAACAAATGATTTGAGTCGAAACTGATTTTTATTGTACGAAGTCTTTGGAATCGATATAATTTTTCTGCTGCACTAATTCACCCCCCCTCTTAGTACCGCTCTTGATCCTAATAATAAAAAATTAAATAATAATAATAAGTAAAAAGACTACGTGTCTAGTCACACGTGTAATCACTCATGTGATTAGCTTGTAGGGCACCTATGACTAGCATGTTCACCCTGAATGGAGAAGTAGTATGTTAAAAGAGTTCTAAGCATGATACTACTACTGACTCGACCACAGAGGCAAAGTACATTGCTGCAATAAAGGCAGCAAAGGAGGGAGTATGGATGAAGAATTACATCACAGATTTAGGAGTCCTACCGAGCAACGAGGAGCCAATTCTCTTATATTGCGACAACAATGGGGTGATTGCTCAAGCGAAGGAACCCAAGTCTCCTCAGAAGTCTAAGTACATTCTGAGGAGGTTCCACCTAATCAGAGAGATCGTGACCCAAGGAGATGTAGTTGTGGAAAGAATTTCATCTGAAAATAACATCGTAGATCCACCGACAAAGTTTGTCTTTGAGCGTCACAAGGGTTTGATGGGGATCAGACACATAGTTGATTAGCTTTAGGGCAAGTGGGAGATTGCTAGCCATAAGTGCCTTACAAGCTAATTACGTGAGTGATGGCATGTGTGACATAATACATATTCTTTTTGTTTATTATATTATTTGACATTATCACTTTATATTGTTTGTTGCATATATATATATATATATATATATATGTACATATATATATATATATATGTACATATATATATATATATATATGTACATATATATATATATATATGTACATATATATATATATATATATGTACATATATATATATATATATGTACATATATATATATATATATATATGTACATATATATATATATATATATGTACATATATATATATATATATATACATACATATATATATATATACATACATATATATATATATACATACATATATATATCTATTCAATGGGAATCAGATCGTGATGAGATCACGATAGTGAGACCGATTCACCTTTAAATAAAGACCCGAAATAATCTTGATCATAGGTTACTCGAGAGGGACATTGAGATAACTAGACACACTAGTGTGCTATATACCTATCCATATGATGGAGGCAATTGGTCTCATAGCCACTTATGTAGGGACACTAGGGCAACAATGTGTATGCTCATTGGAGAATGAATTAAATGATTGATCCGCTCACGGAATGCTGAATGGTTAATGATACCTCATTGTAAAATAGTGATTCTGTTGTCTCAGTGGTATATCCGGTCCTTAGACTTGAGAAACCAAGTATATCCTGTATGAGTACTCTACTCTTTGATACAGAACTTATATGTTTGGAAGTTTCAGATCTAGTACAACCGATCATCGGGAGTAACAGTCACCCATACGAGGGCTATTGAATGTTGATAGAGTATCATCCACTCTCGATGTCATGAGAGAAATGTCTCATGTGTTATTGAGAGAGAAAGAGTTCTCTTGGAGAATCTGATTAGAGCGAGACTCGAGTAGAAACCGTATGGGTTTAACAGCACCATATCAGGTATATGGTCTCTAGGATATTAGATAGATGATGGACTATAGGTTTATGGTAACTGAGGATAGATATATCCAAAGGATTGAATTCCCTTATATCGTTTGGGGCCTACAACATAGTGGCTTAGTACGTCCACAATCGATGAGTCGAGTGAATTATTATGAAGATAATAATTCATTAAGCCAAAAGGAGTTCTGATAGGTATGACTCATGACCAGCTCGATATTTGGCCTAGAGAGTCACACACATATGATAGGTTTGCGATGAGTAGAGATTCAAATATGAGATATTCACCAAAGCCCCTATCTAATTGGATATTCAATAAGCCCCTGAATTATTGGATCCTGTGGATGGGATCCAATAAGAGCCAATAAGAGATTATTGGATAGAGATCCACTAATCTAAGAGGCTTTGGCAGTTCGATAGAGATCTAATACCCAATAGGGCAAGATCCATTATGGTTAAGTTGATAGGGAGCCTTTATAAATAGGAGGGAACCAAAGACATATAGGCTAGAGGCTTCTTGGTTGCCACCTCTTATTCTCCTCTCCTCTTCTCCTCCTCAAATAGCCAATGTGGAGATTTAGGTAACTATTTGAGTAGTGTCATCGTAGCCCTGCAGTGTGGATCACCGCTAGAGAGTAGGGCGCTTGACCTCCTTCATCCTCTCCTATAGATATACAAGGATTCAAGGATATATGATTTCTCAAGGTAACACAACTATCTCACACATGGATTTAAGTTTTGTGAGTTTTTTGTACACCAATCTTTGTATGATGATGTTTACCTTTCTGAAAATTTTAAGGTTTAAAAAATTCATAAAAAGGAATAAATTTAGAAATGACACTAAAAATAAATTTGAACCCAAGAAAAAACAAGTCATATGCTACAAATGCAAGAAGTTGGGACATTTTAAAAGTGAATGTCCCCAAGCAAAGAAGAAACAAAAAAAAAAATAAGAAGGCTCTTAAAATAACGTGGGATGACTCAAGTGCATCCGAAGAAGAGGAGCAAACCAACACTGAGCAAGTTGCTCACTATGCGCTAATGTCTATTAGAGATGAGGTAACCAGTTCATTAGATGCAAGTTTATCTTTTGATGAATTACTATGTGCTTTTCATGATTTATTTGATAAATAAAAATTAGTTAGTAAAAAATATAAATTGCTAAAAAAAGAACATGCTTCTCTTGTTAATGATTTTGATAGACTAAAAATTGAGCATAATGATAGTTTAGCTTCTTGCATAAAATGCGATCAATTAGAAACACTTAGAAAGGAAAACTTGCTACTCAAAGAAACCTTAGAAAAATTTGAGGTTGGTAGCAAGTCCTTGAACACGATCCTTGTCAATAAGGGTCACATTCATAAAAGAAAAAATGGAATCAGCTTTGTGAGTAATACTTATAAAAATCCAACCATCTTTGTTAAAGGACCTACCTTACATGTTTCACTCCAAAACAAATGTAACTTTTGTTGCAAATTTAGACATGTTACGTACAAATATCCATTTAAGAGATATAGTCCACATAAATTGATTTGGGTTTCTAAAGGAATCTCAAATGACTCAATACAACATGATAAGTTGTGTAGATCGATTTTTGAGGCACCTAAGGTCAAATGGGTACCTAAAAATCACCATTTTTTGTAGAAATGTTTACCATCACAAGCTAGGAGCAAGAGATGGTATCTTGATAGTGGATGCTCAAGGCACATGACTGAAGATCCATCTCAATTCTTTAAGCCCACTAGCCTAGATGAAGGATATGTCTCATTCGTGTTGAATCTCAGATTTTGATGATAAAATCAATTGATGGGTTAATTGATCTAATCCATATTATTGAGTTAAGTGTGCAGGATTAACTACGATAACCATAAAACATAAAGCAAGAATACAGGAGTCAAGTTCTATGGACGTTTAAGAGACCGAAGAATCGTCGGAGATGCTGTCGGAACCAACCGAGAAGAAATCGGGAACCTGTCAGAATTTTTGGAAATTCACCGAAGAGATCGTCGGAGGTTTGCGGAGATCACTGAGAAGGATCGGCTACTCGTTAAAGTCATCACAAGATCGGGAGCTTGCTGAGAGTCCGTCGAAAGAAGTTCGTCGGAAAGCTCGCCGGAACAAGACTCGACGTTCGCGATTGAAAACTTGCTTAGGATGTTTTTAGTTATGTAGTTCACATGTAATTAGGATTAGGATTAAGAGATAATCCTATATCTTGGTTAGGGGCCAACTGGGCCCAAAATGAAATTTGGTTTGGGCTAAATTTAAAGCCCAACCAGTGAACTGAAGGGTCTGGCGGTGGCACCGCCCAGCACCCGAGAGCCAGGCGGTGGCACCGCTTGGCTGGGCGATGGCACCGCCAGTCCACTGTCAATGTCAGACACTGACAGGCGGTGGCACCGCCAGCATCGGGAACCAAAGAGAATTCAAATTTTGGAGCCCAAATTTGAAACCTTTTGAGGCCTATAAATACCCCTCAAATCTCAGTTGAGATTACAACTTTTTGAGAAGCAATTGATTGAGAGAAAGGTCTTAGAAAAGTCTTAGCTAGTCTTGTTTTCAATTTGCTAGTGTTCACCTCCTTCTTTCTTGCTGAAAATCTGTAAGAGAGTGAACCGCTTGTAAAAAGTTGTAAGAGGGGTATTTGCCATTCCCCTTCAAGAGATTTGCTAGTGGAAGGTGGGAGCCTTATCGAAGAGGGTCTCGCAAGTGGATGTAGGTCATTTGACCGAACCACTTTAAAATCGGCGTGATCTCTGGTTTGCATTTCATTATTGCTATTTACATTACTGCAAACCTTCTTACGTGCTTTATTCCCTCATTAACTTTGCTGCATACCTTTACGAATATGTGTTCAAGTTAAACTTTTCAAGTTCGATTTTCATCGTATCAAAAGATTTGTCGAAACCAAAGTTTTAATCCGCTGCACTAATTCACCCCCCCCTCTTAGTGCCGCTCCGATCCTAATAATTGGTATCAGAGCTAGGCTCACTCTCATATTTGGTTTGATACCCAAGAGAGATGGCTTACTTCAGCATACATGAGGGTCATTCTATCACACGTCCACCCTTGTTTAATGGGTTGGATTAAACTTATTGGAAGACTCGTATGAGGATCTTCCTCATTTTCATGGATTTCGAGCTTTGGACTATTGTTAAAAATGAATTTAAAAAATCTTCTCTTCCGATGAGCGAATGGAATGAATCGGAGAAGAAGGTTTTTGCTTTAAACGCAAAGGCTATGAATGCCTTATTTTATGCACTAGACAAAAATGAATTTAATCGTGTTTCAATTTGTGATTCGGCTTTTGATATTTGGAGAACTCTTGAGGTCACTCATGAAGGCACTAGCCGAGTGAAAGAGTCCAAAATCAACATCCTTATGCACTCTTACGAACTTTTCCGAATGAAACCAAGTGAGTCCATCGGAGACATATACACCCGGTTCACGGATGTCATCAATGGACTCAAAGCTCTTGGTAAAGATTTTACTAACTTTGAACTAGTAACTAAAATCTTAAGATCCTTCCCTAAAAGTTGGGATCCAAAAGTTACGGCCATTCAAGAGGCCAAAGACCTTAAAACATTCCCTCTTGAAGAACTTATTGGGTCTCTAATGACCTACGAAATGACATGTCAAGCTCATGACGAGCTCGAGAACCCCCTTCCAAAGAACAGGAAGGATATGGCACTCACATCACAAGAAGACCACTTGAAAGGAACATCAAGTGATGAGGACAGTGACAATGACATTACACTTTTGACTCAAAAATTTAAAAAATATTTAAGAAAGAACAAATTTAAAAATAATACAAAAAATAAATTCGAACACAAGAAGGACCAAGTGATTTGCTATGAGTGCAAAAAACCGGGACACTACAAGAACAATTGTCCTCAAGCCAAAAAGAGAACATCAAAGAAGGCGCTCAAGGAAACGTGGGATGATTCAAGCGCGTCCGAAGAAGAGGAGTCCAACACCGAGCAAGTTGCTCATTACGCCCTAATGGCCATCGGAGAAGAGGTAACGGATTTAATTGATGTAGATTTACCTTATCATGAATTATTAAATGCCTTCCATGAGTTATTTGATGAATGTAAGACAATTAGTAGAAAATACAAATTGCTAAAAAAGGAGCATGATAGTCTCACTTGTAATGTTGATAAATTAAAGACTGAATATCATGATAGTTTAGCTCCATGTATAAAATGTCATGATCTAGAAACTCTCCAAAAGGAGAACATGCTACTTAAGGACACCTTGAAGAAATTCGAGGTTGGTAGCAAGTCTTTGAACATGATCCTTACAAATAAGGGTCACGTTCCTAAAAGAAGTGAAATCGGATTTGTGAGAAGTCCTCACCAAAATCCAACCACCTTCATTAAAGGCCCTATCATGCATGTTCGGCACCAAAGCAATTGCAACTTTTGTTGCAAATATGGACATAAAACTTATAAATGTCCATTCAAGAAAATTAGTCCGAACAAACTAATTTGGGTTCCTAAAGGAACCATGATCAATTCTATGCAATATGATGAACAAGTTAAATCAGTTTTTAAGGCACCCAAAAGAAAATGGGTACATAAAAATAATCCATTCTTGTAGAAACATACACCATCACAAGCTAGGAGCAAGAGATGGTATATAGATAGTGGATGCTCAAGCTGCGTTCATTCGATAAAAATAATTTCGATGTGAAAGCCGATTCTAAGATTACTTTAACTTGAGATTAAGCAAGAAGACGTTAAAGTAGATCTACGAAGGCAGTTTGCAGTTTATGATGGAAAGCAGAATACAAGCGCAAACTGAAATGCGACGT
The DNA here is from genome assembly GCF_036884655.1 of Musa acuminata AAA Group. Lineage (NCBI taxonomy): Eukaryota > Viridiplantae > Streptophyta > Magnoliopsida > Zingiberales > Musaceae > Musa > Musa acuminata. Next base: position 25,176,813 of record NC_088356.1, on the reverse strand, counting down.
TCGTACGATAAAAGCCGATTTACGTCTAAACGCAGATTTGGAAAGTTCTGAACTTAGAAACTTGTTCGTAAGATCGCAGAAGACAGTTTGCAGTTATAATTGAAGTCTAAACGTAAACGTAAACTGAAATATGATGATCGTACGAAAAAGCCGATTTACGTGTAAACGCGGATTCAGAAAGCTCTGAACTTAGAAACTCGTTCGTTAAAAGTGCAGAGGGCAGTAAGCTATTAAGGAGGTTTGCAATAAAGATAAAATGCTCAAAGTAAATGCAAACCAAGATTTAAAGTGGTTCGGTCAATCTTGACCTACTCCACTTTTGGCTTCCTCCATCGACGAGGTCACCGACGTCAACTAGAGGCCTTCCTTCAATAGGCCAAGGCCAACCACCCATTTACAGTTTCACTCCTTTTGACGGGCTTAGGAGACAACCCTTACAGAAATTTCTCTCCTCTCTTTACAACTCAGAACTTGGAAGAAAAGAGGGAGGAGAACTTTTGGCCTTTACAACAATTTTGAGCTCTAAAAATCACTGAAAAAGATCAAGATTTCGGGTAAGTTCTTGCTCTTTCAGTGCTGAATGGGTGGGGTATTTATAGGCCCCAACCCAGCTCAAATTTGGAGCTCAAAACTGTCAATTCCCGGAATTCCGGGATCAGGCGGTTGCACCTCCTGACTAGGGCGGTTGCACCGCCTGGCAGAGCTCGAAGACTAAGCCTCTGGGCGGTGCCACCTCTGTCAGGGGCGGTTGCACCTCTCTGCCAGAGCTCGAAGACCGAGCTCAGGCGGTTGCACCTCCTGACTGGAGCGGTTGCACCGCTTGGTAAAGCTCGAAACTTGAGCTCAGGCGGTGCCACCTCTTGTCAGGAGAGGTTGCACCGCCCAGTCTCGCTCGGAGACTGAGCCCAGGCGGTTGCACCTCTTGGCTGGGGCGGTTGCACCGCCCAGTCTCCCTGGGAGACTTAGTCCAGGCGGTGCTACCTCCTGGCTTGGGCGGTTGCACCCCCCATAGCAATCAGGGTCCGAATGGGTAGATCCATTCGACCCAATTTGGGTTTTTCAGGGGCCCAATTGCCCCAAGATTAAGCTAATGGGATCACCTCCCATTTCCAACTTAATCATTGTGCGAACTACGATAAATCCTAAGACAATTTCTGCAGCTTACTCCGGTGCATCAATCGCTTCTTCCGGCGAGTTTCCGGCGAACTTCCGTCGATCATCCGATGAACCCTCGGAGATGCTCCTGCGGACTTCCGGCAAACTCCTGGACTTGCGACGATCCACTTGGCGAGTTCCGACGAGCTTCTTTTGGCAAGCTTATGGACTTCCCGGATTTGTTCCCGCAGAACCTCTGACGACTGTCCGAACTTCCGTCGAACTCTGGAACTCCCAACGTGATCATTGTCTTGACTACGGCGCAACTCCTGCTGCATGTCTTTCTTCCATCGTAGTTAATCCTGCACACTCAAAACAAAATCTTCGATCGAGACAATTAATCCTAAGCAATTAACCAAGTTGTCCGGCATGTCATTGGTCCCTCGACGCTTCGTCCGATTCTTCGACGCATCGTCCTTTCCTACAGCCTATTGCCCAATCGGCCAGTTGACTCCGCAACTCCGATATCCTTGGCACAATACCCGCTCTTCTTGGCCCGATGCCCGAGTCCACGGCCCGAAGCCTTCTATCGATACGTCGACCGATCCACCGACCCGACGTCCAATCTTCTGACATGTTCCTCCGGCACAACATGATTTTCCTGCTTTAATTGTCTCATCCTGATCGAGGCATCCTGCGTCACTCAAAACGCAGATTAATTCATAAACATATATCATGTAGTTTCATCATCAAAATATGAGATTCAACAATTTCTCTATGCTCACTAGCAAAGAAGAAGGGTACGTCACCTTCGGAGACAACAACCAAGGCAAAATCATTAGCAAGGGAACCATAGGTAACAAATTAAAATTTTCTATTGATGATGTCTTACTTGTTGATGGATTGAAACATAATCTCTTGAGTGTTAATCAATTATGCGATAAAGGTTATATCGTTAGATTTGAATCAAATGTGTGTATTATTGAAACTAATATCTAAGATCTCATCTAGAGAATTAGTGCGAGAAATTCCAAATATAAAGTTTATTAAGGACAAAGTATGCTATGCATGTCAACTAGGTAAACAAATAAAAACTAGTTTCAAACCAAAAACTCAAATTAGCACCACTAGACCATTACAATTGATTCATTTTGACTTATTTGGACCAATTGACACAACAAGTCTAGGAGGAAGCAAATATGCGTTTGTAATTGTGGATGACTATACTAGATACACTTGGACCTATTTCTTAGCTCACAAAAGTGATTGTTTCAAGTGTTTCTCTAAATTTTGTAAACTCACTCAAAACGAAAAAGGTTTCATGATTTCATCAATTCGGAGTGATCACGGTGGCGAATTTCAAAACCGTGACTTTCAAAATTTTTGTGAAGTTAATGGATACAATCACAACTTCTCCACTCCGAGGAATCCCCAACAAACTAGAGTAGTTGAAAGAAAAAATAGAAACCTACAAGAAATGGCAAGAACGATGTAAAATCAACATAGTCTACCCAAGTATTTTTGGGCCGAAGCCGTAAATACGGCTTGCTACATCATGAATAGGGTCCTAATAAGACCATCCCTATCAAAAACTCCCTATGAATTATGGAATAACAAAAAACCAAATATTTCCTATTTTAAAGTTTTCGGTTGTAAATGCTTTATTTTGAATGAAAGGGGTGCCTTAGGAAAATTTGATGCTAAATCCGATGAAGGCATCTTTCTTGGTTACTCTTCCGTTTCTAAGGCTTTTCGGGTTTTTAACAAAAGAACCTTAGTAATAGAAGAATCTATTCATGTAGTTTTTAATGAAATTTCAAATTTAAGGAAAAATGATTTTGATTTTGAGAATTTGAATTTAAATGAACCCCCTCCTCAAAATAGCAACTTGGATGCACCTTCTTCCGAAATTTCCTTACCCAAGGAATGGAAGTATATAGATGCACATCCAAAGGAGCTAATTATAGGAGAAACATCAAAAGGGGTTCAAACTCGTTCTTCTTTCAAGAATTTTTGTGCTAACACCGCCTTCCTTTCTCAAATCGAACATAAATGCATTGATGAGGCCTTAAAAGATGATTTTTGGGTTATTGCAATGCAAGAGGAATTAAATCAATTTGAGAGGAATAAGGTATGGAAGCTTGTTCCTAGACCTAGTGACCATTTAGTCATTGGTACTAAATGGGTTTTTAGAAATAAGCAAGACGAAAATGGTATTATGGTTAGAAACAAAGCTAGATTAGTGGCCAAATGTTTCAACCAAGAAGAAAGTATCGACTACGAAGAAACCTTCGCTCCTGTGGCAAGATTAGAAGCTATTAGGATGCTCCTTGCCTATGCTAGTAGTAATAATTTTAAATTGTTCCAAATGGATGTCAAAAGTGCCTTCTTGAATGGTTTTATTTCGGAAGAAGTATATGTTGAACAACCTCCCGGATTTGAAAATTTTCTTCTACCTAATCAAGTATTCAAATTGACTAAGGCTCTCTATGGTTTAAAAGAAGCTCCTAGAGCTTGGTACGAAAGGCTTAGTTCCTTTCTTATTTCAAATAATTTTACCAAAGGCAAGGTTGATACTACATTGTTTATCAAACACTTTGAAGATAATTTTCTTATTGTGCAAATTTATGTTGATGATATTATTTTTGGCTCTTCGGATAAATCACTATGTGAATCATTTGGCAAATGTATGAGTCATGAATTTGAAATGAGTTTAATGGGTGAATTAACTTTCTTTTTAGGATTGTAAATCAAATAACTTAGTGATGGTATATTTCTTAACCAATCTAAATATACATTAGAATTGTTAAAATGATTTAACATGGATAATTCAAAAGCAATAAACACCCCTATGAGTACTTCGACTAAGTTAGATATGGATGAAAATAGTGAAAATTTCGATCAAAAAACATATAGGGGAATGATAGGTAGTCTACTCTACCTCACCGCGACTAGACCGGATATTATGTTTAGTGTAGGACTTTGCTCTAGGTTTCAATCTAATCCTAAATTATCTCATCTTAAGAGTGTTAAAAGAATATTTAGGTATCTTAAAGGAACTCAAAATTTAGGATTGTGGTATCCAAAATCTGAAAAATTCGATTTAATAGCTTATGCATATACCGATTTTGGCGGATGCAGAATAGATAGAAAAAGTACATCCGGAACATGCCAATTTTTAGGACATGCACTTATTTCTTGGACTTCCAAGAAACAAAATTCAGTTGCACTATCTATGGTGGAAGCCGAATACATTGCTGCAAGTGCATGCTGTGCACAAGTTATTTGGATGAAAAATATATTAGAAGACTATGGAATTCACTTCAAAAACGTTCCCATAAAATGTTATAATACTAGTGCCATATGTCTTACTAAAAATCCAATTCAGCACTCTGGAACTAAGCACATCGACGTTAGGCATCATTTCATACGCGATCATGTCCTTAACAATAATGTTGTTCTAGAATTCATTGACACAAAGCCTCAATTAGTAGATATATTTATAAAAGCTTTGAATGAAGATCAATTTGAATTCATTAGAAGGGAATTAGGTATGTTAAACTGTCCCTAAGAATAAACTTGTTTGAATAGATTTTCCGTAAAGTTTTTCATCCTCTCTCCATTCCTCGGTGAATTTGATCCTTCTCTTTCGATTCTAAATGACACGTTAAATTACTTTATCCTATCTTGAGTCAAACCCCGCTCTCATCTGATCGAAATTAATGATTTCATGATATTTTGTGAATCTCGAAATTTATTTTGATGGCTTGATTATGAGTTTCAAGTTGACGATTTGAATTTGAATGAGTTTGTATTTGAATTATGATCTTGACTTATTGAAGTTACTACTTGAAATTTTTTAATCACAATCTCTTCTTTATACACCTATAATTTTTGTTATTTATAGAAAAAGAGATTTGATAAAATGGATGAATGCTGAATTTTCCTTGAAGATGAACTCTGCGTAAATATTTTAGCATACTTAATTTTGAATGATGAATTATTTGTATGATCAATGCTGAATTCCTGATGTTATAATCACAAATTATGTGCTTCAAGTCTCATTCCCTTTTTGTTGATGACAAAGGGGGAGAAGTGATGACTAAGTGATGACTTATGCGCATCGATAACATGACTTATATGAATTACAAGAGCTTGTATAATACAAATATCTCATATGCCTTGCAAAATCTTTGAGAATATTACAAGATTGATTGATCATATTGAAAGCATGCCTTACATTTATATCATGAAATTCATGTTGAAAATCTTTATCTCCTATCGTAGTAAAAATTGTCTTTTATCATTCGACTTGAAAATGATTTTCATCGAAGTTTCGTATTTACTTATGAGAATAACGATAAGTTCAATGGTTAGAACTTATCAGTTTATGCTTGAATTCAATGGGATGAAATTCAAGTGTTTTATCTTCTCATAATATGGCATATAGATAGGGGGAGTTATATTTAACTCTGTCATCAATTGATTATCATCATAAAAAAGGGGGAGATTGTTGAATCTCATATTTTGATGATAAAATCAATTGATGGGTTAATTGATCTAATCCATATTATTGAGTTAAGTGTGCAGGATTAACTACGATAACCAGAAAATATAAAGCAAGAATACCGGAGTCAAGTTCAATGGACGTTTAAGAGACCGAAGAATCGTCGGAGATGCTACCGGAACCAACCGAGAAGAAATCGGGAACCTATAGGAATTTTCGGAAGTTCGCCGAAGAGATCGTCGGAGGTTCACGGAGATCACCGAGAAGGCTCGGCTACTCGTTAAAGTCATCACAAGATCGGGAGCTTGCTGGGAGTCCGTCGGAAGAAGTTCGTCGGAAAGCTCGTTGGAACAAGACTCGACGTTCGCGGTTGAAAACTTGCTTATGATGTTTTTAGTTATGTAGTTCGCATGTAATTAGGATTAGGATTAAGAGATAATCCTATATCCTGGTTAGGGGCCAATTGGGCCCAAAATTAGACTTGGTTTGGGCTAAATTTAAAGCCCAACCAGTGAACCGAAGGGTTTGGCGGTGGCACCGCCAGACTAAGCGGTTGCACCGCCCAGCACCCGAGAGCCAAGCGGTGGCACCGCCCAGCACCCGAGAGCTAGGCGGTGGCACCGCTTGGCTGGGCGGTGGCACCGCCAGTCCACTGTCAGTGTCAGACACTGACAGGCGGTGGCCAATATCGGGAACCAAAGAGAATTCAAAATTTGGAGCCCAAATTTGAATCCTCTTGAGGCCTATAAATACCCCTCAAATCTCAGCTGAGATTACAACTTTTTGAGAAGCAATTGATTGAGAGAAAGGTCTTAGAAAAGTCTTAGTTAGTCTTGTTTTTAATTTGCTAGTGTTCACCTCCTTCTTTCTTGTTGAAAATCTGTAAGAGAGTGAACCGCTTGTAAAAAGTTGTAAGAGGGGTATTTGCCCTTCTCCTTCAAGAGATTTGCTAGTGGAAGGTGGGAGCCTTATCGAAGAGGGCCTCGCAAGTGGATGTAGGTCATTTGACCGACCACTTTAAAATCGGCGTGATCTCTGGTTTGCATTTCATTATTGCTATTTACATTACTGCAAACCTGTTAGGATCGGAGCGGCACTAAGAGGGAGGGGGGGTGAATTAGTGTAGCGGTAAAGTGCGATAAACTTTTTCCAATTTAAACACTTTCGGAACCTTCGTACGATAAAAGCAACGATTTAAACAATTTGAAACCGATTCGATTGCGTTTTAACTTTAGGGATAAGTAAGACGGAGACAAAGAAGTAGAGCTTTAAAGTGCAAATGGTTTGCAGTAATATAAATGACAATAAGTAAATGCAAACCAGAGATCACGCCGATTTTACCGTGGTTCGGTCAAATGATCTACATCCACTTGCGAGGCCCCTCTTCGATGAGGCTACCACCTTCCACTAGCAAATCTCTTGAAGAGGAAGGGTAAATACCCCTCTTACAACTTTTTACAAGCGGTTCACTCTCTTACATATTTTCAGTAAGAAAGAAGGAGGTGAACACTAGCAAATTGAAAACAAGACTAGCAAAGACTTTTCTAAGACCTTTCTCTAAATCAATTGCTTCTCAAAAAGTTGTAATCTCAGCTGAGATTTGAGGGGTATTTATAGGCCTCAAGAGGATTCAAATTTGGGCTCCAAAATTTGAATTCTCTTTGGGTTCCCGATGCTGGCGGTGCCACCGCCTATCAGTGTCAGACTCTGATAGTGCTGGGCGGTGCCACCGCCCAGCTCTCGGGTGCAGGGCGGTGCAACCGCCCAGTCTGGCGGTGCCACCGCTAGACCCTTCAGTTCGTTGGTTGGGCTTCAAATTTAGCCCAATCCAAGTCTAATTTTGGCCCAGTTGGCCCCTAACCAGGATATAAGATTATCTCTTAATCCTAATCCTAATTACAAGTGAACTACATAACTAAAAACATCCTAAGCAAGTTTTCAACCGCGAATGTCGAGTCTTATTCCGGCGATCTTTCCGACGAACTTCTTCCGACGGACTCCTAGCAAGCTCCCGATCTTGTGATGACTTTAACGAGTAGCTGAGCCTTCTCGGTGATCTCTGTGAACCTCTGACGATCTCGTCGGTGAACTTCCAAAAATTCCGACAGGTTCCCGATTTCTTCTCGGTTGGTTCCGGCAGCATCTCCGACGATTCTTCGGACTCTTAAACATTCATCGAACTTGACTCCGGTATTCTTGCTTTGTGTTTTCTGGTTATCGTAGTTAATCCTGCACATTAACTCAATAATATGGATTAGATCAATTAACCCATCAATTGATTTTATCATCAAAATCCGGGATTCAACAATCTCCCCCTTTTTTATGATGACAATCAATTGATGACGGAGTTAAACATAACTACCCCTATCTATATGCCATATTATGAGAAGATAAAAACACTTGAATTCCATCCCATTGAATTCAAGCATAAACCGATAAGTTCTAACCATAGAACTTATCGTTATTCTCATTAAGCATAAGTAAATGTGAAACTTCGATGAAAAATCATTTTCAAGTCGAATGATAAGAGACAATTTTTACTACGACAGGAGATAAAGATTTTCAACATGAATTTCATGATATAAATGTAAGGCATGCTTTCATTATGATCAATCAATCTTACGATATTCTCAAAGATTTTGTAAGGTATATAAGACATTCATATCACACAAGCTTTTGTAATTCATATTAGTCATGTTATCGATTCGCATAAGACATTTTCATTAAGTCATGCTATCGAAATGGTATAAGTCATCACTTAGTCATCACTTCTCCCCCTTTGTCATCAACAAAAAGGGAATGAGACTTTAACATAATTTGTGATTTTAACATCAGGAATTCAGCATTGATCATACAAAAATTTATCATTCAAAATTAAGTATGCTAAAATATCTACGCAGAGTTCATCTTAAAGGAAAATTCAGCATTCATCCACTTTATCAAATCTCTTCTTTCTATAAATAACAAAAAATTGTAGGTGTACAAGGAAGATATTTTGATTAAAAAAAATTTCAAGTAGTAACTCCAATAAGTCAAGATCATAATTCGAATACAAACTCATTCAAATTCAAATCGTCAACCTGAAAGTCATAATCAAGCCATCAATATCAATTTTGAGATTCACAAAATGTCATTAATCTTGATCAGATGGGAGCGGTGTTTGACTCAAGATAGGATAAGGTAATTTAACGTGTCATTTAGAATCAAAAGAGAAGGATCAAATTCACCGAGGAACGGAGAGAGGATGAAAAACTTTACGGAAAATCCATTCAAACAAGTTTATTCTTAGGGACAATTTAACATACCTAATTCCCTTCTAATGAATTCAAATTGGTCTTTATTCAAAGCTTTTGTAAATATATATGCTAATTGATGCTTTGTATCAATGAATTCTAGAATAACATTATTGTTAAGAACATGATCGCGTATGAAATGATGCCTAACGTCGATATGCTTAGTTCTAGAGTGTTGAATTGGATTTTTGGTAAGACATATGGCACTAGTATTATCACATTTTATGGGAACATTTTTGAAGTGAATTCCATAGTCTTCTAATGTATTTTTCATCCAAACAACTTGTGCACAGCATGCACTTGCAGCAATGTATTCGGCTTCCGCCGTAGTTAGTGCAACTGAATTTTGTTTCTTGGAAGTCCAAGAAACAAGTGCATGTCCTAAATATTGGCATATTCCGGATGTACTTTTTCTATCTATCCTGCATCCGCCAAAATCGGCATCTGCATAAGCTATTAAATCGAATTTTTCAGATTTTGGATACCACAATCCTAGATTTGGAGTTCCTTTAAGATACCTAAATATTCTTTTAACACTCTTAAGATGAGATAATTTAGGATTTGATTGAAACCTAGCGCAAAGTCCTACACTAAATATAATATACGGTCTAGTCGCGGTGAGGTAGAGTAGACTACCTATCATTCCCCTATATGTTTTTTGATCAAAATTTTCACTATTTTCATCCATATCTAACTTAGTCGCGGTACTCATAGGGGTGTTTATTGCTTTTGAATTATCCATGTTAAAATGTTTTAACAGTTCTAATGTATATTTAGATTGGTTAAGAAATATACCATCAGTAAGTTGTTTGATTTGTAATCCTAAAAAGAAAGTTAATTCACCCATTAAACTCATTTCAAATTCATGACTCATACATTTGGCAAATGATTCACATAGTGATTCATCCGAAAAGCCAAAAATAATATCGTCAACATAAATTTGCACAATAAGAAAATTATTTTCAAAATGTTTAATAAACAATGTAGTATCAACCTTGCCTTTGGTAAAATTATTTAAAATAAGAAAGGAACTAAGCCTTTCATACCAAGCTCTAGGAGCTTGTTTCAAGCCATAGAGAGCCTTAGTCAATTTGAATACATGATTAGGAAGAAGAGAATTTCCAAATCCGGGAGGTTGTTCGACATATACTTCTTCGGAAATAAAACCATTCAAGAAAGCACTTTTGACATCCATTTGAAATAGTTTAAAATTATTACTACTAGCATAGGCAAGGAGCATCCTTATGGCTTCTAATCGAGCCACGGGAGCGAAGGTTTCTTCGTAATCGATACCTTCTTCTTGGTTGAAACCTTTGGCCACTAATCTAGCCTTTGTTTCTAACCACGATACCATTTTCGTCTTGCTTGTTTCTAAAGACCCATTTAGTACCAATGACTAAATGGTCACTAGGTCTAGGAACTAGCTTCCATACCTTATTCCTCTCAAATTGATTCAATTCCTCTTGCATTGCAATAACCCAAAAATCATCTTTTATGGCTTCGTCAATGCATTTAGGTTCGATTTGAGAAAGGAAGGCGACGTTAGCACAAAAATTCTTGAAAGAGGAACGAGTTTGAACCCCTTTTGATGTATCTCCTAGAATTAGCTCCTTTGGATGAGCATCTATATACTTCCATTCCTTAGGTAAGGAAATTTCGGAATAAGGTGCATCCAAGTTGTTATTTTGAGGAGGGGGTTCATTTAAATTCAAATTATCAAAACCAAGATCATCATCAAAATCATTTTTCTTTAAATTAGAAATTTCATTAAAAACTACATGAATAGACTCTTCTATTACTAAGGTTCTTTTGTTAAAAACCCGAAAAACCTTAGAAACGGAAGAGTAACCAAGAAAGATGCCTTCATCGGATTTAGCATCAAATTTTCCTAAGGCATCCTTTTCATTCAAAATAAAGCATTTACAACCGAAAACTTTAAAATAGGAAATATTTAGTTTTTTGTTATTCCATAATTCATAGGGAGTTTTTGATAGAGATGGTCTTATTATGACCCTATTCATGATGTAGCAAGCCGTATTTACGGCTTCGGCCCAAAAATACTTGGGTAGACTATGTTCATTTAACATCGTTCTTGCCATTTCTTGTAGGTTTCTATTTTTTCATTCAACTACTCTAGTTTGTTGGGGATTCCTCGGAGTGGAGAAGTTGTGATTGTTGTTGAATCTCGTATTTTGATGACGAAACTACTTGATATATGTTTATGATTTAATCTGCGTTTTGAGTGACGCAGGATACTTCGATCAGGATGAGACAATTAAAGCAGGAACATCATGTTGTGCCGGAGGAACATGTCAGAAGATTGGACGTCGGGCCGATGGATCAGTCGACGTATCGATAGAAGGCTTCGGGCCGTGGACTCGGGCATCGGGCCAAGAAGAGCGGGTATTGTGCCAAGGATATCGGAGTTGCGGAGTCAACTGGCCAATTGGGCAATAGGCTGCAAGAAAGGACGATGCGCCGAAGAATCGAACGAAGCGTCGAGGGACCAATGACATGTCGGACAACTTGGTTAATTGCTTAGGATTAATTGTCTCGATCGAAGTTTTTGTTTTGAGTGTGCAGGATTAACTACGATGGAAGAAAGACATGCAGCAGGAGTTGCGCCGGAGTCATGACAATGATCACGTTGGGAGTTCGAGAGCTCCACGGAAGTTCGGACAGTCGTCGGAGGTTCTGCGGGAACAAATCCGAGAAGTCCAGAAGCTTGCCAAAGGAGCTCGTCGGAACTTGCCAAGTGGATCGTCGCAGTCCAGGAGTTTGCCGGAAGTCCGCAGGAGCATCACCGAGGGTTCATCGGATGATCGACGGAAGTTCGCCGGAAACTCGCCGGAAGAAGCGAGTGACGCACCGAAGCAAGCTGCATAATATGTGTTAGGAAATAATCGTAGTTAGCACTTTGATTAAGTTAGAAATGGGAAGTGATCCCATTAGCTTAATCCTGGGGCAATTGGGCCCCTGAAGAACACAAATTGGGTCGAATGGTTCAACCCATTCGGGACCCAGGTTGCTGTGGGAGGTGCAACCGCCCAGGCAGGGAGGTAGCACCGCCCAAGCTATGTCTCCCAGCGAGACTGGGCGGTGCAACCGCCCCAGCCAAGAGGTGCAACCGCCCAGGGCTCAGTCTCCAAGCGAGACTGGGCAGTGCAACCTCCTCTGTCAGGAGGTAGCACCGCCAGAGCTCAAGTTTCGAGCTCTGCCAGGCGGTGCAACCTCTCCAATCAGGCGGTGCAACCGCCTGAGCTCGGTCTTCGAGCTCTGGCAGAGAGGTGCAACCGCCCCTGACAGAGGTAGCACCGCCCAAAGGCTCAGTCTTCGAGCTCTACCAGGCGGTGCAACCGCCCCAGTCAGGAGGTGCAACCGCCTGATCCCGGAATTCTGGGATTTGATCGTTTTGAGCTCCAAATTTGAACTGGGTTGGCGCTTATAAATACCCCACCCATTCAGCACTGAAAAGATATAGACCTACACCGAATTCTTGATCTTTTCTGTGATTCTAAGAGCTCAAATTTGTGTAAAGTCCAAAAGTTCTCCTCTTTCTGTTCTTCAAGTCTTGAGCTGTAAAGAGAGGAGAGAAAGGTTCTGTAAGGGTTGTCTCCTGAGCCCGTCAAAAGGAGTGAAACTGTAAAAGGGCAGTTGGCCTTCGCCTATTGAAGGAAGGCCTCTAGTTGACGTCGGTGACCTCGTCGGTGGAGGAAGCCAAAAGTGGAGTAGGTCAAGACTGACCGAACCACTCTAAATCTCTGGTTTGCTTTTATTTTGAGCACTTTATCATTACTGCAAACCTCCTACATAGCTACTGCTCTCTGCGCTTTTACGAACAAGTTTCTAAGTTCTGATCTTTCTGAATCTGCATTCAGACATAAATCGGTGTTTTCGTACGATCTTTACATTGCAGTTTACATTTACGTTTTGATTCTATTTATAACTGTCTGAAACTGCAAACTGACAGTTTCTTTGCAGTCAGACATGAATCTGCATTCAAACATGAATCTGCATTCTGAAACTGCAAACTGTCTTCTGCGCTTTTATGAATGAGTTTCTTTGCAGTTTACGTTTACGTTTTGATTCCATTTATAACTGCAAACTGCCTTCTGCGCTTTTACGAATGAGTGTCTGAGTTCAGATCTTTCCGAATCTGAGCTTCGTAAACTGCGCTTAGATGCAAACTGTGTTTAGACGCAAACTACGCTTAGATGCAATCTGCGCTTAGACGCAAACTGCGCTTAGATGCAAACTGCGCTTAGACGCAATCTGAGCTTAGACGCAAACTGCGCTTAGATGCAAACTGCGCTTAGACACAATCTGCATTTAGACGCAAACTGCATTTAGACGCAAACTGCATTTAGACGCAAACTACGTAAACTGCGCTTAGACGTAAACTGTGTTTAAGACGTAAACTGCACTTAATCATAAGTAATCTTAGAATCGGCTTTTGCATCAAAATAGTTTTTATCGAACGAACGCAGCTTTCGTTTTTAATCGCTGAAAAATTTCCACTGCACTAATTCACCCCCCCCCCCCCTTTTAGTGCTCTCGATCCTAACAATTGGTATCAGAGCGGGGTATTTCTCATTTCGGATTTACACCCGAGAGAAATGGCTCTTCAAGAGGGCTTTTCGGTCTTTCGTCCACCATTCTTTAACGGATTGGACTACACTTATTGGAAAACTCGAATGAGAGTTTTCTTGTTTTCTCTAAATCTGGATTTATGGAATATCGTTGAAAACGGTTTTCAACTTCCCTCTAAACCGATGAACAAATGGTCGGATTTAGAGAAGAAGTATTTTTCTTTAAACGCAAAGGCTCTGAATGCCTTATTTTGCGCTTTGGACAAAAATGAGTTCAATCGGGTTTCTTTGTGCGAAACGGCTTTCGCTATTTGGCGTACTCTTGAAATCACGCATGAGGGAACTAGTAGAGTCAAAGACTCGAAAGTTAATATTTTACTGCATGATTTCGAGCTTTTTCATATGAAACCAAGCGAAACCGTTGTTGACATATACACCCGTTTTACGGATGTCGTCAATGGTTTAAAATCACTTAGTAAAAGCTTTTCGGATTTTGAACTCGTTAACAAAGTTTTGCGCTCACTTTCTAAAACTTGGGATTCAAAAGTAACTGCTATTCAAGAATCGAAAAACTTGAACCAATTTCCACTTGAAGAACTAATTGGTTCATTGATCACATATGAAATGACGTGCAATGCACGTGAAGAACTTGAGAACCACCTTCCAAAGAACAGGAAGGATTTGGGACATAGAACATTTGAAGACCACTCGAGCATAAGCTCAAGTGATGGTGAACTTAAACTACAAATGAAACAAAAATTAAAAAGTAAAAAGAACGGAACTTTTGCTTTGAACGCAAGAAGAAGAACAAAAATTGGGATGAATCGAGCTCCTCCGAAGACGAGGAGAAAATCAACAAAGGCGAGGTGGCAAACTACGCCTTTACGCCTTTCGACGCTGAGGTAATCAAAATGCCTTTAATTTACTTTGAAATTACATAATGCTTTTCATTATGCATTTTTCTTTTTTTATTTTCTTGAAAATTGCATATTTAATAATTTTATAATGAAAATACAAAAAATTAGGAATCATGCTTATCATTCTAGTAATTTTGAAAATAATCATGAAAATTGCTTGTTTATGATAAACAAAATGATTTTGATTAAAAATACATTATGAAATCATGCTATATGTGGTTGAAAAGTAATAATGTGTATCATGTTGATTTCCATTGTTATTTCTCGATTTTGAGTATATGAAATCATGTTCAATTTGAAGTTATGATTAATGAGTATATATTTTTGAAATTATGGTGATTCTTGATTATCGATTTTCATGATAATAACAGTGGCTTTAAAAAAAAAATTGATGCATGTTTTCATAAATGAAAAGGCATGCTAACATGAAATCGATCACTTAAAATGAAATACTTAAAAAGGGGGAAATATATTATCAATGAAATCATAACTCTATTTATGTTTTGTGAGCCATAGAAATGATTTTGATGACTTAAAATTGAAATGAGTTTTATCAAAATCATGATCTTGATTTATCAAATTGAATGAATTGAAAATGAATAATGATTTTTCTCTTGAATGATTGTGACTTGTATTCCTTGTATTCATGATATGATTTTTATGCAATTCCTTGTATTCATGAAACATTTATCTCATCACTCAATTATTTCTTTTCAATATTCCTCAAGTGATGATATGAATGCATGAGATATTCATGAATTTATTTTTTCGATCATGCATGGTAGGATGCAACGTGACAAATTAATACCATGATGATTTGAAATATTTATGATTTGGAATGATGCATATGCTTTTATTATGATAATGTATGATGTGTATCATGAATGCCTAAAAAAAAAAAAAATTAAATAAATAAATATTTATATCATGTTAGATGGTTTTACATATTATGCATGATAAGCTATAGTGATGAGTGAAACAATGATTGAAATAATATGAATGATGATTTGGAATCATGCATATAATAATGAGTTTATATGTTTTAAAAAATGTGCATGTTTTAATTTGAAAATATAATGATGCACAAATGAGATTGACACTAACCTTTGTCATGATTTAAAAATTGATGTAAAGGGTTTTTCCCTTCTTTTTGACAATGACAAAAGGGGAGATAGCTAGCTTGCACAATTCAAGAAGAAAGCAAAAATTGCACTTCTCAAAAGAGAAGAAATTGCTATCTTGAACATCACCAAGAAATGCTATCTTGTAAATCTCAAGACACACAAATGCAATCATGCAAAATTTGTAATTTTGCACATCATTAAAATTTATGATGCTTTGGTGATTATGCATGTTCTAAAATATTATAAAATTCACTAGCTTGCATGATGTAGAATTTAGCTATATTAAACATCACCAAGGAATGCTATCTTACCTATCTCAAGAAGCAAAAAGTTAACTTGCACATCTAGCAAAACTTATATTTCAAGAAGCAAGAGTTGCTTTCTTGAACATCTCAAAATTGCTAGTTTGCGGGCCTTAAAATGTAGAAATTTTTTGCTAGCTTGTATATGGTAAACTTGCTATCATACTACCATGATGATGAGCATACCTTATCTTCATGATTATATTTGAAAAACTATGGCAAAAATATGTCCGAATGATTAAACGTGTTAAAATTATTTTTCAGACTTTTTTGATTAAATGATCAAATCACTTGATTGCCATAATGATTTTACACAATTACTTGCCATGATTACATGTTGGAAATTATGTGCTTGAATACAAAAATTTTCATGATAATAAGCATGTTTTACCTTCATGATTGTAATTGAATATCTCTAGTAAAACCCTGTCCGAATGTATGAAAGTGTCAAATTTCATTTTCGGATTTTCTTGATCATAACAATTGGATTTTCTTGATACATTATCCTCTTCCGAATTTAACAAGCATATGTCATATCAAGTTTAATTCACATCATTGATTTTTGACATATGGAATCATCTAGCAAATGCACTTATCATGTGAAAAATATTTTTCGAGAAACATATTTGATGATTCCCTCTTATAAAAGGAAGATATTTTTACATACAAGGATTTGACTCGCTTACTTATCTTAATCCTTGCAAAAATGAAGTGTGCTTTAATATCGTATCGATTTGAACTTCACATATGGCTTTCCTCATTCATGTAAAAAGATAACAAATAAAAAGGAAGAAGCAATAAAAGCTATCTCCATGTCATGTTTTCCTCGAGATGTTTGCATTACTGGTATCCTATCACTCACTATTGGAAAATGACATGAACCAACTTATGGCATCGCACTTATATTTAAAATTTGCTTATATCGTTCTCCTTGTTGTTGATGACAAAGGGGGAGAAATATATGAATTGATATGTTTGCTATCACTAATGGTTGCTATCACTGATGCTGATATGTTTGCTATCACTAATGATGATATGGTTGCTATTACTGATGCTGATATGTTTGCTATCACTAATGATGATATGGTTGCTATTACTGATGTTGATATGTTTGCTATCACTGATGTTGATATGGTTGCTATCACTGATGCTATGATTAGGCCATACTTGCATCACCAAGAAATATATGATTGCTATCATCGCTATGATTAGGCCATACTTGCATCACCAAGTAATATATGATTGCTATCATTGCTATATGCCCTGTATCAAGATATCAAACAAAAATTTGCATCGTACGAGCTGATATCTTACCATGTGATGCAATGCTACACTTGCTAAAATATTCGAAATGTGTACATCATGAAATGATATCAAAATCTTGCTTCACAGCTTTACATGTCAATATCATGCAATATGATGAAATACTACAATTGATAAACACTTGAAATTGTTGCGTTACGATATCAAAAGCTAACACTGCAAAGGAAGCAAGAATTTGCTAGCTTGCAACTTGCATATTTCAAGAAGCAAGAATATCTCTAAACTGCTAGCTTGCAAGTTCTAAAATGTTGTAACATTGCTAGCTTACATGTGCTATCTTGTATGCTGTAAAACTTGCATATCTAAAATTTGATAGCTTGAATGTTGATGACATGACATGTTATGCATAAGTTTTTATGCATAAAACTTGCATGATGATAGTTCTAAAACTTGCATGATGATAACAAAAGATATTATGTTTTTCATGCAATGAGTTAAACTTATATCACAAACACTTGATTGTGGTACTTCTCCTTTTTGTTGATGACAAAGGGGGAGAAGTATTTGATGACATGACATGTTATGCATAAGTTTATGCATAAGTTCATGATAACGTGTTACAAGTATTCATGATGAATATTGCAATGACTTGAATTCAGTTTGAATTCAAGGTTCTATCAATATGACATATTGATAGGGGGAGTTTGTTTAAACTCTGAGAGTTAAGGTTAACTCTGTTTATAATGACATGTTGCTTAGATTTTTGAATCTAAGAATTTCTATCAATATGGCATATTGATAAGGGGAGTTTGTTTAAACTCCGGGAGTTAAGTTTAACTCCGTCATCAAGTAGTTGTCATCATCAAAAAGAGGGAGATTGTTGAATCTCGTATTTTGATGATGAAACTACTTGATATATGTTTATGATTTAATCTGCGTTTTGAGTGACGCAGGATGCTTCGATCAGGATGAGACAATTAAAGTAGGAACATCATGTTGTGCTAGAGGAACATGTCAGAAGATTGGATGTCGGGCCGATGGATCAGTCGACGTATCGAAAGAAGGCTTCGGGCCGTGGACTCGGGCATCGGGCCAAGAAGAGCGGGTATTGTGCCAAGGATATCGGAGTTACGGAGTCAACTGGCTGATTGGGCAATAGGCTGCAGGAAAGGACGATGCGCCGAAGAATCGGACGAAGCGTCGAGGGACCAATGACATGCCGGACAACTTGGTTAATTGCTTAGAATTAATTGCCTCGATCGAAGTTTTTGTTTTGAGTGTGCAGGATTAACTACGATGGAAGAAAGACATGCAGTAGGAGTTGCGCCGGAGTCATGACAATGATCACGTTGGGAGTTCGAGAGCTCGACGGAAGTTCGGACAGTCGTCGGTGTTGAATCTCGTATTTTGATGATGAAACTCCTTGATATATGTTTATGATTTAATATGCGTTTTGAGTGACGCAGGATGCTTTGATCAGGATGAGACAATTAAAGCAGGAACATCATGTTGTGCCGGAGGAACATGTCAGAAGATTGGACGTCGGGCCGGTGGATCGGTCGACATATCGACAGAAGGCTTCGGGTCGTGGACTCGGGCATCGGGCCAAGAAGAGCGGGTATTGTGCCAAGGATATCGGAGTTGCGGAGCCAACAGGCCGATTGGGCAATAGGCTGCAGGAAAGGACGATGCGCCGAAGAATCGGACGAAGCGTCGAGGGACCAATGACATGCCGGACAACTTGGTTAATTGCTTAGGATTAATTGTCTCGATCGAAGTTTTTGTTTTAAGTGTGCAGGATTAACTATGATGAAAGTTAGACAAGCAGCAGGAGTTGCGCCGGAGTCAAGTTAATGATCACAGTGGGAGTTCGAGAGTTCGACGGAAGTTCGGACGGTCGTCGGAGGTTCTGCGAGAACAGATCCGAGAAGTCCAGAAGCTTGCCAAGCAAAGCTCGTCGGAACTTGCCAAGTGGATCGTCGCAAAGTCCAGGAGTTTGCCGGAAGTCCGCAGGAGCATCACCGAGGGTTCATCGGATGATCGACGGAAGTTCGCCGGAAACTCGCCGGAAGAAGCGATTGACGCACCGAAGCAAAGCTGCAGAAATTGTCTTAGATCTAATCGTAGTTAGCACGTTGATTAAGTTGGAAAATGGGAGGTGATCCCATTAACTTAATCTTGGGCCAATTGGGCCCGAATTCAGACTGGTTTGGGCCAAGTTTGGAGCCCAACCAGTGATCTGGAATAGTGCCCGGAGGTGCAACCGCCTAGGCCAGGAGGTGGCACCGCCTGGGCTAAGCCTCCCAGCGAGACTGGGCGGTGCAACCTCTCCAGCCGGGAGGTGGCACCGCCTGAGCTCAGTCTTCGAGCAAGACTGGGCGGTGCAACCTCCCTGACAGAGAGGTGGCACCGCCTGAGCTCAGTCTTCGAGCAAGACTGGGCGGTGCAACCTCCCTGGCAGAGAGGTGGCACCGCCTGAGCTCGGTCTTCGAGCTCTGCCAAGCGGTGCAACCTCTCCAGTGAGGAGGTGCAACCGCCTGATCCCGGAATTCCGGGATTTGATCGTTTTGAGCTCCAAATTTGAATTGGGTTGGGGCCTATAAATACCCCACCCATTTAGCACTGAGATAGCAAGAACTTAAGCCGAAATCTTGATCTTTTCAGTGGTTCTTAGAGCTCAAAACTGCTAGTTTTCCTCCTCCTTCTGTTCTTCAAGTTTGAGTTGTAAAGTGAGGAGAGAAAACATTTGTAAGGGTTGTCTCCTAAGCCCATCAAAAGGAGTGAATCTGTAAGAGGGTAGTTGGCCTTCGCCTATTGAAGGAAGGCTTCTAGTTGACGTCGGTAACCTCATCGGTGGAGGAAGCCAAAAGTGGAGTAGGTCAAGACTGACCGAACCACTCTAAATCTCTGGTTTGCGTTTATTTTGAGCACTTTATCATTACTGCAAACCTCCTACATAGCTACTGCTCTCTGCGCTTTTACGAACGAATTCTGTGCAGTTTACGTTCACGTCTTAATTCCATTTACAAACTGCAAACTGCTCTTTGCGCTTTTACGAACGAATTCTGTGCAGTTTGCGTTAAAATCTTGATTCCATCTACAAACTGCAAACTGTCTCTCTGCGCTTTTACGAATGAGTTCTGTGCAGTTTACGTTTACGTCTTGATTTCATTTACAACTGCAAACTGTCTTCTGCGCTTTTACGAACAAGGTTCTGTGCAGTTTACGTTTACGTCTTGATTCTGTTTATAACTGCAAACTGATTTCTGCGAACGAGTTTCTTTGCAGTTTACGTTTACGTCTTGATTCTGTTTATAACTGCAAACTGATTTCTGCGAACAAGTTTCTTTGCAGTTTACGTTTACGTCTTGATTCTGCTTAGACGTAAAACTGTGTTTTAGACGTAAACTACTTTTGAACGTAAAACTACGTTTAGACGTAAAACTGCGTTTATACGCAAACTGCGTTTAGACGTAAAACTACGTTTAGACGTAAAACTGTGTTTAGACGTAAAACTGCATTTAGACGCAAACTGCACTGCGCTCAGACGGCAATCTGATCTTAGACGTAAACTGCGCTCAGACGCAAACTGCGCTTAAACGCAATCTGAGCTTAGACGTAAATCTGCGTTTAGACGCAAACTGCGCTTAGACGCAAAACTGCGCTTAGACGCAAACTGTGTTTAGACGTAAACTGCGCTTAGACGCAAAACTGCGCTTAGACGCAAATTGTGTTTAGACGCAAACTATGCTTAGACGCAATCTGCGCTTAGACGCAAACTGCACTTAGATACAAACTGTGAATCAGCTTTTGCATCATAATAGTTTCTATCGAACGAACGCAGCTTTCGGTTTTAATCGCTGTAAAATATCCGCTGCACTAATTCACCCCCCCCCCTCTTAGTGCTCTCGATCCTAACAGTCAGAGGTTCTGCGGGAACAAATCCGAGAAGTCCAGAAGCTTGCCAAAGGAGCTCGTCGAAACTTTCCAAGTGGATCGTCGCAGTCCAGGAGTTTGCCGGAAGTCCGCAGGAGCATCACCGAGGGTTCATCGGATGATCGATGGAAGTTCGCCGGAAACTCGCCGGAAGAAGCGAGTGACGCACCGAAGCAAGCTGCATAATATGTCTTAGGAAATAATCGTAGTTAGCACTTTGATTAAGTTAGAAATGGGAGGTGATCCCATTAGCTTAATCCTGGGGCAATTGGGCCCCTGAAGAACACAAATTGGGTCGAATGATTCAACCCATTCGGACCCAGGTTGCTGTGGGAGGTGCAACCGCCCAAGCAGGGAGGTAGCACCGCCCAGGCTATGTCTCCCAGCGAGACTGGGCGGTGCAACCGCCCCAGCCAAGAGGTGCAACCGCCCAGGGCTCAGTCTCCGAGCGAGACTGGGCGGTGCAACCTCCTCTGTCAGGAGGTAGCACCGCTAGAGCTCAAGTTTCGAGCTCTGCCAGGCGGTGCAACCTCTCCAGTCAGGCGGTGCAATCGCCTGAGCTCGGTCTTCGAGCTCTGGCAGAGAGGTGCAACCGCCCCTGATAGAGGTAGCACCGCCCAGAGGCTCCGTCTTCGAGCTCTGCCAAGCGGTGCAACTGCCCCAGTCAGGAGGTGCAACCGCCTGATCCTAAAATTCTGGGATTTGATCGTTTTGAGCTCCAAATTTGAACTGGGTTGGGGCTTATAAATACCCCACCCATTCAGCACTGAAAAGATATAGACCTACACCAAATTCTTGATCTTTTCTGTGATTCTAAGAGCTCAAATTTGTGTAAAGTCCAAAAGTTCTCCTCTTTCTGTTCTTCAAGTCTTGAGCTGTAAAGAGAGGAGAGAAAGGTTCTGTAAGGGTTGTCTCCTGAGCCCGTCAAAAGGAGTGAAACTGTAAAACGGCAGTTGGCCTTCGCCTATTGAAGGAAGGCCTCTAGTTGACGTCGGTGACCTCGTCGGTGGAGGAAGCCAAAAGTGGAGTAGGTCAAGACTGACCGAACCACTCTAAATCTCTGGTTTGCTTTTATTTTGAGCACTTTATCATTACTGCAAACCTCCTACATAGCTACTGCTCTCTGCGCTTTTACGAACAAGTATCTAAGTTCTGATCTTTCCGAATCTGCATTCAGACGTAAATCGGTGTTTTCGTACGATCTTTACATTGCAGTTTACATTTACGTTTTGATTCTATTTATAACTGCAAACTGTCTTCTGCGCTTTTACGAACGAGTTTCTTTGCAGTTTACGTTTACGTTTTGATTCCATTTATAACTGCAAACTGCCTTCTGCGCTTTTACGAATGAGTGTCCGAGTTAAGATCTTTCTGAATCTGAGCTTAGACGTAAATTGCATTTAGATGCAAACTGTGTTTAGATGCAAACTGCGCTTAGATGCAATCTGCGCTTAGACGCAAACTGCGCTTAGACGCAAACTGCGCTTAGACGCAATCTTAGCTTAGACGCAAACTGCGCTTAGATGCAAACTGCGCTTAGACGCAATCTGCATTTAGACGCAAACTGCATTTAGATGCAAATTGCATTTAGACGCAAACTGCGTAAACTGTGCTTAGACGCAAACTGTGTTTAAGACGTAAACTGCACTTAATCATAAGTAATCTTAGAATCGGCTTTTGCATCAAAATAGTTTTTATCAAACGAACGCAGCTTTCGTTTTTAATCGCTGAAAGATTTCCGCTGCACTAATTCACCCCCCCCCCTCTTAGTGCTCTCGATCCTAACAATTGTATGCATTAACTTCACAAAAATTTTGAAAGTCACGGTTTTGAAATTCGCCACTGTGATCACTCCGAATTGATGAAATCATGAAACCTTTTTTGTTTTGAGTGAGTTTACAAAATTTAGAGAAACACTTGAAACAATCACTTTTGTGAGCTAAGAAATAGGTCCAAGTGTATTTAGTATAGTCATCCACAATTACAAACGCATATTTGCTTCCTCCTAGACTTGTCATGTCAATTGGTCCAAATAAGTCTAAATGAATCAATTGTAATGGTCTAGTGGTGCTAATTTGAGTTTTTGATTTGAAACTAGTTTTTATTTGTTTACCTAGTTGACATGCATCGCATACTTTGTCCTTAATAAACTTTATATTTGGAATTCCTTACACTAATTCTCTAGATGAGATCTTGGAATTCCTTACACTAATTCCGAAATAAAACCATTCAAGAAGGCACTTTTGACATCCATTTGAAACAATTTAAAATTATTACTACTAGCATAGGCAAGGAGCATCCTAATAGCTTCTAATCTTGCCACAAGAGCAAAGGTTTCTTCGTAGTCGATACCTTCTTCTTGGTTGAAACATTTGGCCACTAATCTAGCTTTGTTTCTAACCATAATACCATTTTCGTCTTGCTTATTTCTAAAAACCCATTTAGTACCAATGACTAAATGGTCACTGGGACTAGGAACAAGCTTCAATACCTTATTCCTCTCAAATTGATTTAATTCCTCTTGCATTGCAATAACCCAAAAATCATCTTTTAAGGCCTCATCAATGCATTTATGTTCGATTTGAGAAAGGAAGGCGGTGTTAGCACAAAATCTCGTATTTTGATGATGAAACTACTTGATATATGTTTATGATTTAATCTGCGTTTTGAGTGACGCAGGATGCCTCGATCAGGATGAGACAGTTAAAGCAGGAAAATCATGTTGTGCCGGAGGAACATGTCAGAAGATTGGATGTCGGGCCGACGGATCGGTCGACGTATCGACAGAAGGCTTCGGGTCGTGGACTCGGGCATCGGGCCAAGAAGAGCGGGTATTGTGCCAAGGATATCGGAGTTGCGGAGCCAACAGGCCGATTGGGCAATAGGCTACAGGAAAGGATGATGCGCCGAAGAATCGGACGAAGCGTCGAGGGACCAATGACATGCAGGACAACTTGGTTAATTGCTTAGGATTAATTGTCTCGATCGAAGTTTTTGTTTTTGTGTGTGCAGGATTAACTACGATGAAAGAAAGACAAGCAGCAGGAGTTGCGCCGGAGTCAAGTTCATGATCACATTGGGAGTTCGAGAGTTCGACGGAAGTTCGGACGGTCGTCGGAGGTTCTGCGAGAACAGATCCGAGAAGTCCAGAAGCTTGCCAAGAGAAGCTCGTCGGAACTTGCCAAGTGGATCGTCGCAAAGTCCAGGAGTTTGCCGAAAGTCCGCAGAAGCATCACTGAGGGTTCATCGGATGATTGACGGAAGTTCGCCGGAAACTCGCCGGAAGAAGCGATTGACGCACCGAAGCAAAGCTGCAGAAATTGTCTTAGATCTAATCGTAGTTAGCACGTTGATTAAGTTGGAAAATGGGAGGTGATCCCATTAACTTAATCTTGGGCCAATTGGGCCCGAATTCGGACTGGTTTGGGCCAAGTTTGGAGCCCAACCAGTGATCTGGAATAGTGCCAGGAGGTGCAACCGCCCACGCCAGGAGGTGGCACCGCCTGGACTAAGCCTCCCAGCGAGACTGGGCGGTGCAACCTCCCCAGCCGGGAGGTGGCACCGCCTGAGCTCAGTCTTCGAGCTAGACTGGGCAGTGCAACCTCCCTGACAAAGAGGTGGCACCGCCTGAGCTCAGTCTTCGAGCAAGACTGGGCGGTGCAACCTCCCTGGCAGAGAGGTGGCACCGCCTGAGCTCGGTCTTCGAGCTCTGCCAGGCGGTGCAACCTCTCCAGTGAGGAGGTGCAACCGCCTGATCCCGGAATTCCGGGATTTGATCGTTTTGAGCTCCAAATTTGAATTGGGTTGGGGCCTATAAATACCCCACCCATTCAGCACTGAGACAGCAAGAACTTACCTGAAATCTTGATCTTTTCAGTGGTTCTTAGAGCTCAAAACTGCTAGTTTTCCTCCTCCTTCTATTCCTCAAGTTTGAGTTGTAAAGAGAGGAGAGAAAACATCTGTAAGGGTTGTCTCCTAAGCCCGTCAAAAGGAGTGAATCTGCAAGAGGGTAGTTGGCCTTCGCCTATTGAAGGAAGGCCTCTAGTTGACGTCGGTAACCTCATCGGTGGTGGAAGCCAAAAGTGGAGTAGGTCAAGACTGACCGAACCACTCTAAATCTCTGGTTTGCGTTTATTTTGAGCACTTTATCATTACTGCAAACCTCCTACATAGCTACTACTCTCTGCGCTTTTACGAACGAGTTCTGTGCAGTTGACGTTCACGTCTTAATTCCATTTACAAACTGCAAACTGCTCTCTGCGCTTTTACGAACAAATTTTGTGCAGTTTACGTTTACGTCTTGATTCCATCTATAAACTGCAAACTGTCTCTCTGCGCTTTTACGAATGAGTTCTGTGCAGTTTACGTTTACGTCTTGATTTCATTTACAACAGTAAACTGTCTTCTGCGCTTTTACGAACAAGGTTCTGTGCAGTTTACGTTTACGTCTTGATTTCATTTAGAACTGCAAACTGTCATCTACGTTTAGACGCAAATTGCGTTTAGACGCAAACTGCGTTTAGACGTAAACTACGCTTAGACGCAAACTGCGTTTAGACACAAACTGCGTTTAGATGTAAACTGCGTTTAGACGGAAACTGCGCTTAGACGCAAACTGTGTTTAGACGCAAACTGTGCTTAGATGCAAACTGTGTTTATATGCAAACTGTGTTTAGACGCAAACTGCGCTTAGACGCAATCTGCGCTTAGATGCAAACTGCACTTAGATACAAACTGTGAATCAGCTTTTGCATCATAATAGTTTCTATCGAACGAACGCAGCTTTCAGTTTTAATCGCTGTAAAATTTCCGCTGCACTAATTCACCCCCCCCTCTTAGTGCTCTCGATCCTAACAATTGGTATCAGAGCGGGGTATTTCTCATTTCGGATTTATACCCGAGAGAAATGGCTCTTCAAGAGGGCTTATCGGTTGTTCATCCACCGTTCTTTAACGGATTGGACTACACTTATTGGAAAACTCGAATGAGAGTTTTCTTGATTTCTCTGAATCTGGATTTATGGAATATTGTTGAAAACGGTTTTCAACTTCCCTCTAAACCGACAAACGAATGGTCGGATTTAGAGAAGAAGTATTTTTCTTTAAACGCAAAGGCTATGATTGCCTTATTTTGCGCTTTGGACAAAAATGAGTTCAATCGGGTTTCTTTGTGCGAAACGGCTTTTGATATTTGGCGCACACTCTTGAAATCACGCATGAGGGAACTAGTAGAGTCAAAGACTCGAAAGTTAATATCTTACTACATGATTTCGAGCTTTTTCATATGAAACCAAGCGAAACCGTTGTTGACATGTACACCCGTTTTACGGATGTCGTCAATGGTTTAAAATCACTTGGTAAAAGCTTTTCGGATTTTGAACTCGTTAACAAAGTTTTGCGCTCACTTTCTAAAACTTGGGATTCAAAAGTAACTGCTATTCAAGAATCGAAAAACTTGAACCAATTTTCACTTGAAGAACTAATTGGTTCATTGATCACATATGAAATGACGTGCAATGCACGTGAAGAACTTGAGAACCACCTTCCAAAAAACAGGAAGGATTTGGGACATAGAACATTTGAAGACCACTCGAGCATAAGCTCAAGTGATGATGAACTTAAACTACAAATGAAACAAAAATTAAAAAGTAAAAAGAACGGAACTACTTGCTTTGAACGCAAGAAGAAGAACAAAAACTGGGATGAATCGAGCTCCTCCGAAGACGAGGAGAAAATCAACAAAGGCGATGTGGCAAACTACGCCTTTACGCCTTTCGACGCTAAGGTAATCAAAATGCCTTTAATTTACTTCGAAATTACATGATGTTCTTCATGATGCATTTTTCTTTTTCTTTAAATTTTCTTGAAAATTATATTTTTAATAATTTAATAATGTAAATGCAAAAATATGAAATGATATGGTTGCTATTACTGATAATCATATGGCTGCTATTACTGATAATGATATGGTTGCTATTACTGATGTTGATATGGTTGCTATCACTGATGCTATGATTAGGCCGTACTTGCATCACCAAGAAATATATGATTGCTATCATTGCTATATGCCCTGTATCAAGATATCAAATAAAATCTTGCTTCACACTTTTACGCATTGATATCTTACCATATGATGAAATGCTACAATTGATGAACACTTGAAATGTAATCCTCTATCTTATTGATCTTTCAATAAATCTATGCTTGTCATACATGAATTTATTGAATGTAATTTTGAGGATGATTTCAGATTTGTCAAATGCTTGATTCGTATTTACGACATAAGATACACCTTAAATATGAAACATGCTTCAATCATTTTCTATCTCTAGAGTTCTCGATTTTGATGAAATACAAGTGATAAATTCATTTATGATATCTTGTAAATCACTTGAATTATGAATGAGTTTTTTTTTTTTTTTTTTTTATGATGTGTTAAAAGAATCACTTAAAAAGAAAATGCCTTTCCTATCTTATCGAGATTAATGATTTCATGATATTGTGTGAATCTCGAAATTGATTTTGATGAAATAATAATAACGTTATTCATGTTATGAATCTTAAAAATGATAATATGCTTCATGTGATAATATGAATACATGAAACACTTATGATATTCCGTGTATTCATAAAATATTTATCTCATCATCCAATAACTCATCTTGATATTGCTTATGAGATGAAATGAAATAATGCATGAAATACAAATGAGGAGTCAATGATCATGCATAATAGGATGTAATGAATTCTGACATTTAGATACCATCGTTTGAATATCTATGATTATGTTGCCAAAATGATATATCATGAATGCTTGAATATCATGTTTGATATGCTCATGACGATGATTGATTTTTCGGTATCGTGCATTAAAAAAAAAAATATATATATATATATATATGAAATGTAATGTTAATGAATTTGTGCATTGAAACTATAATGATGCACAAATAAGAATGATTACTTACCTTTGTCATAATTTAGAAATTGATGTAAAGGGTTTTTTTCCTCCTTTTTGACAATGACAAAGGGGGAGATAGATTGCTAGCACAATTCAAGAAAAAGGCAAAAATTACAAAAGAGAAGAAATTGCTATCTTGAACATCACCGATAATTGCTAGCTTGAAATGTCAAGAAAATGCAAAAACTTGTTTATTTTCTTGCACATCTAAAGAGAAGATGCAAATATAACACTTGCCAAATTGTTTGCTTGCCTCATGTAAAACATTATCTCTTGCCTGTTTGGCATTTTGCTAGCTTACACTTTGCAACGAAAGCAAAAATGACACTTCTCAAAAGAGAAGAAAGAGCTTGTTATCTTGAACATCACAAGCTTGCCAAACAAAAATTGCAAAAGTGCTATCTTGACTATCTCAAGAAGCAAAACTTGCATATCGTAAAAATTTGCTAGCTTGCAACTTGCATATTTCAAGAAGCAAGAGTTGCCTTCTTGAACATCTCTAAATTGCTAGCTTGCAAGTTCTAAAATGTTGCAACATTGCTAGCTTGCATGTTATAAAAGTGCTATCTTGTATGCTGTAAAACTTGCATATCTAAAACTTGATAGCTTGAATGTTCTAAGCATGATGTAACATTTGTTTCAAAACTGCATGATGATAAAACTTGATATTATGTTTTTCATGCAATGAGTTAAACCAATATCACAAACACTTGATTGTGATACTTCTCCTTTTTGTTGATGACAAAGGGGGAGAAGTATGTTGATAAAAATATGTTGATGACATGACATGTTATGCATAAGTTTATGCATATGTTCATGTTGACGTGTTGCAAGTATTCATGATGAATATTGCAATGACTTGAATTCAGTTTGAATTCAAGGTTCTATCAATATGGCATATTGATAGGGGGAGTTTGTTTAAACTCCGGGAGTTAAGTTTAACTCCGTCATCAAGTGGTTGTCATCATCAAAAAGGGGGAGATTGTTGAATCTCGTATTTTGATGATGAAACTACTTGATATATGTTTATGATTTAATCTGCGTTTTGAGTGACGCAGGATGCCTCGATCAGGATGAGACAGTTAAAGCAGGAAAATCATGTTGTGCCGGAGGAACATGTCAGAAGATTGGACGTCGGGCCGGCGGATCGGTCGACGTATCGATAGAAGGCTTCGGGCCGTGGACTCGAGCATCGGGCCAAGAAGAGCGGGTATTGTGCCAAGGATATCGGAGTTGCGGAGCCAACAGGCCGATTGGGCAATAGGCTGCAGGAAAGGATGATGCGCCGAAGAATCGGACGAAGCGTCGAGGGACCAATGACATGCAGGACAACTTGGTTAATTGCTTAGGATTAATTGTCTCGATCGAAGTTTTTGTTTTTGTGTGTGCAGGATTAACTACGATGAAAGAAAGACAAGCAGCAAGAGTTGCGCCGGAGTCAAGTTCATGATCACATTGGGAGTTCGAGAGTTCGACGGAAGTTCGGACGGTCGTCGGAGGTTCTGCGAGAACAGATCCGAGAAGTCCAGAAGCTTGCCAAGAGAAGCTCGTCGGAACTTGCCAAGTGGATCGTCGCAAAGTCCAGGAGTTTGCCGAAAGTCCGCAGAAGCATCACTGAGGGTTCATCGGATGATTGACGGAAGTTCGCCGGAAACTCGCCGGAAGAAGCAATTGACGCACCGAAGCAAAGCTGCAGAAATTGTCTTAGATCTAAAAGAAAGTTTAATTCTTAAAACTAGGAACTCAGAACTTAGAACTAGGAACTTTAAAAGCTTACAAGGTTGAGCTCAAGTAAGACTACAGATTGGAAGCGATTAAAACACAAAAGAAAGTTTAATTCTTAAAACTAGGAACTCAGAACTTAGAACTAGGAACTTTAAAAGCTTACAAGGTTGAGCTCAAGTAAGACTCTGGTTGTCTACCGATGCCTTGCAAGAGCATGAGCGAGGGTTTATATAGAAAGGAAGGATAGAGCCGGGTGCTCATTGGGCCCCATCGCACTTATATCCGTTCCCTTTTATATTCCTTCGTCCAGCTGTTGCCAGCTTTCGAGCGGCTCCCCGAGGCTCAGCTCGTTCTTACTTAGTTACTAAGAAAAGTAAGTACATCCAGCTGTTGCCAGCTGGTAGACACTACGAGCGGCTCCCCGAGGCTCAGCTCTTTCTTACTTAGACACTAAGGAAAGTAAATACATCCAGCTGTTGCCAGCTGGTGGACACTACAAGTGGTTCTTGTCTTTATTTGGCGGCGAAGAGAAAGTGGATTCCTTCAGCTGATTGTAGGGGTCCGCCATTCCCTAAAGGCTGAAGCTGGTCGTTCTTTGCGAGACGTCTTTTACCAGAGATAGGGCCTCCTCCAGTTGTCGTTGTTGTTGAAGAACGACTGGTAACCAGTCTCTGTACCAGTTGTCTTTTCCACCGCTCCTTCTCTGATATTCTTTAGTCTTGATTAAGTGGATGTCGAAGAATTGTTGCAATGCCTCCAGTGCTTGTCTGGAGGCTTCCTTTTGAATTGCTCCGAGCCTCCTTTCAGATAATCCCATTTTGCTGAAAGAGAGTCCTCCACGTGTTCCGGATGTGAGTCTATCCATCTCTTGTTGGTATTGTAGGAGGAGGTCACTTGATTCATTAGTTGATTCAAATGAGTAACAGCCTTGGGTTTGGGTTTGGCTTGAACTTCCTGTGTCGCTTCTAGAAGTAGGCAGAGTGATTCGTTTGGCCATCCTCTGAAACAGTTGTCCATTTTTCTTTGGAATATAGCAGGGGCATTCTTAAGACCAAATGGCATTGCAAGCCATTCATATAATCCTTCAGGGACCCAGAATGCGGTCCATTCGATTGAATCTGGGTGCATTGCGACTTGATGGAAACCAGATTTTAAGTCAAATTTTGAATAAATTTTGCTGTTACTAACCTTCTTGAGTATTGTATTGATACCGGGAAGGCTGTATTGGTCCTTTTCGGTGATGTCGTTAAGTCTCTTGTAGTTGAAGACCATCCTTTCCTTCCCCTTTTTTTCTGTTCCTGTTATAGGGTCCACTGTAGTTCCTGAGTTGACAATTATAGCCGTAGTTCTGTGCTTGCTTTTACTTGGTCTAATGATCCCGATTTCTAGCAGCGCTTTCACATGTTTGGAAAAAGCTTCTTTTGCTTGTGGTGTCAGATGTCTAAGAGGCTTATCTTCTACCACGAAGTCTTGATTCTTAATTTCCAGCTTGCATGTTATTTTGTTCTTTTTCCAGTATTTGAGGGGATCTTCTCCAATATAACCTTGGGCCTTTAATTGATCCAATAAGCTTCCAAACTTGGCCTTTATGCTTTCATTACTTTGTTGAGTTTCTGCTGAATATAGTACTGATTCCTGGATCTGGATATAATCATCTTCTTCCAGATCTAGCTCCTCTATTGCTGCGGCTGTTGAGATGTAAGGCAGAGTGTTAATAGTTGTCAAGTTTTTATAGAATGTGACAGTGTTACCTTCAATCCTTACTCCTCCCTGCATTGCCCTTATGAAATTACAGCCTATTATCATTTGAATGTCATCCCCGAGCTTCATTGGAAATACATAAGTGTATGGTATCCTGAAGCTGTTATTTCCAATAGTCATCCTTCCTCCCCTTAACTTCAAGTTTGCTGTTGTTTTAGAGGTAATCCCACTGAAGTGCACTACATAGGGATTCTCCTCTATTGCAGCTTTTGGTACAGTCTTTTCGTCTATACAGCAAGTTGTAGCTCCTGTATCCAGTATAGCGTTAATTTCAAAGGGGGGAATATTTAGGATTTCCATGTGTACCTTTAAGTTGAAGAGCATGTTCTTAGATTTCCTTGATCCTCCAGTCTCTTTTGTCTCCATAGAAAGAATTTTTTGAGTTTCTTCCTCTAAAAGAACAAGAGCCTCTTCATCTTCTTCACTTTCTTCAATTTTTACTTTTCCGAGCCTTTGTATTTCTCTTAGGAGGTCTGCCTTTTCTAGTCTCAACCTGTCTACTTCCAAGATTTCTTTTTCCAATTTACTGTATTTTTCTTTTAGTTCTGATAGCTCATTTCTGAGGTTGAGATTTTCTTGTGCTATGGCTATGGATTGAGCATGAGCTTCTTCTAATTCCTTGGCCTTTTGTTGCTCGAATTCCACGGTCATTTTGAGCCTCCGTATTTCTGCTTCACAATGATTAATAAAATCTTGTTGTGTTTGAAGCAAGTTTCTGGGTTCATACCTTGGAGGTTCTTCCATCATGACAGGTGTTCTTTTGTCAAAGTAGTATATACTGCACATTCCGCAAGAGGTGATTTTGCATAGGGGGCAATGCCTCCTATGTCTCCTTTGTGATTTTCTTTTACAGCATTTGCATTCTTCTAATACTGATGGTAGCTCTGTGTTGATTTCCCATATATGCCTGCATTCCGCTTGTTCTTGGGAGACTCGTATCCTTGCCCTGTATCCTGTCTCAGGACCTATCCACCAAGTTCTACTATCTTCCACTAGAGCAAAAATTTTATGGGTGAAGGAGTGAATACCGTGTTGTAGGTCTTCTGCATCTTCTCCTTCAGATATTGAGTAGATAGCATCGCTTTGGTTTTCTCCTTCCTGGACAGATAGTATTTCATATTCTTCAGGGATATCTAATTGTTCAAATATAGCTACCCTTTTAATATTTTTTTTGTCATTAGGACATTCTCTTGCAAAGTGTCCCTCTTCTCCGCAGAGATAGCATTTGCATTTTTTATTTCTTATCAAATGCTTTCTCTTTTCGATTCTTGCATGAGATGAGTGGGGTTTGCCTTTGTATGTCGTAGATCTTCTTACCCCGTATTTCCTCTCAGGTTTACTGTAATATCCTGGGATAGGAATTTCACTGCAAAAGGATAAATCCTTTAATGCTCTTTTAAATGCAGCATCCTTGCATTCTAATTCCAAGTATTTATAGGAGAAAAGGATCCTTGGGATTACTCCTATAGTATTTCCTCTGTATTTTGCTTCGAATGCAGCTTTAATTCTTTTTCCCAATTCTCCTGGCATTTTGGACCATAGTTTTTCTGATAATTCAGGTCCTAAAAACATCCTTCCGGTTTTGGATGCTAACCTCATATAGTCATTTAGAAATTGAATAATATGCTTGAGGTTAGTACAGGATAACCTTTCAAGATCTCTGTAGGCCTCTTCCTGTGCTGTAGTTGATCCTTGAAATGGGTCTTCCAGTATAAAGATGGTCCTTAGTTGCGAGAGGATGTTTTGTGTTCCTCCTGTTCCATCTGCATTGGCAAGAAGCAGTTGGTATTCATCTGGGTAGGCCATTCGCCATTGAATCCACGCCAGTTTTTCTGCTTCTCCAAGTAAATTTTCAATAAACTCCATTTTTGCCAATGGGTCAGTAAATCCTTGTAAAGACACTAGATTTTTTGTTATTGATTCCCACCTCATAAATACCTCATCAAACATCCCTAATTGAGATGGAATGATAAATATTGCCCCTTGTTGTTGAAATGCTGAGGGAAGGTTCCAGGCTTCAGAAAAGCTTTTGGTTTTGAACCTGGGTCTTCTCGAGCTTCCCTCATATTCAGGCTGCTGTCTTGTGGACTCAATATTTACTGCTGGGGGGTAGTTTACTGGCCCCATTGTTGAGTCTTCGGGTGGCCTGTAATTTGAGATGGCAGATGATGAGTATACCTGATGTGATAATTTTGCCAGTTGCGGGTATTCCATGACTAGATCTTCTTCTAGTCCTGCCGTAATTAATTCCTTCTGAAGTTTCTGGGGATACGGCATTTCTACGTCCTCGTTTGAAGTGTAGATCTTCTGGAAGTAGTTGTTCAGATTTTCTTGTAATTCTTCCGCATCATTTTCACTTTCGTCAGATAGCTGAATGTTGACAGCTATTATGTGGCTTCTTATTTCCTCTTCATCACTGAAAGTTTCATCATCAGCGTTGTTGTAGCTAATTCTGTTTGATGTTGAGGCCGCCTTGTAATTTTCAAAACTGATGGAGATCCTTCCATCAATGAGATTCCTGCTCCTGAGTTCAGCAGGTTGCATGGGGATTGACACCTGAGTAGGTCTTATTGTCCAATCCCTTCCTCTTATGTCTGCTGTGGAGTACCTTCTTCCTGGTAAAGCCCTTACGCCATGACTCGCCAGGTAGTCCACCACCCCTGAAATTTCATAGGCAAAGGCGACATTCGGGGTATTTGAAAGTCGCCCTACCATCCCCCTGGTGATTAGCAAATTGGCTTCTCCATTTTGCCATGTATCATATCCGCGGGTCAATATAGACAACTGTATGTTGCGGTAGAAGTCTCCTACCGTCATCATTGTGTCTGGTACGACATAGACCAGCTGGCTTCCTCTGGTCAAATCTACTTCCATGGTTGCAATGATGGACCTATCATCGGCCCATCTATTGTCTCTGAACACCAGTAGAGCTAGTGTCCCTTCTTCTTGCCTGTGGAGTGTTTGGATCCTTGTTTGTAGAATCCCGAGGTGAATGTACCTCATTCCACTTCGTATGAGCTGGTCAAAGCTCTGTTCTTGGATAAATGCTCTGTCCTCTTGGTTGTTTGTGACCAGCATGGCTTCCTCTGATCTGTGTGTGTAGACCCGATGGTGTACGTCATCTCTTCTTGAGTGGTATAACACCTCAGCAGGTGCTATTGCAGCTCTTTCTCGCATGGATAGCTGTAGTTGTGCCTGGGGGTCTATTTGTTGTTCCAGAATTTGTGTATTTGTGTCTGAATTTCTGAAAATAAGCTGTCCCAGTCGCCTTCTGGCGTTGAATATCCTCCTCTGATTTCTTCTGTAGCTCCGGATTTGGTCTTCTACAAGAGGAGCGGATGTAGATGCTTCCTGGGTTTGAGTTCTGGAAGTCATCCTTTTGCTTCTCGGAAGATTTTTATGGGATCTTTGAATACCAGAATTTTTCCTTTAGTTTCCTTAGGCCTTTCTGAAGGTCCTAGGCTGAGATTTGTAAGTTTGGTGATTAGTTCGTCAGGAACCACCTGGGATTGCACAGCCTTAGATTGCTGTAGTTCCTTTAGTGTCTGTAATTCTGCTCTTATTCCTCTAATGTCCTCAGCAATTTGTACCAGAAGCTGGATTTGTACGTTATGTTGTTTGATAACTGCTACCTGGTGACTGATAGCTCCTTGGAAGTCACTTGATTTAAGGAAACCAAGTGATGGGGGTTCAATAGATTCAGTAGCTTTTAGTGCTTCTTTATATGACTCGGTACTTCGTGAGGATATATGGCTCATCCAAAGATTTGCTTTTCGATTTTTGAAAGCAGGATTTCAATCCTTTGGATCTTCTGGTCCAGGTTTTTGGATAACCTTAAAGCTTCTTCTTCTATTATTTTTGGCTGCTTAGATATTTCAAGTACTAATTTCCGTATCTCAGTTTTGGTTAACGGTTTGTTTTCAATGAGTAGTGAAGAAAGGATTTTTACTGATGATTCAAGGTCTTTAATCCTTGATTCAAGGATTTTTACTATGAGTAGTTAGCACGTTGATTAAGTTGGAAAATGGGAGGTGATCCCATTAACTTAATCTTGGGCCAATTGGGCCCGAATTCGGACTGGTTTGGGCCAAGTTTGGAGCCCAACCAGTGATCTGGAATAGTGCCAGGAGGTGCAACCGCCCACGCCAGGAGGTGGCACCGCCTGGGCTAAGCCTCCCAGCGAGACTGGGCGGTGCAACCTCCCCAGCCGGGAGGTGGCACCGCCTGAGCTCAGTCTTCGAGCTAGACTGGGCGGTGCAACCTCCCTGACAGAGAGGTGGCACCGCCTGAGCTCAGTCTTCAAGTAAGACTGGGCGATGCAACCTCCCTGACAGAGAGGTGGCACCGCCTGAGCTCGGTCTTCGAGCTCTGCCAGGCGGTGCAACCTCTCCAGTCAGGAGGTGCAACCGCCTGATCCCGGAATTCCGAGATTTGATCGTTTTGAGCTCCAAATTTGAATTGGGTTGGGGCCTATAAATACCCCACCCATTCAGCACTGAGACAGCAAGAACTTACCCGAAATCTTGATCTTTTCAGTGGTTCTTAGAGCTCAAAACTGCTAGTTTTCCTCCTCCTTCTGTTCCTCAAGTTTGAGTTGTAAAGAGAGGAGAGAAAACATCTGTAAGGGTTGTCTCCTAAGCCCGTCAAAAGGAGTGAATCTGTAAGAGGGTAGTTGGCCTTCGCCTATTGAAGGAAGGCCTCTAGTTGACGTCGGTAACCTCATCGGTGGAGGAAGCCAAAAGTGGAGTAGGTCAAGACTGACCGAACCACTCTAAATCTCTGGTTTGCGTTTATTTTGAGCACTTTATCATTACTGCAAACCTCCTACATAGCTACTGCTCTCTGCGCTTTTACGAACGAGTTCTGTGCAGTTTACGTTCACGTCTTAATTCCATTTACAAACTGCTAACTGCTCTCTGCGCTTTTACGAACGAATTCTGTGCAGTTTACGTTTACGTCTTGATTCCATCTACAAACTGCAAACTGTCTCTCTGCGCTTTTACGAATGAGTTCTGTGCAGTTTACGTTTACGTCTTGATTTCATTTACAACTGCAAACTGTCTTCTGCGCTTTTACGAACAAGGTTCTGTGCAATTTACGTTTACGTCTTGATTTCATTTAGAACTGCAAACTGTCATCTACGTTTAGACGCAAACTGCGTTTAGACGCAAACTACGTTTAGACATAAACTGCGCTTAGACGCAAACTGCGTTTAGACGCAAACTGCGTTTAGACGTAAACTGCGTTTAGACGTAAACTGCGCTTAGACGCAAACTGTGTTTAGACGCAAACTGCGCTTAGACGCAAACTTTGTTTATACGCAAACTGTGTTTAGACGCAAACTGCGCTTAGACGCAATCTGCGCTTAGACGCAAACTGCACTTAGATACAAACTGTGAATCAGCTTTTGCATCATAATAGTTTCTATCGAACGAACGCAGCTTTCGGTTTTAATCGCTGTAAAATTTCCGCTGCACTAATTCACCCCCCCCTCTTAGTGCTCTCGATCCTAACATGAACCCCTTTTGATGTTTCTCCTATAATTAGCTCCTTTGGATGTGCATCTATATACTTCCATTCCTTGGGTAAGGAAATTTCGGAAGAAGGTGCATCCAAGTTGCTATTTTGAGGAGGGGGTTCATTTAAATTCAAATTCTCAAAATCAAAATCATTTTTCCTTAAATTTGAAATTTCACTAAAAACTACATGAATAGATTCTTCTATTACTAAGGTTCTTTTGTTAAAAACCCGAAAAGCCTTAGAAACGGAAGAGTAACCAAGAAAGATGCCTTCATCGGATTTAGCATCAAATTTTCCTAAGGCACCCCTTTCATTCAAAATAAAGCATTTACAACCGAAAACTTTAAAATAGGAAATATTTGGTTTTTTGTTATTCCATAATTCATTGGGAGTTTTTGATAGAGATGGTCTTATTAGGACCCTATTCATGATGTAGCAAGCCGTATTTACGGCTTCGGCCCAAAAATACTTGGGTAGACTATGTTAATTTTACATCGTTCTTGCCATTTCTTGTAGGTTTCTATTTTTTCTTTCAACTACTCTAGTTTGTTGGGGATTCCTCGGAGTGGAGAAGTTGTGATTGTATCCATTAACTTCATAAAAATTTTGAAAGTCACGGTTTTGAAATTCGCCACCGTGATCACTCCGAATTGATGAAATCATGAAACCTTTTTCGTTTTGAGTGAGTTTACAAAATTTAGAGAAACACTTGAAACAATCACTTTTGTGAGCTAAGAAATAGGTCCAAGTGTATCTAGTATAGTCATCCACAATTACAAACGCATATTTGCTTCCTCCTAGACTTGTCGTGTCAATTGGTCCAAATAAGTCCAAATGAATCAATTGTAATGGTCTAGTGGTGCTAATTTGAGTTTTTGATTTGAAACTAGTTTTTATTTGTTTACCTAGTTGACATGCATCGCATACTTTGTCCTTAATAAACTTTATATTTGGAATTCCTTACACTAATTCTCTAGATGAGATCTTAGATATTAGTTTCATGCTTGCATGGCCTAGTCTCCTATGCCAAAGCCAAGCATCATCATTTAAAGCGGAGAAGCACATTTCAGTACTTAGTTCATCAAGGTTGATGGTGTAGACATTATTTTGTTTTAATGCAATCATAGTTATGTTATGGTTTGGTTTTTCAATAATACACATATTTGATTCAAATCTAACGATATAACCTTTATCGCATAATTGACTAACACTCAAGAGATTATGTTTCAATCCATCAACTAGTAAGACATCATCAATAGAAAATTTTAATTTGTTACCTATGGTTCCCTTGCCAATGATTTTGCCTTGGTTGTTGTCTCCGAAGGTGACGTACCCTTCTTCTTTGCTAGTGAGCATAGAAAAATGAGATGGATCTCTAGTCATATGTC
This sequence comes from Musa acuminata AAA Group, assembly GCF_036884655.1. Classification (NCBI taxonomy): domain Eukaryota; kingdom Viridiplantae; phylum Streptophyta; class Magnoliopsida; order Zingiberales; family Musaceae; genus Musa; species Musa acuminata. The sequence continues at coordinate 25,138,433 of NC_088356.1, read as the reverse complement.
TTGAGCATCCACTATCTAGATACCATCTCTTGCTCCTAGCTTGTGATGGTGTATGTTTCTACAAGAAGGGATTATTTTTAGGTACCCATTTTCTTTTGGGTGCCTCAAAAACTTATTCATCATATTGCATAGAAGTGATCATGGTTCCTTTAGGAACCCAAATTAGTTTGTTTGGACTAATTTTCTTGAATGGACATTTATAAGTTTTATGTCCATATTTGCAACAAAAGTTGCAATTGCTTTGGTGCCGAACATATAAGACGGGGCCTTTAATGAAAGTAGTTGGATTTTGGTGAGGACTTCTCACAAATCCGATTCCACTTCTTTTAGGAACGTGACCCTTATTTGTAAGGATCATGTTCAAAGATTTGCTACCAACCTCGAATTTCTTCAAGGTGTCCTTAAGTAGCAAGTTCTCCTTTTGGAGAGATTCTAGATCATGGTATTTTATATATGGAGCTAAACTATCATGATACTCAGTTTTTAATTTATCGATATCACAAGTGAGACTATCATGCTCCTTTTTTAGCAATTTATATTTTCTACTAATTGTCTTACATTCATGAAATAACTCATGGAAAGCATTTAATAATTCATTATAAGGTAAATCTGCATTAATTAAATACGTTACCTCTTCTCCGATGGCCATTAGGGCGTAATGAGCAACTTGCTCGGTGTTGGACTCCTCTTCTTCAAACGCGCTTGAATCATCCCACGTTGCCTTGAGCGCCTTCTTCTTTGATATTCTCTTTTAGGCTTGAGGACAATCGTTCTTGTAGTGTCCCGATTTTTTGCACTCATTGCAAATTACTTGGTCCTTCTTGTATTCAAATTTATTTTTTATATTATTTTTAAATTTGTTCTTTCTTAAATATTTTTTAAAATTTTGAGTCAAAAGTGCAATGTCATTGTCACTGTCCTCATCACTTGATGTTCCTTTCAAGTGGTCTTCTTGTGATGTGAGTGCTATATCCTTCCTGTTCTTTGGAAGGGGGTTCTCAAGCACGTCATGAGCTTGACATATAATTTCGTAGGTCATTAGACACCCAATAAGTTCTTCAAGAGGGAATGTTTTAAGGTCTTTGGAGAATAATTGTCTTACTAGAACCCTATTCATGACATAGCATGTCGTATTTACGGCTTTGGCCGAAAAATATTTGGGAATGCTATGTTCGTTTAACATGATTCTAGCCATTTTTTGTAAGTTTCTATTTTTTCTTTCCACTACTTAATTTTGTTGAGGATTTATTAGAGTAACGAAATTGTGGTTGTATCCTTTAGATTCACAAACCAAGTCTAATTTTGGCCCAATTGGCCCCTAACCAGGATATAGGATTATCTCTTAATCCTAATCCTAATTACAAGTGAACTACATAACTAAAAACATCCTAAGCAAGTTTTCAACCATGAACGTCGAGTCTTGTTCCGGCGAGCTTTCCGACGAACTTCTTCCGACGGACTCCCAGCAAGCTCCCGATCTTGTGATGACTTTAACGAGTAGCCGAGCCTTCTCGGTGATCTCCGTGAATCTCCGACGATCTCTTCGGCGAACTTCCAAAAATTCCGACAGGTTCCCGATTTCTTCTCGGTTGGTTCCGGCAGTATCTCCGACGATTCTTCGGACTCTTAAACGTCCGTCGAACTTGACTCCGATATTCTTGCTTTGTGTTTTTTGGTTATCGTAGTTAATCCTGCACTCTTAACTCAATAATATAGATTAGATTAATTAACCCATCAATTGATTTTATCATCAAAATCCAAGATTCAACAAAACCTTCTTACGTGCTTCATTCCCTCATTAACTTTGCTGCATACCTTTACGAACACGCGTTCAAGTTAAACTTTTCAAGTTCGGTTTTCATCGTATCAAAAGATTTGTCGAAACCAAAGTTTTAATCCGCTGTACTAATTCACCCCCCCCTCTTAGTGCCGCTCCAATCCTAACAATTCAGAGACAACAATAAGGGTAAAATCATTAGCAAAGGAACCATATGTAACAAATCCAACTTCTTTATTGAAGATGTATTATTGGTTGACGGCTTAAAGCATAACCTTTTAAGTATTAATCAATTATATGATAAAGGATACATCATTACATTTAAATCCAATGCTTGTATTATTGAAAAACCACACAAAAACATATCTATAATTGTACTAAAATAAAATAATATATACACCATCGACATTCATGATCTTTGTAATGAAATGTGATTTTCGGTTTTGAATGACGATGCTTGGCTTTGGCATAAGAGATTAGGTCATGCTAGCATAAAACTAATCTCTCAAATCTCATCCATAGAACTTGTAAGAGGAATTCGTCATATTAAGTTCGTTAAAAAAAATGTGTGTAATGCATGTCAACTAGGAAAATAAATAAAAGGTAGTTTCAAACTAAAGAACCAAATAAGCACCTCTAGACCATTGCAATTAATCCATATGGACTTGTTTGGACCAATTGCTACATCAAGCCTAGGAGGTAGCAAATACGCCTTTGTCATCGTGAATGATTATAGTAGATACACTTGGACTTACTTTTTGGCATACAAAAGTGATTGCTTTAGGCATTTTTATAAGTTTTATAAACTTGCTCAAAATGAAAAGGGTTTTATGATTTTATCAATTCGAAGTGATCACGGTGGTAAATTTCAAAACCATGATTTCTAAGAATTTTATGAATCTAAAGGATACAACCACAATTTCGCTACTCTAAGAAATCCTTAACAAAATTGAATAGTGGAAAGAAAAAATAGAAACTTTCAAAAAATGGCTAGAATCATGTTAAACGAACATAGCATTCCCAAATATTTTTGGGCCAAAGTCGTAAATACGCCATGCTATGTCATGAATAGGGTTCTAGTAAGACCATTATTCTCCAAAGACCTTAAAACATTCCCTCTTGAAGAACTTATTGGGTCTCTAATGACCTATGAAATGACATGTCAAGCTTATGACGAGCTCGAGAACCCCCTTCCAAAGAACAGGAAGGATATGACACTCACATCACAAGAAGACCACTTGAAAGGAACATCAAGTGATGAGGACAGTGACAATGACATTGCACTTTTGACTTAAAAATTTAAAAAATATTTAAGAAAGAATAAATTTAAAAATAATACAAAAAATAAATTCGAACACAAGAAGGACCAAGTGATTTGCTATGAGTGCAAAAAACTGGGACACTACAAGAACGATTGTCCTCAAGCCAAAAAGAGAACATCAGAGAAGAAGGCGCTCAAGGCAATGTGGGATGATTCAAGCGCGTCCGAAGAAGAAGAGTCCAACACCGAGCAAGTTGCTCATTACGCCCTAATGGCCATCGGAGAAGAGGTAACGGATTTAATTGATGCAGATTTACCTTATCATGAATTATTAAATGCTTTCCATGAGTTATTTGATGAATGTAAGACAATTAGTAGAAAATACAAATTGCTAAAAAAGGAGCATGATAGTCTCACTTGTGATATCGATAAATTAAAAACTGAATATCATGATAGTTTAGGTCCATGTATAAAATGTCAAGATCTAGAATCTCTCCAAAAGGAGAACTTGCTACTTAAGGACACCTTGAAGAAATTCGAGGTTGGTAGCAAATCTTTGATCATGATCCTTACAAATAAGGGTCACGTTACTAAAAGAAGTGGAATCGGATTTGTGAGAAGTCCTGACCAAAATCCAACCACCTTCATTAAAGGCCTCGTCTTACATGTTCGACACCAAAGCAATTGCAACTTTTGTTGCAAATATGGACATAAAACATATAAATGTCCATTCAAGAAAATTAGTCCGAACAAACTAATTTGGGTTCCTAAAGGAACCATGATCAATTCTATGCAATATGATGAACAAGTTAAATCAGTTTTTAAGGCACCCAAAAGAAAATGGGTACCTAAAAATAATCCCTTCTTGTAGAAACATACACCATCACAAGCTAGGAGCAAGAGATGGTATCTAGATAGTGGATGCTCAAGACATATGATTGGAGATCCATCTCATTTCTCTATGCTCACTAGCAAAGAAGAAGGGTACGTCACTTTCAGAGACAATAACCAAGGCAAAATCATTAGCAAGGGAACCATAGGTAACAAATTAAAATTTTCTATTGATGATGTCTTACTAGTTGATGGATTGAAACATAATCTCTTGAGTATTAGTCAATTATGCGATAAAGGTTATATTGTTAGATTTGAATCAAATGTGTATATTATTGAAAAACCAAACCATAACATAACTATGATTGCATTAAAATAAAATAATGTCTACACCATCAACCTTGATGAACTAAGTAATGAAATGTGCTTCTCCGCTTTATATGATGATGCTTGGCCTTGGCATAGGAGACTAGGCCATGCAAGCATGAAACTAATATCTAAGATCTCATCTAGAGAATTAGTGCAAGAAATTCCAAATATAAAGTTTATTAAGGACAAAGTATGCGATGCATGTCAACTAGGTAAACAAATAAAAACTAGTTTCAAATCAAAAACTCAAATTAGCACCACTAGACCATTACAATTGATTCATTTGGACTTATTTGGACCAATTGACACGACAAGTCTAGGAGGAAGCAAATATGCGTTTGTAATTGTGGATGACTATACTAGATACACTTGGACCTATTTCTTAGCTCACAAAAGTGATTGTTTCAAGTGTTTCTCTAAATTTTGTAAACTCACTCAAAACGAAAAAGGTTTCATGATTTCATCAATTCGGAGTGATCATGGTGGCGAATTTCAAAACCGTGACTTTCAAAATTTTTGTGAAGTTAATGGATACAATCACAACTTCTCCACTCCGAGGAATCCCCAACAAACTAGAGTAATTGAAAGAAAAAATAGAAACCTACAAGAAATGGCAAGAACGATGTAAAATCAACATAGTCTACCCAAGTATTTTTGGGCCGAAGCCGTAAATACGGCTTGCTACATCATGAATAGGGTCCTAATAAGACCATCTCTATCAAAAACTCCCAATGAATTATGGAATAACAAAAAACCAAATATTTTCTATTTTAAAGTTTTCGGTTGTAAATGCTTTATTTTGAATGAAAAGGATGCCTTAGGAAAATTTGATGCTAAATCGCATCTTTCTTGGTTACTCTTCCGTTTCTAAGGTTTTTCGGGTTTTTAACAAAAGAACCTTAGTAATAGAAGAGTCTATTCATGTAGTTTTTAATGAAATTTCTAATTTAAAGAAAAATGATTTTGATGATGATCTTGGTTTTGATAATTTGAATTTAAATGAACCCCCTCCTCAAAATAGCAACTTGGATGTACCTTCTTCCGAAATTTCCTTACCCAAGGAATGAAAGTATATAGATGCTCATCCAAAGGAGCTAATTATAGGAGATACATCAAAAGGAGTTCAAACTCATTCCTCTTTCAAGAATTTTTGTGCTAACGCCGCCTTCCTTTCTCAAATCGAACCTAAATGCATTGACGAGGCCATAAAAGATGATTTTTGGGTTATTGCAATGCAAGAGGAATTAAATCAATTTGAGAGGAATAAGGTATGGAAGCTTGTTCCTAGACCTAGTGACCATTTAGTCATTGGTACTAAATGGGTCTTTAGAAACAAGCAAGATGAAAATGGTATCGTGGTTAGAAACAAGACTAGATTAGTGGCCAAAGGTTTCAACCAAGAAGAAGGTATCGATTACGAAGAAACCTTCGCTCCCGTAGCTCGATTAGAAGCCATAAGGATGCTCCTTTCCTATGCTAGTAGTAATAATTTTAAACTATTTCAAATGGATGTCAAAAGTGCTTTCTTGAATGGTTTTATTTCCGAAGAAGTATATGTCGAATAACCTCCCGGAATTGAAAATTCTCTTCTTCCTAACCATGTATTCAAATTGACTAAGGCTCTCTATGGCTTGAAACAAGCTCCTAGAACTTGGTATGAAAGGCTTAGTTCATTTCTTATTTTAAATAATTTTAACAAAGGCAAGGTTGATACTACATTGTTTATCAAACATTTTAAAAATAATTTTCTTATTATGCAAATTTATGTTGATATTATTTTTGGCTCTTCGGATGAATCACTATGTGAATCATTTGCCAAATGTATGAGTCATGAATTTGAAATGAGTTTAATGGGTGAATTAACTTTCTTTTTAGGATTACAAATCAAACAACTTAGTGATGGTATATTTCTTAACCAATCTAAATATACATTAGAATTGTTAAAATGATTTAACATGGATAATTCAAAAGCAATAAACACCCCTATGAGTACTTCGACTAAGTTAGATATGGATGAAAATAGTAAAAATTTCGATCAAAAAACATATAGGGGAATGATAGGTTGTCTACTCTACCTCACCGCGACTAGACCGGATATTATGTTTAGTGTAGGACTTTGCGCTAGGTTTCAATCTAATCCTAAATTATCTCATCTTAAGAGTGTTAAAAGAATATTTAGGTATCTTAAAGGAACTCCAAATTTAGGATTGTGGCATCCAAAATCTGAAAATTTTGATTTAGTAGCTTATGCAGATGCCGATTTTGGTGGATGCAGGATAGATAGAAAAAGTACATCCGGAACATACCTATTTTTAGGACATGCACTTGTTTCTTGGACTTCCAAGAAATCAAATTTAGTTGCACTATCTACGGTAGAAGCCGAATATATTGCTGCAAGTGCATGCTGTGCACAAGTTGTTTGGATGAAAAATACATTAGAAGACTATGGAATTCACTTCAAAAACGTTCCCATAAAATATGATAATACTAGTACCATATGTCTTACCAAAAATCCAATTCAGCACTCTAGAACTAAGCATATCGATATTAGGCATCATTTCATACGCGATCATGTCCTTAACAATAATGTTGTTTTAGAATTTATTGACACAAAGCATCAATTGGTAGATATTTTTACAAAAGCCTTAAATGAAGACCAATTTGAATTCATTAGAAGGGAATTAGGCATGTTAAATTTTCCCTGAAAATAAGCTTGTTTGAATATATTTTTCGAAAAATGTCTCATCCTTTTCCGTTCTTCTATGGATTTGACTTCATCATTCTCCTTCGATTCAAGATGATATACTAAAGTACGACTCATTATCTTAACCTATCTTGAGTCAAACACCTCCAAAAAAAAAAAAAAAAAAAAATTTCTAACGCAACACGCCAGCGGTGGCACCGCCAGAACCAACGGTAGCACCGCCTGAGCGCTCGGGCGCCAGGCTGTGGCACCGCTCTGTTTGGCGGTGGGACCGCCCGAGACACCCTATAAATCCCAAATGGTTAGAGCCGGCGGTGACACCGCCCCCAACCCATGGAAGCCTTGCTCCAACTCTCCCAAACTCTCTCAATCCCTCATTCTAACCTCTACAAACCTTGGAGAGGGATTCTTGTTGGTCCAAGCTCTCCATCCTCCAAGAAACACTCTATAAGGTAAAATCTTCCCTTCCCTTTCTTCTTGTTTTACCTACTCATTACAATTTCATATTTCTTTTATCATCTTGTCTAGAAAATGGCTCCTAAGAGATCAAAAGGGAAAAGGATTGAAGGAGATTCATATGACCACGATCTTTTTAGATCCAAAGAAAAAGCCCTTAGGTTTCCAAAATTTGAAACCAGATATATCCATAAGTGTAAACACGTTGATCTCGATGAACTATGAGACTTAGAACCCATTAGGTGGTTTGCTCATCTAGAGGCCCTACCTCTCCTACAAATAGATGAACCAATTTATCCTAGGTTAGTTAGGCTCTTTTATGCAAACCTATGGGTAGATAACGATAGCCTAAGTACTTACCTTTTAGGAACACAAATTAGGATTTCTGATAATACTATTTGTGAACTAATTGGAATCACTGAAAAAGATAGGGGCTGCTATTTTAGAGGAAAATGGGATGTTAATATAATAGGAGCAACTTACATCGAAGCTGTCAAAACCATTTTTGCAAACTCGGACCTCGAAATAATACCCAAGAGTTGCGAACACTTACTACCTTTTAACTCTAAGATTATTCATCATATCATAACAAGCATACTATTCCCTAAGCAATATCATCTTGATGAAATGAGTCTAATAGAGATAAGCACCATGTATTGGATTATGACCGGTCAACATAACTGTTTTGGATACTCAATACGGCAATACATGCAGGATATTACAACTAAAGATACTATGTTGCCATATGGGGGGTTAGTCACTAGATTTCTTCGTGCCTATGACATTTGCATCCCACCTGATAAAGAAACAATTCAAAGTGATAGATATAACATCATCAATAAAAATCTACTAAAGATACTTAGGTGCACATTTAACAATGGAATATGGGTAAGGCAACCTAGAAGGACTGATCCTATTCCTCCACCAGTAGAACAACCAGAAACACCAATTTTTAGGGGAAATGAATCTCCTCCTCCTAGTCCCTTTGGTGCATCACCTTCAGCTCTTGTTTCATCCTCAGAAGGACTCATTATAGCAGAACTATCTCAGATCAAATTCCAACAAGATCAACTCAAATCGCAGTAAGAACAAATTCAACTCCAGCAAATAAAAATTTTGAAGGAACTACGACAACTAAATAAAAAAATAGATGTTATGTATCAGCATTATGGATTACCTCCTAAGGATTGATGTATCTTTTTATTCTGTTTTGTTTACTCTTAATATCAAGTTCCAAGCTGGTCATCTTTTTAACGAAAACTGAACCTTCTTTTTAAATGTATTTTTTAAATTCTAGATATATGCTTATGGATGATGCTGATTTTTCCTTTTAAGATGAATTCTGGATAAGTATTTTTAGCAAATTTGAATGATTAATCTTAATGCTGAATTCTTTCTCTAATGATTTTATGATCACAAATTGCATGCTTCAAAGTCTCGTCTCCTTTTTTTGTTGATGACAAAGGGGGAGAAAAGTAATGACCTGTACCATTTTGATAGCATTACTTATATGAATTGCAAAAGCTTGTGTGATATGAATGTCTTATATGCCTTGCAAAATCTTTGAGAATATCACAATATTGATTGATCATATTGAAAGCATGCCTCATATCTATATCATGAAATTCATGTTGAAAATCTTTATCTCCTGTCATAGTAAAAATTGCCCTTATCATTCGACTTAAAAATGATTTTCATCGAAGTTTCGTAGTTACTATTGCTTAATGAAAATAACGATAAGTTCTACGGTTAGAACTTATCGGTTTATGCTTGAATTCAATGGATGGAATTCAATTGTTTTCATCTTCTCATAATATGGCATATAGATAGGGGGAGTTATGTTTAACTCCGTCATCAATTGATTGTCATCATCAAAAAGGGGGAGATTGTTGAATCTCGGATTTTGATGATAAAATCAATTGATGGGTTAATTGATCTAATACATATTATTGAGTTAAGCGTACAAGATTAACTACGATAACCAGAAAACATAAAGCAAGAATACCAGAGTCAAGTTCGATGGACGTTTGAGAGTCCGAAGAATCGTCGGAGATGCTACCGGAACCAACCGAGAAGAAATCGGGAACCTGTCGGAATTTTTGAAAGTTCGCCGAAGAGATCGTTGGAGGTTCGCGGAGATCACCAAGAAGGCTCGGCTACTCATTGAAGTCATCACAAGATCGGGAGCTTGCTGGGAGTCCGTCGGAAGAAGTTCGCCGGAAAGCTCGCCGGAACAAGACTCGACATTCGCGGTTGAAAACTTGCTTAGGATGTTTTTAGTTATGTAGTTCACTTGTAATTAGGATTAGGATTAAGAGATAATCCTATATCTTGGTTAGGGGCCAACTGGGCCCAAAATTAGACTTGGTTTGGGCTAAATTTAAAGTCCAACCAATGAACTGAAGGGTCTGGTGGTGGCACCGCCAGACTGGGCGGTTGCACCGCCCAGCACCTGAGAGTCAGGCGGTGGCATCGCCTGGGCTGGGCGGTGGCACCGCCCAGCACCCGAGAGCTGGGCGGTGGCACCGCCAGTCCACTATCAGTGTCAGAAACTGATAGGCGGTGGCACCGCCAGCATCGGAAACCAAAGAGAATTCAAATTTTGGAGCCCAAATTTGAATCCTCTTGAGGCCTATAAATACCCCTCAAATCTCAGCTGAGATTACAACTTTTTGAGAAGCAATTGATTGAGAGAAAGGTCTTAGAAAAGTCTTAGCAAGTCTTGTTTTCAATTAGCTAGTGTTCACCTCCTTCTTTCTTGTTGAGAATCTGTAAGAGAGTGAACCGCTTGTAAAAAGTTGTAAGAGGGGTATTTACCCTTCCCCTTCAAGAGATTTGCTAGTGGAAGGTGGGAGCCTCATCGCAGAGGGGCCTCGCAAGTGGATGTAGGTCATTTGACCGAACCACTTTAAAATCGGCGTGATCTCTGGTTTGCATTTACTTATTGTCATTTATATTATTGCAAACCATTTGCACTTTGATGCTCTACTTCTTTGTCTCCTTCTTACATATCCTTTCAAGTTAAAATGCAATCAAAACGGTTTCAAACGAAACGTTACTTTTATCGTACGAAGTTTCCGAAAGTGTTTAAATCATCAAAAGTTTATCGTACTTTACCGCTGCACTAATTCACCCCCCCCTCTTAGTGCCACTCCGATCCTAACACTATATGCAAGAGTAGCTGGGGTATTTATAAACCTCAAATGGCTTCAAAATTGGAGCCAAAAAAGGAGAAGGGAAAGAAGAAGGGGAGGAAGGAGAGGGTGTGTGTGACGCCGGGAAGAAGAAGGGGAGGAAGGAGAAGAAGAGAAGAAGAAGAAAGGAAGGAGAAGGAAGAGGAGAAGGGAAAGAAGTAGCTGCGGCTGCGGCTGTGGCAGCTGCAGCTATGGCAGGGAAAGAGGAAGAGAAAGGAAGAAGGGAAGGAGAGGAAGAAGAGAAGGGAAAGAAGGGGCTGCGGCTGCGGCGATGGCAGCTGCAGTTAGAAGAGAAGAAGGAGAGGAAGATGAGCAGGGGAGGAAGAAGAGGCTGTGGCCGCGGCTGAGGCTGCGACTGCAACAGTGCAGCTGGGAAAGAAGAGAAGGAAAGGAAGAAGAAGAGAAAGGAAAAGGGAAGAAGAGAGGAAGAGGAGAAGGAGAGGCAGCTGTGGCAGTGGCAGCTGCAGCTGGAAGAGAAGGAGAGGAAATAAAGTAGGGGAGAAAGAAGAGGTTGCGGCTGTGGTGGCTGCGGCCATGGTTGCGACTGCGACTGCGGCAGTTGCAGCTGGGAAAGAAAAGAAAGGAAAGGGGGAAAAAGGGGCTGCGGACGGGATTGCGGCCGCAGTGGCAGCGACTGCGTATGCAGCAGTTATGTCTGCGAGAGAAGGGAGGAAGGAAGGTAGTGCGGTGGAAGGGGCTGCGATTGTGGCAGCGGCAGCGGCGGCGACTGTGGCAGCTGCGTTTAGGAAAGAAAAAGAAGGAATGAGAGTAAGAGAGAGCAGGTGACTGTGCCTCGATGTTCGACATGTGGTGTAGTTGCGAAGAAAGGAAGAAAATGAGAGCACAGAACGAAACAGAGAGAGAACACGGAGGAAAAGTAGAAAAAGGATTCGAGCGTACACCTTCTTCGAATCTTTGGATCAAAACCTTCAAAAGGCAAGTGTTCTAACCTTTTCTATTGCAAGCTTTCCAATCTTTTCTCTTGCAAGTATTCTGATCATTCCTCACTGCCATTTTTATCTCTATATTTGCTTTGAATATGAGGAACTTTGAATTGTTCTAGCCTTGCATTTGATATATCTCCTGTTTAGACGTAACGATTCGAATCTGTGCAACTTCTGAGATTCTGACCTTTTGATACTGAGCTGCCTATAAGTCTTTGTTGGAAACTCTGATTTGTTCAAAACTGATTTCATTGGAAACTAGACTCGTAGACCTTTCCTTGATATATGGATTGAAAGATTTGGAATCCAAACACCTGTCCAGTTATCTGTTGAATATGACATTATGAATTCTGCCAACAGAGATTTTGTTCTACGACACTTGCTTACCAAATTATTTGTAACTCTCTCTGTTGGACAGTTCAATTCATATGAAGCATGTCTTATCTGAAAGTATTATCCAATGATTATTTCTGAGTAAATTGGAGCACGATTGATAGTTTGAATCATTTGTTCAATGTGCCTTCTGTATTCTGCCAGAAATCGAGCTTTGGTCGATTTCTCATATTCTGGTTTCATTCCTTTGGAGATTGATATCCTTTAGCTTTCTCATTCAATTGAGCTTTATATTACTGCTTTGAATTCTTGTATGCTCTTGTCCTTAAAATTATTGCATTCTTGAAAACTGTTGTGTAACGTTTATGCTATATCGTATTGACTCATATAGGCACATGTATATCCTATTGTTCCGCATTTGCTTTCGATATGTGCCTATTCCAGTTTCATTCCTTTGGACATTGAATTCATCAAATCTTCATATTGAATTGAGTTATATGTGATTGCTTGGATTCCATATGTGCCCTTGCTTTCAATTCCTTTCAAATCTGAATATACTTGTGAAAGATTATTGCTTACTTCGGATTGACTCGTAAAGGCACATGTACGCTTTGTTGTTCCGCGTGTGCTTCCGATATATGCTACTTATTGTTGAAACTGCCCTTTTGTACTCTGGTGTGTGGGATTGTTTGGACCTTTGCCAGAAATGGTAAAGGGTATGCGCTATTTGCCCGCTATGTGGGGTCCCGCTATGAGGGATATTCTGTATGCGCTTGTTGCCCGCTACGTGGGTATGTGATTAGAGCCTGCGATGCTCTGCCGGCCCCCTTTGACTTCACCTAGACGTGGGTGGATGGAGCTCCCAGACGTGGGAGACTTTTGTCAGGTGGTCATTCAGAAATGGATGAATCACATTCTGACTGAGATCCCACTACACCCTCTGTATGTTTGATATGATATCCAGAGCTTTGGTTATGTGTTTCTGTACATGCTTTGGATAAGATTGATATGTTTGCAACGTCAAAGATGACGTTTGAGCTTCTGTATGGTATTTGTTATTGATATGCTCTGAAATGTTTCATCCACTGTTGATATGTTTCGAAATGTTCCATATGTCGTTGATATGCTCCGGAACATTTCATACGCCATTGATATGCTCCAATTATTTTGTGCTCCATTTGCTATGAACTGATATGTTCTGAAATGTCCTATCTGCCATTGATATGCTCCCATTACTCTGTGCTCCATTTGCTATGAACTGATATGTTCTGAAATGTCCTATCTGCCATTGATATGTTCCAATTTCTCTATGCTCCATTTGCTATGAACTGATATGTTCTAAAATGTCCTATCTGTCATTGATATGTTCTAATTACTCTATGCTTCATTCGTTATGGATCAAATATGTTTTGAATGACATGATACGAATGATTTGGTATCTATTGAGATGGTATCCTTGAGAATTCTTGTATTCTGCCTTGCATTATGATACCTTACTCGTTTGAAACCGTTCCTTTTGTTCTGAATATGCTTTGTCACTTGCTGAGCCGTTTTTGGCTCACTCCGTTGTTATATAAATCTTTCAGGTCAGCTTGTCACTCTTCGAGATGCTTGATTTGGGTTTCCCGGTTCTTAGTGTACCATCGCTTATACTAGGTGGTACGACCGCCTACAACACTAACACTGGGTGGTACCACTACCCAATCTAGTAGTACCACCGCTAGTACTCTCTAACACTGGGTAGTATCACCACCCAATCTAACAATACCTCCGCTTGACACAGTTTGGGAGACTATGTCTGGACGGTACCATCGCCTAGTCTGGGCGATACCACTACTAGACCTTGCTACAAGACACTGAATGGACTAAACAATATACCAATTGGCCCCTAATTGAGTTAGCATTATTTCACCCCAATACCGACTCAATTAGATCTAAACTAACTAGATCTATAAAAATTATTACAAAGCATTAATCATATGTTGTCCGACATGTTATTGTTCATCCAGCACTTCGTCCGACCCTTTGGACTATTGTCCTCTCCTTCGGTATATTGCCCACCGCTAGTACTCTCAGATACTAGGAAATACAACTACTTGACATAGTTTGGGAGACTGTGTTTGGACGATACCACCGCCCAGTCTGGGCGATACCACCATAGGCTTAACTATAGGACATTGAATGGGCTAAACAACAGACCCAATTCAGCTCGGATTCAGGCCTAATTGGCTCCTAATTGAGTTAACATTATTTCACCCCAATACCGACTCAATTAGATCTAAACTATCTCGATCTAGACAAATTATTACAAAGCATTAATCACATGTTGTCCGACATGTCATTGGTTCATCCAATACTTCATCCGACCCTTTGACATATCATCCTTTCCTTCGACATATTGCCCAATCGGTATGTTGTCTTCCCGAAACATCCAATCTATGTGGCGCAATGTTTGATCTTCTTGACTCGATGCCTGAACTCATGGCACGAAGCCTTTTGCCAATACATTGACCGATCCTTTGGCTCAACGTCTAACCTTTTGACATGTTTCACTTCAGCCCAATATTGATTCTTCCTTCTTTAATCAAATTGTCTCTCAATGATCGAAGCTAGTCCTATATCACTCAAAACGTATATTAGATCACAAACTTATCAATTGATTTCATAATCAAAATTTGAGATTCAATAATAGTTTGAGAGACTATGTTTGGTTGGTACCATCGCACAATCTAGGTAGTAACACCACTAGACTCTACTATAGGTCATTGAATGGACCAAATAGCAAGCCCAATTCAACCCTGATTCAGGCTCAATTGGCCCTAAATCAAGTTGGCATGGTTACACCCTAAACCAACTCAATTAGACCTAACTAACTCGATTTAGACACATATGATTACAAGCATAAATCTTATATTGTACAACATGCCATTGCTTCGTTCGACGCTTCATCTGATTCTTCGATGCTTCGTCCAATTCTTCGATGCATCATCCTCTCCTTTGGTGTTTTGCCCAATCGGTATGTTGACTCCTGCAACTTCCGATCTCCTTAGCACAATGTCTGATCCTTCAGCCTGATGCCCAAACTCATGGCACGGAGTCCTTCCAACACGTCAACCATTCCTCCGGCCCGACATTCAATCTTCTGATATATTTCACTCTGACCTAACGTCTGATTCTTCCTACTTTAATTGAATTATCTTTCCTTGATCGATTTTAGTCATACATCACTCAAACGTACATTAGATCTTAACTTCATTAATTGATTTCATCATCATAATCCGAGATTCAGCATGTTTAGTAGATAGTAAATATGCATTTGTGATTATTGATGGCTATAGTAAATACACTTAGATATACTTTTTGGCAAATAAAAATGATTATTTTAAATATTTTCTCAAGTTTTATAAATAAATCTAAAATAAAAAAGGTTTTATGATTTCATATATTCTATTGATCATGGTGGTGAATTTAAAAATTATTATTTTAAAAAATTTTATAGTTCAAAAGGGTATAATCATAACTTCTCCACTTCAAGAAATCTACAGCAAAATAGAGTTGTTGCAAAAAAAAAAAAGGAGCTTATAAGAAATAGCTAGGATCATACTCATAAATATAGTTTACCCAAATATTTTTGGGTTGAAACTATTCATATGACTTGTTAGGATCGGAGCGGCACTAAGAGGGGGGTGAATTAGTGTAGTGGATTAAAACTCGTAAGTTTGAAATCGATTTTGTAAATATATAGAGATTTCGATTCGATAAAGGATGACTTAGCTAAAATAGCTTGAGTAAAGGAAGTCAAGAGTAGGGAGAAGAAAACCGAACAGTTTGCCGCTAAGAAGATAAGTGATTCAGAAAATTAAACACTCACACATTCAAGGAATACTACAATGTAAAGTGGTTCGGTCAAATGACCTACATCCACTTGCGAAGCTTCTTCGACAAGGCTCCCAACTTGCGAAGTTTATCGTACTTTACCGCTGCACAAATTCACCGATCCTAACACTATATGCAAGAGTAGCTGGGGTATTTATAAACCTCAAATGGCTTCAAAATTGGAGCCAAAAAAGGTCTCATCCTATGTTTCCCGGTTCTTAGTGTACCATCGCTTATACTAGGCGGTACGACCGCCTACAGCACTAACACTGGGTGGTACCACTACCCAATCTAGTAGTACCACCGCTAGTACTCTCTAACACTGGGCAGTATCACCACCCAATCTAATAATACCTCCGCTTGACACAGTTTGGGAGACTATGTCTGGACGGTACCATCGCCTAGTCTGGGCGATACCACTACTAGACCTTGCTACAAGACACTGAATGGACTAAACAATATACCAATTGGCCCCTAATTGAGTCAGCATTATTTCACCCCAATACCGACTCAATTAGACCTAAACTAACTAGATCTATAAAAATTATTACAAAGCATTAATCATATGTTGTCCGACATGTTATTGTTCATCCAGCACTTCGTCCGACCCTTTGGACTATCGTCCTCTCCTTCGGTATATTGCCCACCGCTAGTACTCTCAGACACTAGGAAATACAACTACTTGACATAGTTTGGGAGACTGTGTTTGGACGATACCATCGCCCAGTCTGGGCGATACCACCATAGGCTTAACTATAGGACATTGAATGGGCTAAACAACAGACCCAATTCAGCTCTGATTCAGGCCTAATTGGCTCCTACTTGAGTTAACATTATTTCACCCCAATACCGACTCAGTTAGATCTAAACTATCTCGATCTAGATAAATTATTACAAAAAATTAATCACATGTTGTCCGACATGTCATTGGTTCATCCAATACTTCATCCGACCCTTTGACATATCATCCTTTCCTTCGACATATTGCCCAATCGGTATGTTGTCTTCCCAAAACATCCGATCTATGTGGCGCAATGTTTGATCTTCTTGACTCGATGCCTGAACTCATGGCACGAAGCCTTTTGCCAATACGTCGGCCGATCCTTTGGCTCAACGTCTAACCTTTTGACATGTTTCACTTCAGCCCAATATTGATTCTTCCTTCTTTAATCAAATTGTCTCTCAATGATCGAAACTAGTCCTATATCACTCAAAACGTATATTAGATCACAAACTTATCAATTGATTTCATAATCAAAATTTGAGATTCAATAATAGTTTGAGAGACTATGTTTGGTTGGTACCATCGCACAATCTAGGTAGTAACACCACTAGACTCTACTATAGGTCATTGAATGGACCAAATAGCAAGCCCAATTCAACCCTGATTCAGGCTCAATTGGCCCTAAATCAAGTTGGCATGGTTACACCCTAAACCAACTCAATTAGACCTAACTAACTCGATTTAGACACATATGATTACAAGCATAAATCTTATATTGTACAACATGCCATTGCTTCGTTCGACGCTTCATCTGATTCTTCGATGCTTCGTCCAATTCTTCGATGCATCATCCTCTCCTTTGGTGTTTTGCCCAATCGGTATGTTGACTCCTGCAACTTCCGATCTCCTTAGCACAATGTCCGATCCTTCAGCTTGATGCCCAAACTCATGGCACGGAGTCCTTCCAATACGTCAACCATTCCTCCGGCCCGACATTCAATCTTCTGATATATTTCACTCTGACCTAACGTCTGATTCCTCCTACTTTAATTGAATTATCTTTCCTTGATCGATTTTAGTCATACATCACTCAAACGTACATTAGATCTTAACTTCATTAATTGATTTCATCATCATAATCCGAGATTCAGCATGTTTAGTATATAGTAAATATGCATTTGTGATTATTGATGGCTATAGTAAATACACTTAGATATACTTTTTGGCAAATAAAAATGATTATTTTAAATATTTTATCAAGTTTTATAAATAAATCTAAAATAAAAAAGGTTTTATGATTTCATATATTCTATTGATCATGGTGGTGAATTTAAAAATTATTATTTTAAAAAATTTTATAGTTCAAAAGGGTATAATCATAACTTCTCCACTTCAAGAAATCTACAGCAAAATAGAGTTGTTGCAAAAAAAAAAAAGGAGCTTATAAGAAATAGCTAGGATCATACTCATAAATATAGTTTACCCAAATATTTTTGGGTTGAAACTATTCATATGACTTACTTGTTAGGATCATAGCGGCACTAAGAGGGGGGTGAATTAGTGTAGTGGATTAAAACTCGTAAGTTTGAAATCGATTTCGTAAATATATAGAGATTTCGATTCGATAAAGGATGACTTAGCTAAAATAGCTTGAGTAAAGGAAGTCAAGAGTAGGGAGAAGAAAACCGAACAGTTTGCCGCTAAGAAGATAAGTGGTTCAGAAAATTAAACACTCACACATTCAAGGAATACCACAATGTAAAGTGGTTCGGTCAAATGACCTACATCCACTTGCGAAGCTTCTTCGATGAGGCTCCCAACTTCCACTAGCAAATCACTTTAAAGGGAAAGGACCAAATATGCCTCTTATAACCTTTTTACAAGTGGTTCACACTCTTACAAATTTTTCAAAGAGAAAGAGGGAGGTGAACACTTAAGCTATTGAAAACAAGACTTTGCTAACGTTTTTTCTCAATCTCTAACTTCTCAAAAAGGTGTAATCTCTATTGAGAATTGAGGGGTATTTATAGGCCCCAAGAGGATTCAAATTTGGGCTCCAAATTTGAATTGCTTTTAGGTTTCCCGGTGTTGGCGGTGACACCGCCTATCAGTGGTGGTGCCACCGCCTATTAGTGTCTGACACTGATAGTGTACTGGCGGTGCCACTGCCGATCCTCTCGGGTTCTGGGCGATGCCACCGCCTAGTCAAGTAGTGTACACTAGCGGTGCCACCGTCAAATCTCTCGGGTTCTAGGCGGTGCCACCGCCCAGTCCAACATTGTACTAGTAGTGCCACCGTCGGACCTCTCGAGTTCTGGGCGGTGCCACTGCCCAGTCCGACGGTGCCACCGCCTGGACTATTCCAGCTCACTGGTTGGGCTCCAAACTTGGCCCAAACCAGTCCAAACTCGAGCCCAATTGGCCCCTAACCTGGTTATAAAATTAACCCTTAATACTAACCCAAATTACATGCAAACTACGAAATTAAGACATAGTCCTAAGCAAATTTTTAAGTGGCAACGTCAAGTTTCCTTTCGGCAAGCTTTCCAGCAAACTTCCGATGGACTTTCGATACACCCTCGAATTTCTTCCGGCGGACTCCCAATAGGCTCCCGGTCTTGTGGTGAGTTCAACAAGTCTTTGGCAAGTATCTGAACCTTCTCGGTGATCTCCACGAACCTCCAACGATCTTTCCGGCGGACTTCCGAAAACTTCAGCAAGTCCCCGATTCTTTCTCGGTTGGTTCCGACAACACTTCCGACGATTTTTCGGACTTTCGATGGACTCTCGAACACCCATCGAACTTGACTCCGGTAAACTTGCTTTATGTCTTCAAGCTATCGTAGTTAATCCTGCACACTTAACTCAATAATATGGATTAGATCAATTAACCCATCAATTGACTTCATAATCAAAATCCGAGATTCAATAATCTCCTCCTTTTTTATGATGGTAATCAATTGATAATGGAGTTAATCATAACTCCCCCTATCTATATGCCATATTATGAGAAGATAAAAACACTTGAATTCAATCTCATTGAATTCAAGCCTAAACCAATAAGTTATATTTGTCGAACTTATCGTTATTCTTAATAAGCATGAGCAAATATGAAACTTCGTATTTCTCATAATTTCAAGGCATGAAAATTATTTTCAAGCCGAATGATAAAAGATAATTATCATTTCGACAAGAAATAATAATAATTTGAAATTTTAACATGGATCTCATGATATAAATGCAAGGCATGATTTCATATGATCATGAGATAATTGCTTGTCATATATATAAAAAAATTGATAAACATGATACGACAACCAATCTAAAAACTTTCATATTCGATAAGCTCAAAAAGTTTTGCGATGCTTTTAAGGAATATAACACGTATAAGACATTTTTAATTGCATTATACAACATATAAGCTATTGCACTACGATACATATGCTAATTTCATATTTGCACAAGTCATCAATCTTTTGCATATTCTTCTCCCCCTTTGTCATCAACAAAAAGGAGATGAGTTTTCAAGCATAAAACTCGTGATCATTGAAGCTAGTCATAAAATCATCTCATAAGAAGAAAAAATCTTGAAAAGGAGATATTAAAATTGACAAAGCTTCAACTTGGTATTAAGATCGATCATTCAAGGAAGACATCAAATCATCCAAAATAACATGAAGGTGCCATCAAAATGTTGACAAAATTTCGGAAAGAAACATCCAACATCATATACTAGGATACTGTCAAATGCATGTCAATGTAGCATAGAGGTTTACAATAATAAGAAAGAAGTCAAATCCACGAAAACCGAAAAGGGGATGAAATTTTTTTAAAAAATATATACAATCAAGCTCATTCATAAGGACAATTCAACATGCCTAATTCCCTTCTAATAAAGTCAAATTGATCTTCATTTAAGGCTTTTATGAAAATGTTCACTAATTGATGCTTTGTATCAATAAATTCTAGAATGATATTATTATTATTGACATGATCTCATATAAAGTGATACCTAATGTCAATATGCTTAGTTCTAGAGTATTGAATTGGATTTTTGGTTAGATAAATAGCACTTGTATTATCACATTTTATGGGAATGTTCTTTAAGTAAATTCCATAGTCTTCCAACGTATTTTTCATCCAAACAACATGTGCACAGTATGCACTTGCAACTATGTATTCAGCTTCCGCCGTAGACAGTGCAACCGAATTTTATTTCTTGGAAGTCTAAAAAACAAGTGCAATCCTAAAAATTGACATGTTCCTGATGTGCTTTTTCTATCTATCCTACATCCGCCAAAATCAGCATCTGCATAAGCTATTAAATCAAAATTATCATATTTTGGATATCATAATCCTAAATTAGGAGTTCCTTTAAGATATCTAAGGATTCTTTTAACACTTTTAAGATGAGATAATTTAGGATTAGCTTGAAACCTAGCACAAAGTCCTACACTAAATATAATATCCGGTCTAGTTGTGGTGAGGTAAAGTAAACTACCAATCATTCCCCTATATGTTTTTTTATCAAAGCTATCACTACTTTCATCCATGTTTAACTTAGTGGAAGTACTCATAGGAGTGTTTATAGCTTTTGAACCATCCATGTTAAATCGTTTTAACAATTCTAATATATATTTAGATTGATTAAGAAATATACCATTACTAAGTTATTTAATTTGCAATCCTAAAAAGAAGGTTAATTCTCCCATTAAGCTAATTTCAAATTTATGACTCATACATTTGGCAAATGATTCATATAGTGATTCATCCGAAGAACCAAAAATAATATCGTCAACATAAATTTGAACAATAAGAAAATTATTTTCAAAATATTTTATAAACAATGTAGTATCAACCTTGCCTTTTGTAAAATTATTTAAAATAAGAAAGGAATTAAACCTTTCATACCAAGCTCTAGGAGCTTGTTTTAAGCCATAGAGAGCCTTAGTCAATCTAAATACATTATTAGGAAGAAGAGAATTTTCAAATCCGGGAGGCTATTCAACATACACTTCTTCGGAAATAAAACTATTCAAGAAAGCACTTTTGACATCCATTTGAAATAGTTTAAAATCAATACTATTAGCATAGGCAAGGAGCATCCTAATGGCTTCTAATCTAGCCATAGGAGCGAAGGTCTCTTCGTAGTCGATACCTTCTTCTTGGTTGAAACCTTTGGCCACTAGTCTAGCCTTGTTTCTAACTACGATACCGCTTTCATCTTGCTTATTTCTAAAGACCCATTTAGTACCAATGACTAAATGGTCACAAGGTCTAGGAATAAGTTTCATATATTATTCTTCTCAAATTGGTTCAATTCCTTTTGCATTGCAATAACCCATGAATCATCTTTCAAGGCTTCGTCAATGTATTTAGGTTCAATTTCAGAAAGGAAGGCAGCGTTAGCACAAAAATTCTTGAAGAAAGAGCGAGTTTGAACCCCTTTTGATGTATCTCCTATAATTAGCTCCTTTGGATGAGCATCTACATACTTCCATTCCTTGGGTAAGAAAATTTCGGAAGAAGATACTATTGAAACTCGTATTTTGATGATGAAACCACTTGATATGTGTTTATATTTTAATCTGCATTTTGAGTGACGCAGGATACTTCGATCAGGATGAGACAATTAAAGCAGGAAAAATCATGTTGTGCCGGAGGAACATGTCAAAAGATTGGACGTCGGGCCGGTGGATCGGTCGATGTATCGATAGAAGGCTTCGGGTCGTGAACTCGGGCATCGGGCCAAGAAGAGCGGGTATTGCGCCAAGGATATTGGAGTTGCAGAGTCAACTGGCCGATTGGGCAAGAGAGTATGATGCGCCGCAAGAGAGGATGATGCGCCGAAGAATCGGACGAAGCGTCGAGGGACCAATGACATGCCGGACAACTTAGTTAATTGCTTAAGAATAATTGTCTCGATCGAAGTTTTGTTTTAAGTGTGCAGGATTAACTACGATGAAAGTAAGACATGCAGCAGGAGTTGAGCCGGAGTCAAAGACTATGATCACGTTGGGAGTTCGAGAGCTCGACGGAAGTCCGGACGGTCGTCGGAGGTTCTGCGGGAACAAATCCGAGAAGTCCAAGAGCTTGCCAAAAGAAGCTCGTCGGAACTCGCCAAGCAGATCATCGCAAGTCTAAGAGTTTGCCGGTAGTCCGCAGGAGCAT
Organism: Musa acuminata AAA Group; assembly: GCF_036884655.1. Classification (NCBI taxonomy): domain Eukaryota; kingdom Viridiplantae; phylum Streptophyta; class Magnoliopsida; order Zingiberales; family Musaceae; genus Musa; species Musa acuminata. The sequence goes on along the minus strand of NC_088356.1, from coordinate 25,115,793 downwards.
CACCGAGGGTTCATCGGATGATCCCTTGAAGTTCGCCGGAAGAAGCGATTGACGCACCGGAGCAAGTTGCAGTAAATGTCTTAAGAAATTTGTAGTTAGCACGATGCTTAAGTTAGAAATGGGAGGTGATCCCATTAACTTAATCTTGGGGCAATTGGGACCTTGACAAACCCAAATTGGGCCGAATGGATCAGCCCATTCGGACCCAGATTACTTGGCCAAAGGTGGCACCGCCTGGGTCGACGGCGGCACAGCCCAAGGCTCAGTCTCCGAGCTCTGGCTGGGCGGTGCAACCGCCCCAGTCAGGCGGTGGCACCGCCTGAGTTCGGTCTCCGAGCTCTGGTAGGAGGTGCAACCGCCCCAGTCAAGCGGTGCAACCGCCAGACCCCGGAATTCCGGAAATTGATAATTTTGAGCTCGGAATTCAAATTGGATTGGGGCCTATAAATACCCCACCCTTTCAGCAATGACAGAGTAACCAAAAACCATCGAAATCCTAATTTTACTCGATGAAATTTAGAGCTCAAAAGTGTTGTATGAGTTAAAAGTTCTTCTCCCTCTTTTCTTCCAAGTTCTGATCTTTCAAGAGAGGAGAGAAAATTATGTAAGGGTTGTCTCCTAAGCCCGTCAAAAGGAGTGAAACTGTAAAAGGGTGGTTGGCCTTCGCCTATTGAAGGAAGGCCTCTAGTGGATGTCGGTGACCTCGTCGATGGAGGAAGCCAGAAGTGGATGTAGGTCAAGATTGACCGAACCACTCTAAAATCGCGGTGCTCTCTGGTTTGCATTTACTTTGAGCATATTATCTTTACTGCAAACCTCATCAATAGCTTACTGCCTTCTGCGAATTTACGATCGTGTTTCAAAGTTCTGTATTTTCCGAATCGGTGTTTAGACGTAAATCAGTTTTATCGTACAAACATCATATTTCAGTTTGCGCTTACATTATTATTTCCATCATAACTGCAAACTGCCCTTATAGATTCACTTTAACTACATCTTGCTTGATCACAAGTTAAAGTGATTTACGAATCGGCTTTTCTACCGAAATCGCTCTTATCGTACGAACGCAGTTTTAATCGTCGAAAGTTTTTCGCTGCACAAATTCAACCCCCCCCTCTTAGTACTCTTGATCCTAACAATTGGTATCAGAGCCCGATTTTTCTCATTTCGGATTTACACTCGAGAGAAATGACTCTTCATGGCTTTAAAGATGGTTTTTCGGTTGTTCGTCCACCGTTGTTTCACGGATTGGACTACACTTACTGGAAAACTCGAATGAGAGTTCTCTTGATTTCTATAAATTTGGATTTATGGAATATTGTTGAAAACGGTTTTCAACTTCCCTTTAAACCGACGAACGAATGGTCAGATTTGGAGAAGAAGTATTTTTCTTTAAACGTAAAGGCTATGAATGCCTTATTTGTGGGCTTTGGACAAAAATGAGTTCAATCGGATTTCTATGTGCGAAACGGCTTTTGATATTTGGCGAACACTTGAAATCACACACGAGGGAACTAGTAGAGTCAAAGACTCAAAAGTTAACATTTTATTGAATGATTTTTAGCTTTTTCGAATGCAACCAAGCGAGACTATAGGCGACATGTACACCCGTTTCACGGATGTCGTCAATAATCTAAGAGTTCTTGGTAAATCTTTTTCGAATTTTGATCTCGTAAGCAAGATCTTAAGATCCCTTTCAAAAAGATGAGATCCTAAAATAACGACAATACAAGAAACAAAAGATTTAAATATTTTTTCACTTGAAAAACTTATCGGTTCATTGATGACATATGAAATGGTACACAATGCACATGATGAACATGATGAACAAAACAACCTTCCAAAGAACAAGAAGGATTTTAGACAGAACATTTAAAGACCACTCGAGCATAAGCTCAAGTGATGGTGAACTTAAACTACAAATGAAACAAAAATTAAAAAGCAAAAAGAACGAAACTACTTGCTTTGAACGCAAGAAGAAGAACACAAAGTGGGATGAATCGAGCTCCTCCGAAGACGAGGAGAAAATCAAGAAAGACGAGGGGGCAAACTATGTCTTAACGACATTCAACGATGAGGTAATCGAAACATCCTTATTTTATTTTAAAATTACTTGATGTTTTTCATGATGCATTTTCTTTTTTTTTTGAATAATTATTTTTCTTAAAAATTACATATTAAAAAAAATATTTGAAAATGCAAGAATATGATCATGCTCGTAATTTGAAAATAATAATGAAAATTACATGTTTCATGTTAATGAAATAAAATGTTAGATTTAAATCTAATGATTATATGTATGTTTTTCTTAAGAAGAAAAAAATGTGTATTTTGATTATTTCTGATTTTGATTAAAACCATTCTTAATGTCTTAATGAAAATATTAAGAAGTTTAATATCATGCTATATGTGGTTAAGAAGTAATAATGTGTATCATGTTGATTTCCATTGTTATTTCTCGATTTTGATTAAATAAAATCATGCTTGAAGAAATGCATAATGATGCAATATTAAATATTTTGATACTATGATTGATAATTTTATGCATGGAATTTTAAGTTATACATGATGATAAGCATGTGTTATTTTCATGAGTGTATTTGAAAAACATATGGCAAAAATGTGTCCGAATGCATGAACTTATTAAAATCATTTTTTGGATGTCCTTAATTCACTCACTAAATTGCTATAATGAGAACTTTACACTATTACATGCCTTAATAACATGTTGAAAATTATGTGTTTTGGATACAAAAATTTCCATGATCATGAGCATGTTTTATCTTCATGATTGTGTTTGAAAATCTATAGCAAAACCATGTCCGAATGCATGAAAGTGTTAAATTTTATTTTTGGATTTTTTTGATCCTAAGAATTGATATTTTTGGATTTTCTCGATATATTATTCTCTTTCGGACTTAATAAACATATGTCATATCGAGTTTGATTCATATAATTAATTTTTGACATATGGAATCAACTAGCAAATGCATCTCTCATAGACTTATCTTGTGAAAAATATCTTTCGAGAATTGGATTTAATTATTCCTTCTTATATCTTTAGAGAAATAGTTTTACGTGCAAAGATTTGATTCACACACATATCTTGATCCTTGTAAAAATGAAGTGTGCTTTAATATCCGATCAATTTTTACTTCATTCAAGTAAGCTCACTAGTGACTTTCCTGTTGGGAAATCATTGGGGGTGACATCATATGCGCAGCGGAAGAACAAGAAAACAAAAATCCCCGATTCCCAAAAAGATGTTCGTCGTCGTGCGAAGATTGGTGCGCAAAAAATCCGCAAAACACAAAACTGCATATAGAGATTGTGTTACCTAGGGAGATCGTATATCCCTGTTTCCTTGCAGATCCTTAGGAGAGGGTGAAGGAGGTCAAGCGTCCTCCTCTCTAGCAGTGATCCACACAGTAGGGTTGCGACGACGCTCCTCAAGACTCCAGGCCTACTCTGAGGTGGAGAGGGAGAGGAGAATAGGAAAGGCAAGCAAAGACTCTAGCCTATGAGGCTGTGAATCCCTCCTATTTATAGAGATCCCGTGTCAAACCCTAATGGGTCCTTCCCTAGTGGGTATTGGATCTGCATCCAATAAGACAAGGGCTCCGTCGGATATCTTATATCTGAACCTCTACTCATCGCAATGCCTACCATATGTGTGTGACCCTCTATGCCCAATATCGAGCTGGCCGTGAGTCATACCTGTCAGAACTCCTTCTAACTCAGTGAATTATTATCTCTGTAATAATTCACTCGACTCATCGACTACAGACGTACTAGGCCACTACGCCGTAGTCCCTAGACGATACAGGGGAATCCAATCCATTGGACCTGTCTGTTCTCAGTTACCATGTACCTATAGTCCCTCATCCATCTAATATCCCAGAGACCGTATATCGAGCATGGTGCTGTCAGACCCATACGGTTTCTACTCGAGTCTCGCTCTAATCGGATTCTCCCGGAGAACTCTTTCTCTCTCAACCCGAATGACCCTAGCTAGGGATTTGTCTGAGCAAGAACACATAGGATATTCCTCTCATGACGCCGAGAGTGGATGATCCTCTATTGACACTCAATAGCCCTCGTAAGGTCGACTACCACTACCAATGACCAGCTGTACTAGATCTGGGGACAGCCAAACCTATAAGTCTGGTATCAAAGAGTGGAGCACTCATACAGGACATCCTTGGTGTCTCAAGTCTAAGGACCAGATACACCACTAGGACTACGGAATCGCTGTCTAACAATAAGGCATCATCAACCATCCAGCATTCCGTAAGCGGATCAATCAGTGAACTCATTCTCCAATGAGCACCTGTACTGTATCCCTAGTGTCCCTACACGAGCAGCTATGAGACCAGCTACATCCATCATATGGACGGGTATACAGCACACCAGTCTATCCGGTTATCACGATGTCCCTCTCGAGTAACCTATAACCGGGATTATTTAGGATATGTGTTTAAAGGTGAATCGATCTCATTATCGTGATCTCATCATGATCCGATTCTCATTGCACAAATCGAAGGACATCACAATATATATATGCACATATGCAATTGTTATAAAGTGATATAATCCAAAATATAATAAGCAAAAAGATTATGTATCAAGTCACACGTGCCATCACTCACGTGATTGGCTTGTTGGGCACCTATGACTAGCAATCTCCCACTTGACCTAAAGCCAATCACCTATGTGTCTGATCCCCATCAGACTCCTGTGACGCTCAAAGACAATCTAAGATAACGGCTTTATCAGTGGATCTGCAATGTTATCTTCGGATGGAACTCTTTCCACTACTACATCTCCTCGGGTTACGATCTCTCTTATAAGCTGGAACCTCCTCAAAACACTTCTGATGAGACCCGGGTCCCCTTATTTGAGTAATCACCCCATAGTTATCGCAATATAAGGAAGTCGACTTGTCGCTATCTGTATCGACTCCCAAATCTGTGATGAACTTCTTCATCCAGACTCCCTCCTTTGCTGCATCTGATGCAGCAATGTACTCCGCCTCTGTGGTCGAGTCAGAAGTGGTATCTTGCTTGGAACTCTTCCAGCACACTGCTCCTCCATTCAAGGTGTACACATACCCTGAATTCGACTTGCTATTATTGACATCAAAATGAAAACTTGAGTCACTGAAGCCTTCAACCTTAAGGCTATTACCTCCATATACTAGTAAAAGATCCTTAGTCCTTCTCAAGTACTTAAGGATACACTTTACTGCTTTCTAGTGCTCCAAGCCTGGATCCGCCTGATACCTGCTTGTGACACTCAGAGCATGCGCTATATCAGGCCTAGTACATAGCATGGCATACATGATATACCATATTGCTGAGGCATAAGGTATCATATCCATGTTTGCCCTTTCTTAGAATTTTCAATGCCAAACATTTTGACAATGGTTTCTATGTACCTGGACTGGGACAAGCCAAGCATCCTCTTGGATCTATCTCTATAGATTCTAATCCCCAAGATATAGGATGCTTCCCCTAAGTCCTTTATGGAGAAGTGTCTAGATTACCAAGTCTTTACTGTGGATAGCATTCCTATGTCATTCCCAATGATGAGGATGTCATCCACATATAACACCAAAAAGGTGATAGCGCTCCCACTTACCTTCCTGTACACACAAGGCTCATCTTCGTTCTTAACGAAGTCATAAGATCTGATCAAATCTTATGTTCCAACTTCGGGAAGCTTGCTTTAGTCCATAAATGGATTTAAGCAACCTACACACTTTATCTGGGCAGTTCTTGGACACGAATCCCTCAGGTTGCATCATATACACCTCCTCCTCGAGGTTCCCATTGAGGAATGCGGTTTTCACATCCATCTGCCAGATCTCATAATCATAGTGTGCTGCAATAGCCAATAGAATTCTGATGGATTTTAGCATTGCTACGGGTGAGAAGGTTTCGTCGTAGTCAACACCTTGCCTTTGACGATACCCCTTAGCCACTAGCCTTGCTTTATAGGTCTCTACCTTTCCATCTACTCCGATCTTTTTCTTAAAGATCCACTTGCAACCGATGGGTACAATACCTTCGGGCGCATCAACTAGGTTCCAAATCTTATTGGAGTACATAGAATCCATCTCAGAATTCATGGCTTCTTGCCACTTCCCGGAGTCTATACTCATAATAGCCTCCTCGTAGGTCTGAGGATCAATATCCTCAGCATCCTCTCCTCTAATATGTCCCACATATCTCTCAGGAGGATGAGATACTCAATCAGACCTGCGTAAAGTTGAAACTTGTGTATAAGGTACCTGAACAGACTTGGGCTGTAGAGTGGTGCTTGAGCTTGGTCCTCTAACTTCGCTCAACTCTATCATTCTCCCACTGTCTCCGCCAAGAATGTGTTCCTTCTCAAGGAACACTGCTCTCTTAGCTACAAAGACCTTTTGGTCCTCGAGATGATAGAAGTAATACCCACAAGTTTCCTTGGGGTATCCCACAAATATGCATCGCTCTGTCCTTGATTCTAACTTATCGGGGTTGTGTCTTTTAACGTGGGCTGGGCAGCCCCAAATCTTAACAACCTTAAGATCAGGCTTCTTCCCTTTCCATATCTCATATGGTGTAGACACTACCGACTTAGTTGGAACTCTGTTCAGAAGGTAAGCTGCGGTTTCTAGGGCATACCCCCAGAATGAGATGGGTAGGTCAGCGAAACTCATCATGGACCGTACCATATCTAATAAAGTACGATTTCTCCTTTCAGAGACACCATTGAGCTGAGGTGTGTAAGGAGGTGTCCATTGGGGTAATATCCCATGGTCCTTGAGGAACTGAGTAAACTCTGCACTTAAGTACTCACCTCCTCGATCTGATCGAAGAGTTTTGATACTCTTTCCAGTCTGGTTCTCCACCTCATTCTTATACTCTCCCAATTTCTCAAAGGCCTCGGACTTGTACTTCATTAAGTACACATATCCATACCTTGAGAAATCATCAGTAAATGTAATGAAGTAGGAGTAACCTCCAATGGCATGAGTTGACATGGGTCCACATACATCACTATGTATGAGTTCCAACAACTCAGTGGCTCTCTCTCCAGTTCCACTAAATGGAGAGTTGGTCAATTTTCCACGAATGCAAGGTTCACAAGTTGCATATGACATATAGTCGAATGGATCTAGATATCCATTATTTAGCAACTTTTGAATCCTTCTTTCATGGATGTGACCTAGCCTATAATGCCATAGGTATGCACTGTTCACCTCATCTCGTTTCCTCTTAGACACATTTACATTCATGATATGTGGAGTAGTGTCTAACATAAATAAACCATTATGCAATGTTCCTTTCGTGATGATCTTATCATCTAATAATATCGAACAACCATTGTTCTCAAAAACAAATTTATATCCACTAACTGTTAAACATGAAATGGAGATAATGTTTTTGATAATAGAAGGAACAAAATAACATGCATCTAATGCAATAAAAGCTCCACTAGGCAGATGTAGGGCGACCTCGCCAATAGCTAATACAGCAACTTTTGCTCCATTACCCATCTTGAGGTCCATCTCGCCTCTCTCTAGTCTCCTAGGCCTTGCCAGAACCTGCAACGAATTGCATATATGATAAGCACTACCAGTATCCAATACCCATGTGTTATCATAAGAGTTTGACAAATGGAGACTGATCATGAATGTACCTGAAGCTTCATCAAGCTTTTGTTTCGCCCTTTCTGCAAGGTACTCTTTGCAGTTTCTCTTCCAGTGCCCATCTTTACCACAGTGGAAGCACTGGCCTTTGTCCTTTGTTGGGTCTTTCTTAGCAACCTTTGCTTTACCTTGTTTGCCCTTGCCCTTTCCCTTCTTAAGGGACCTTTCTGCTTCCCTTTTCTTTCTGGTCTCACCAGTGTAGAGAACTGGCTTCTCTTTCTTAATAGTACTCTCTGCCTCCCTCAACATATTGAGGAGCTCTGGGAGAGTCACCTCAAGCTTGTTCATATTAAAATTCGTTATGAACTGTGAAAAGGAATCTGGTAGGGACTGAAGTACAATGTCCACACACAAGTTATCCTCTAGGACCATTCCTAGACCTGTGAGTTTCTCTATCCACTCAATCATCTTTAGGACATGGTTCTGAATCGGTGTCCCCTCAGTCATCCTAGCGCGGAAAAGGCTCTTGGATATCTCATATCGTTGAGTCCTTCCCTGTTCCTCAAACAATTTGCGGACATGTAGGAGAATGGATCTGGCATCCATCTTTTCATATTGTCTCTATAACTCTGGAGTCATAGAGCCCAACATATAGCACTGAGTAAGAGTGGAGTCATCAATGTACTTCACGTAGCGAGCGATCTCATCCTCGTTTGCCCCTTCTTCGGGCGTAGGCATCACTGTATCAAGGATGTACACAATTTTCTCCGCTGTGAGAACAATTCTCAAGTTACGGAGCCAATCCGTATAATTTGGACCAGTGAGGCGGTTGACATCAAGTATGCCACGTAAGGGATTTGAAAGCGACATTTTCTGAAAATAAAGATGTAGCAGAAATGAATAACATGCAGATTTTGTAAGAAATAAACTATCAAGATATGGACTTCTATCTTAATATGCTCCCACTATTTTACTAACGAGTCACGCGACACCCTCAGCACGTGAAACGGAAGTCTCCGGCAGACTTCTAGTGGGGATCAGGATCCAATCAGCGTCTTAGTGTAACCTCGAGGGACTCGACCAATCACACTAAGCCTAAAAGGTAGGCAACTCTTGCCGATCAAACTCCTTGTGATTCCCGTCCTGTTCGGCCTCCGAATCACTATGGCCTCGAGGGACTCGACCAACCATGATGCTCGGTTAAGTCAACACCTTCGTTACAAGATGAGTCTGATTTGATGATATACCCTCGAGGGACTCGACCAAGCATACCATGTCCTCAGGTCACCGGTGACATCTCTATGTCATAAGCAAGATAGCGAATCGCGATATAGGTGAGTCTCGAGGGACTCGACCAACTCAACCTACACCGGGAATCGGTTCCTACTCATAACGATGGAAGGCCACGTGGGTCAATCTAATTGCATCACGTTTACCGACTTAATATTATCGAGAGATGTTTCTATGATTTGGTCTCCTAATATGACATGTCACACATATACATATTTAATATATATCTACATCGCATGCAAATATATATACATATCTAGTATGTGTATAAGCAATCACACCAGATGATCATGGACCACAACCTAATATGATTAGGCCCGAGCCAGTAGGCCTAATCACTCACATCAAGATCTATGTGTGCAACGGTGCATCTCCATGCCTTGCGATCGTCCATCTCGTCCTCGTCGGTTTCGTCGACATCTTGATGCATCTCCATGCATCACGATCGTCCGTCTCGTGGGTCCCGCTATCGCATCCACGCTCCCGCTGCGCCTCCTCATGTGATTACAACTTAATCATAGGCACGCAGGCCCGACAATAAACGAGAAATATAATGGAGGTTCGCAGACCTCAATAATAATAATCACAAGTACACACATCACACGGTCCATGATCATCCGTCCACACATCATACATCATATGTATAAATAATCATCATCATGTAGGACTACTAGATAATAATAAAAAATAATAATCAACTAAACCTTTTAATTAATTAATATTTTTCTGAAATCAGGGACATGTAGGGAATTTCTCAATTCTAAGGGTATTTTCATAATTTTGACAAAAGACAGAAATTGGAATTTCTCAAATTCACAGGGGCAAAACTTTTTTTTTTTCCTAAAACCATAAATCCCTCTAACTGCTGCCGTTGCCGCCGTCGCCACCCTGCTGGCGGCGGCCTGTGCGGCGGGGCGAGGGCGTTGCCCTCGCCTGCAAGCGGCACGCTCGTTGGCGGCGCTGCCGCTGCAGGTGGGCTCCCCCTTCGGGCGTCGCTACCTCCGCAGGCGGTGCTGTACCGCCGGGCGGCCGCCCCTGTGGGGGGGTTTCGCCCGCGGGAGCAGCGGCGGCAGGCGTCGCGCGTCGCTGCCCTGCGGCGATAGGCGCCGCTTCCTTTCGGCGGCAGGCGCCGCTGCCCTGCGGCGCCTCTGCCCGTGGGTTGCCAGCCCCGCCGGCAGCAAGCCTACTGCAAGCAGGCCGCCGGCCGGCTGTTGCAGGCGCAGCCCTTGCGCTGCCCGCCTTCGGCTGCGCTGCACGCACGCAGATCGAGGGCAGCAACTGTTGCTGCCCTTTCTCACTTTTGCGTCAACGATTTTGACGTCAATATTCTTCCTAAACACAATACACGCAGTTCAAAACCATTCATTCGCACGAACAACCTGGCTCTGATACCACTGTTGGGAAATCATTGGGGGCGACATCATATGCGCAGCGGAAGAACAAGAAAACAAAAATCCCCGATTCCCAAAAAGATGTTCGTCGTCGTGCGAAGATTGGTGCGCAAAAATCCGTAAAACACAAAATTGCGTATAGAGATTGTGTTACCTAGGGAGATCATATATCCCTGTTTCCTTGCAGATCCTTAGGAGAGGGTGAAGGAGGTCAAGCGTCCTCCTCTCTAGCGGTGATCCACACAGCAGGGTTGCGACGACGCACCTCAAGACTCCAGGCCTACTCTGAGGTGGAGAGGGAGAGGAGAATAGGAAAGGCAAGCAAAGACTCTAGCCTATGAGGCTGTGAATCCCTCCTATTTATAGAGATCCCGTGTCAAACCCTAATGGGTCCTTCCCTAGTGGGTATTGGATCTGCATCCAATAAGACAAGGGCTCCGTCGGATATCTCATATCCGAACCTCTACTCATCGCAATGCCTACCATATGTGTGTGACCCTCTAGGCCCAATATCGAGCTGGCCGTGAGTCATACCTGTCAGAACTCCTTCTAACTCAGTGAATTATTATCTATGTAATAATTCACTCGACTCATCGACTACGGACGTACTAGGCCACTACGCCGTAGTCCCCAGACGATACAGGGGAATCCAATCCATTGGACCTGTCTGTTCTCAGTTACCATGTACCTATAGTCCCTCATCCATCTAATATCCCAGAGACCGTATATCGAGCATGGTGCTGTCAGACCCATACGGTTTCTACTCGAGTCTCGCTCTAATCGGATTCTCTCGGAGAACTCTTTCTCTCTCAACCCGAATGACCCTGGCCAGGGATTTGTCTGAGCAAGAACACATAGGATATTCCTCTCATGACGCCGAGAGTGGATGATCCTCTATTGACACTCAATAGCCCTCGTAAGGTCGACTACCACTCCCAAGGACCAGCTGTACTAGATCTGGGGACAGCCAAACCTATAAGTCTGGTATCAAAGAGTGGAGCACTCATACAGGACATCCTTGGTGTCTCAAGTCTAAGGACCGGATACACCACTAGGACTACGGAATCGCTGTCTGACAATAAGGCATCATCAACCATCCAGCATTTCGTAAGCGGATCAATCAGTGAACTCATTCTCCAATGAGCACCTGTACTGTATCCCTAGTGTCCCTACATGAGCAGCTATGAGACCAGCTGCATCCATCATATGGACGGGTATACAACACACCAGTCTATCCGGTTATCACGATGTCCCTCTCGAGTAACCTATGACCGGGATTATTTAGGATATGTGTTTAAAGGTGAATTAATCTCATTATCGTGATCTCATCACGATCCAATTCCCATTGCACAAATCCAAGGACATCACAATATATATTTGCACATATGCAATTGTTATAAAGTGATATACGCCAAAATATAATAAGCAAAAAGATTATGTATCAAGTCACACGTGCCATCACAAACTGACCTTTTTCATGATTTAGAAATTGACATAAAGGGTCTTCCCTTCTTTTTTACAATGACAAAGGGTGAGATAGCTAGCTTGCACAATTCAAGAAGAAAGCAAAAATTGCACTTCTCAAAAGAGAAGAAATTGCTCTCTTGAACATCACCGAGAATTGCTAACTTGAAATCTCAGGAAAATACAAAAATGTGCTATCTTGCCTATCTCAAGATGCAAAACATTCTAACTTTCACTTTGCAACGGAAGCAAAATTGCTAGTTCAAACTTTGCAAAGGAAGCAAGAAATTGCTCATCTCAAAAGAGAAGCAAAGATTGCTAACTTGTATATTTCTAGAAGCAAATGTGCTATCGTGCCTATCTCAAGAAAAGCAAATATGCCAACTTGCATATCTTTGAATTTGCTAGCTTGTAAAACTTGCACATTTCAAGAAGCAAGAGTTGCTTTCTTGAACATCTTTAAATTGCTAGCTTGCTAGTTCTAAAATGTTGTAAAATTGCTAGATTGCATGATGATAAAAATTTAATATTATGTTTTTCATGCAATGAGTTGAACTTATATTACAAACACAAGAATAGTTGTACTTCTCCTTTTTGTTGATAACAAAGGAGGAGAAGTATATTGATGACATGACATGTTAATGCATAAGTCTATGCATAAGTTTATGATGACGTGTTGAAAGTATTCATGATGAATATTGGAATGACTTGAATTCAGTTTGAATTCAAGGTTCTATCAATATGGCATATTGATAGGGGGGTTTTTTTAAACTCCGGGAGTTAAGGTTAACTCCGTCATCAAGTGGTTGTCATCATCAAAAAGGGGGAGATTGTTGAATATCTTATTTTGATGATGAAACCACTTGATATGTGTTTATGTTTTAATCTGTGTTTTGAGTGACGCAGGATGCTTCGATTAGGATGAGACAATTAAAGTAGGAAAAATCATGTTGTGCCGGAGGAACATGTCAGAAGATTGGACGTTAGGCCGGTGGATCGGTTGACGTATCGACAGAAGGTTTCGGGTCTTGGACTCGAGCAACGGGCCAAGAAGAGTGGGTATTGCGCCAAGGATATCGAAGTTATGGAGTCAACTGGCCAAGTGGGCAACAGGCCGCAAGAGAGGACGATGCACCGAAGAATCGGACGAAGCATCGAGGGACCAATAACATGCCGGACAACTTGGTTATTTGCTTAGGAATAATTGTCTCGATCAAAGTTTTGTTTTAAGTGTGCAGGATTAACTACGATGAAAGTAAGACATGCAGCAGGAGTTGAGTCGGAGTCAAAGACTATGATCACGTTGGGAGTTCGAGAGCTCGACGGAAGTCCGGATGGTCGTCGGAGGTTCTGCGGGAACAAATCCGAGAAGTCCAGGAGCTTGCCAAAAGAAGCTCGTCAGAACTCGCCAATTGGATCGTCGCAAGTCCAGGAGTTTGCCGAAAGTCCGCAGGAGCATCACCGAGGGTTCATCGGATGATCGACGGAAGCTCGCCGGAAGAAGCGATTGACGCACTAGAGCAAGTTGCAGTAAATGTCTTAAGAAATTCGTAGTTAGCATGATGATTAAGTTAGAAATGGGAGGTGATCCCATTAACTTAATCTTGGGGCAATTGGGCCCTTGATAAACCCAAATTGGGCCAAATGGATCAGCCAATTCGGACCCAGATTACTTGGCTAGAGGTGGCACTGCCTAGGTCGGTGGTGGCACCGCCCAGGGCTCAGTCTCCGAGCTTTGGCTGGGTGGTGCAACCACCTCTTACAAAGGTGCAACCGCTTGAGCTTGGTCTCCGAGCTCTGGTTGGGCAGTGCAATCGCCCCAGTCAGGCGGTGGCACCGCCTGAGCTCGGTCTCCGAGCTCTGGCAGGAGGTGCGACCGCCCATGACAGGACGTGGCACCGCTCAGAGGCTCAGTCTTCGAGCTCTGCTAGGCGGTGCAACCGCCCCAGTCAGGCGGTGCAACCGCTAGACCCCGGAATTTCGGGAATTGACAGTTTTGAGCTCGGAATTCAAACTGGGTTGGGGCCTATAAATACCCCACCCTTTCAGCAATGATAGAGTAACAAAAAACCACCGAAATCCTGATCTTACTCTGTGATTTTTAGAGCTCAAAAGTGTTGTATGAGTTAAAAGTTCTTCTCCCACTTTTCTTCCAAGTTCTGATCTTTCAAGAGAGGAGAGAAAATTCTATAAGAGTTGTCTCCTAAGCCCGTCAAAAGTAGTAAAACTGTAAAAGGGTGGTTGGCCTTCGCCTATTGAAGGAAGGCCTCTAGTGGACGTTGGTGACCTCGTCGATAGAGGAAGCCAGAAGTGGATGTAGGTCAAGATTGACCGAACCACTCTAAAATCATAGTGCTCTCTGGCTTGCATTTACTTTAAGCATATTATCTTTACTGCAAACCTCCTCAATAGCTTACTTCCTTCTGCGAATTTACGATCGTGTTTCAAAGTTCAGTATTTTCCGAATCGGTGTTTAGAGGTAAATCAGTTTTATCGTACGAACATTATATTTTAATTTGCGCTTACATTCTTATTTCCATCATAACTACAAACTACCCTTATAGATTTGCTTTAACTGCATCTTGCTTGATCACAAGTTAAAGTGATTTACGAATCGAATTTTCTACCGAAATCGCTCTTATCGTACGAACGCAGTTTTAATCGACGAAAGTTTTCCGCTGCACTAATTCACTCCCCCCCTCCCCCCCCCCCTTAGTGTTCTTGATCCTAACAGATACATCCAAGTTGCAATTTTGAGGAGAGGGTTCATTTAAATTTAAATTATCAAAACTAATATCATCATCAAAATCATTTTTCTTTAACTCAAAAATTTCATTAAAAACTACATGAATAGGTCCATTTTGTTGCAGATTTTTTGGAGTGGAGAAGTTGTGGTTATATCCATTAACTTCACAAAAACTTTGGAAGTCACGATTTTGAAATTTGCCACCATGATCACTCTGAATTGGTGAAATCATGAAGCCTTTTTCGTTTTGAGTGAGTTTACAAAATTTAGAGAAACATTTGAAACAATTACTTTTGTGAGCCAAGAAATAGGTCCAAGTATATCTACTATAGTCATCTACAATTACGAAGGCATATTTGCTTCCTCCAAGACTCATTGTGTCAATTGGTCCAAATAAGTCCAAATGGATCAATTGCAATAGTCTAGTGGTGCTAATTTAATTTTTTGGTTTGCAACTAGTTTTTCTTTATTTTCTTAGTTGACAAGCATCACAAACCTTGTCCTTAACAAACTTCATATTGGGAATCCCTCGTACTAACTCTCTAGATGAAATCTTAGATATTAGTTTCCTACTTGCATGGCTTAATCTCCTATGTCAAAGCCAAACATAATCATTTAAAGCAGAAAAGCACATTTCATTATTAAGTTCATTGAGGTTGATGGTGTAGACATTATTTTGTTTTAAAGCAATTATTGATATGTTATTGTTTGGTTTTTCAATAATGCACACATTAGATTTAAATCTAATGATGTAACCAGTTAGGATCGGAGCGGCACTAAGAGGGGGGGTGAATTAGTGCAGCGGATTAAATCTTTGGTTTCAACAAATCTTTTTGATACGATAAAAACCGAACTTGAAAAGCTTAACTTGAACGTGTGTTCGTAAAGGTATGCAGCAAAGGTAATGAGGAAATAAAGCACGTAAGAAGGTTTGCAGTAATGTAAATAGCGATAATAAAATGTAAACCAGAGATCATGCCGATTTTAAAGTGGTTCGGTCAAATGACCTACCTCCACTTGCGAGGCCCTCTTCGATGAGGCTCCCACCTTCCACTAGCAAATCTCTTGAAGGGGAAGGGCAAATACCCCTCTTACAACTTTTTACAAGCGGTTCACACTCTTACAAATTTTCAACAAGAAAGAAGGAGGTGAACACTCTAGCAAATTGAAAACAAGACTTGCTAATACTTTTCTAGGACCTTTCTCTAAATCAATTGCTTCACAAAAAGTTATTATCTCAGTTGAGAATTGAGGGATATTTATAGGCCTCAAGAGGATTCAAATTTGGGCTCCAAAATTTGAATTCTCTTTGGTTCCCGATGCTGGCGGTGGCACCGCCTGTTAGTGGCGGTGCCACCGCCTGTCAGTGTCTGACACTAACAGTGGACTGGCGGTGCCACCGCCCAGCCAAGCGGTGCCACCGCCTGGCTCTCGGGTGCTAGGCGGTGCCACCTCCGAGCTCTCGGGTTCTAGGCAGTGCCACCGCCTAATCTAGCGGTGCCACCGCCTACACTATTTCAGCTCACTAGTTGGGCTCCAAACTTGGCCCAAACCATTCCGAACTCGGGCCCAATTGGCCCCTACTTGGGTTATAGGATTAACACCTAATCCTAACCCTAATTAACATGCTAATTACGAATTTAAAGACATTTCCTAAGCTATTACAAAGTCCGCAAGTCAAGACTTTTTCCGGCGAGCTTCCGACGAACTTCCGACGGTCTTCCGACGAACTCTCGGAAACCATTCTGCGGACTCCCAGCAAGCTCCTAGACTTCACGATTTGATCTTGGCGAGTTCCAACGAGCTTCTTCGGCAAGCTCCGATCTTTCTCGGCGAGCTCCGCGAACTTCCAACGAACCTTCCGGTGAGCTTCCGAAAAAACCCTTCGGCAAGCTCCCTACTCATTCTCGGCTAGTTCCGGCAGCATTCCCGACGAACCTTCGGACTTCCGTCGAACTCTCAAACTCGCAACAAATCCTTCGCGCTTGACTCCGACACTTTGTTTCGCTTTATGTCTTCATTGTTATCGTAGTTAAACCTGCACACACAAGCCAAAACTCTACTCCGATCTAGTCAATTATTACAAAGCGAATTGACATTCTATTGCTCGGCACGTTATTAGTTGGCGCTTCGTTCGATTCTTCGGCGCATCGTCCTCTCTTGCGGCTTGTTGCCCAATCGGCGGTTGACCTCCGCAACCCTGATATCCTTGGCATAATTCCGCTCTTGGCCCGATGCCCGACGTCTGAAGCCTTCTACCATCCAATATCCTAACGTGATCTCCTCCGGCGCAACGTCAATTCCTCCTGCATTAACTATCTAATCCTGATCGAGTAGACCTGCATCACTCAAAATATAGTTAAACATCTAAACATAATCAATTATTTTCATCATCAAAATCCGAGATTCAACAATCTCCCCCTTTTTGATGATGACAACTAATTGATGACTAACAGAGTTAACCTTAACTCCCCGGAGTTTAACCAAACTCCCCCTATCAATATGCCATTGATAGAACACTTGGATTATCCCAAATCCAAGTAACATTCATCACATGTTATGAAAAGCATTTAAACCATCATGCAAATATATATAAAATATTCAATTTAATGCTTGAAGTCATCAATATACTTCTCCCCCTATGTCATCAACAAAAAGGAGAAGTAGCTCTAGCTATTTTAAAATATATTCAAGTTTTTATAACATGAAGCTAGATTTTCATCACAACATATAAGCACAAGAGCATACCAAGATTCTTAAGTTCAATCATGGCAATTCAACACTTGAATTTTTGTGCAAGATTGCACTTTGCTTCTCTTTGCATGTTCTAACTAGCAAAAGCTTTCTCCCCTTTGTTTTTATCGAAAAGAAGGGAAGAGTACAAGCTAGCCAACATTTGCCCTGAGCTAGCAATCTTTCTCCCCCTATGTCATTGCCGAAAAGAAGGAGAGGAATCAATGATTTAGACTTTTACATAAATTATGAATTTGCATCAATCAATATTTCAATTCATCACATGATATATACAAGACAAAAATGCAAAGAAATCATGTCATGAAGACATCAATTGTTAAACATGATATGATAATAGTCTCAAAAATTTCAATTTGCGATACATGTGATACATTGCGGATACTAAAAAATTTAATGCGATGCTTTTAAGGATATCAACCTATTTTTTATACAAAGCATGGCAAGAGCAATTATATTGCAAGTTTTCTAAGTTTTTCATTTTTTGCTTCTTTCGAGATAGCAATTCTTTGCTTCTCTACAAGCTAGCAACTTTTATGATAACAAATACAAGATAGCTTTCTTGTTGAAGTGTGTAAGCTATTGATTCTTGCTTCCTATTGTAATGTGCAGGTTGCAAGTCTTGCTTCTTGAGATAGGCAAGATAGTGATGTTCAAGAAGACAACTTTTGCTTCTTGAAATAAGCAAGTTAGCAATCTTTGTTACTTAAGATAGGCAAGCTAGCAATCAAGTTTTTGCATCTTCTTGACTTGTGCAAGCTAGCTATCTCCCCCTTTGTCATTGTCAAAAAGAAGGGAAGGCCCTTTACATCAATTATGACAAAGGTAAGTATCAATCTTATTTGTGCATCATCATATTTTCAAATTAGAATATGCATATTTTTAAAAACCTTATATTTGTTCATGCATGATATTGAATAAATCGATCAACATTATGAGGATATCATACATGATACTAAAATTTTTAACTATTTATCAACATTTTGATCATGATACCAAACATTCATCATTTAGAGTATTCATGATACAAAACATTAAATCAATATTTATAATACATTATTTTAGCAACAACTCATAGTATTTTAAATCATGATTTACATCATATGTAATACATCACATCATAATTAGAAGGCACAAGTATTGCATACATCATTGCAAATCATAAATGTTTCATATCATGATGATATCAATTTGTCAAATTATATCCTACCATGCATGATCAAAACTTCTCCCCATTTGTATTTCATGCATAATTTCACTTCATCACATTAGGAGTATCAAGAGGAATTAATTGGGTGATGAGATAAATATTTCACGAATACATGGAATTGTATAAAAAATCATATCATTAGTGTTTCATACATTCATATCATCACATGAAGGAATATAAACAAAAATTAGTGATGAGATATTACTTCATGAATACAATAAAATTCATATAGCATATCATGGTTTATTAGAATTAGTCTTCCTTTTGGTGAATAGCAAAAAGAATAGTAGGAGAGCAAGATCTCAATTCATACACATCAAATATTCAATCATAAAAATCATGATTCATCTAGAAAATTCTCCTCTGTAAATATTCAAAGAGAGAATCACGATGAACATTCTTGGTTTACATAAAGTTTCAAAACATAATTATCAAGATCGTGATTTCGATAAAAATTTATTCAAATTTAAATCATCAAAATCATTATCAAAATCCAAGAGATTCACAAAGATGATACAAATGGATTCATGAAAATCAATAAGATTGAGCAAAATAATTTTCAAGAATGTTTTCCTCTTTTCGATTGTTTCAAAACATATGATTTTGTTTCATTTATGCCAAATAAAAACATATATCATGTTTAAAACCGAAAGAGTAAGATTTATTTCAACAAGGATCAATAAGGTACTTTCATTATGGTAAAAATCAATAATCCATAAATCGTAAGATTCATCATGCATAATTTCGAAATTTATTAAGCATGATCAATATGCATGACACTAAAACATGGTTTCAAAATGTTTAATATGTTTATTACACAATTTCATCATTATTCATCATTATATATAAATTTACAATGTCATGCATAAAATCGACAAATCATAGTATTAATATTTTCATTACAACTTTATGCATCATTAAGTATACAATTGTCAAGCATGATACTTCACTGTTTTATATAAGCATGCCTATTTCATTTATGTCAAATCAAAACATACATCATTTTTTAAAGCCACTTTTATGTCAAATCAAAAAATGCATCATTAAGCATGATCATTATGCATTACTTCAAATCAAACATGATTTCATTTATTTTCAAAATATTTATCATGATAGAGCATATAAGCCAAAGAAACTATTAAACATAAAGCATATTCATCAATGATGGTTTCATTGAGTATAAAGTATTTTCAACCAAAATCATTTGTTATTTGTTGTAGTCATATATTTTTCTTTTTACGTGAATCTATCTTTTCATGCTTAGTTTGCATACAAAAGCCGTGCATCATTTTCTAAAACAACTTTCATCATGGTATAAATCGATAATCCATAAATCGTAAAAGATCATTATGGAAATCATCAATAATTAATAAACTATAAATTACCCAAAACTCATCATCATCATGCATAGCTTCAAAAAATAAATTTATTAGGCATGATATCATATTTCATAAGGCATTTTTAATCAAAATCATTTTGTTTATCATAAACACACAATTTTCATGATTATCTTCAAAATTACTAGAATGATAAGCATGATTTTTATTTTTTTTATATATTTTCATGTAATTTTTAAGAAAATTAATCCTAAACTAAATTAAAAATAACTCATGAAAAGTATTATGTAATTTCAAAATAATTCAAGAGAGTTGAGTTACTTACCTTGTAGTCGAAGCTCGTCAAAGCCCAATTCGTCGTTTCACCTTTGGAAGTTTTTGATTCATCCTCGGTTGCCTTCCACTTCTTTGGCTTCTTCCTCCGTTCAAGTTCATTGTTTATTTTAGATTTTTGTTTCATAAACTTATTAAGATTTAGTGTTCGAAGTTCAAGTTCATCATTGTCCTCATCACTTGAGTCATCGCTCAAGTGGTATTCATTTGTCCGGAGTTCCAAATCCTTCCTGTTCTTTGGAAGGTGATTTTGTTCATCATGTTCATTAATTGCATTGTGCACCATTTCATATGTCATCAACGAACCAATTAGTTCTTCAAGTGAAAAAATATTTAAATCTTTTGTTTCTTGTATTGCGGTTATTTTAGGATCCCGCCTTTTTGGAAGGGATCTTAAGATCTTGCTTACAAGATCAAAATTCGAAAAAGATTTACCAAGAACTCTTAGATTATTGACGACATCCATGAAACGGGTATACATGTCGCCTATAGTCTCGCTTGGTTGCATTCGAAAAAGCTCAAAATCATGCAATAAAATGTTAACTTTCGAGTCTTTGACTATACTAGTTCCCTCGTGTGTGATTTCAAGTGTTCGCCAAATATCAAAAGCCGTTTCGCACGTTGAAATCCGATTGAACTCATTTTTATCCAAAGCGCAAAATAAGGCATTCATAGCCTTTGCGTTTAAAGAAAAATACTTCTTCTCTAAATCCGACCATTCGTTCATCGGTTTAGAGGGAAGTTGAAAACCGTTTTCAACGATATTCCATAAATCCAAATTCATAGAAATCAAGAAAACTATCATTCGAGTTTTCCAATAAGTGTAGTCCAATCCATTAAACAACGGTGGCCGAACAACCGATAAGCCCTCTTGAAAGCCATAAAGAGCCATTTCTCTCAGGTGTAAATCCGAAATAAGAAATACAGGGCTCTGATATCAATTGTTAGGATCGGAGCGGCACTAAGAGGGCAGGGTGAATTAGTGCAGCGGATTAAATCTTTGGTTTCGACAAATCTTTTTGATACAATAAAAACCGAACTTGAAAAGCTTAACTTGAACGCGTGTTCGTAAAGGTATGCAGCAAAGGTAATGAGGAAATAAAGCACGTAAGAAGGTTTGCAGTAATGTAAATAGCGATAATAAAATGTAAACCAGAGATCACACCGATTTTAAAGTGGTTCGGTCAAATGACCTACATCCACTTGCGAGGCCCTCTTCGATGAGGCTCCCACCTTCCACTTGCAAATCTCTTGAAGGGGAAGGGCAAATACCCCTCTTACAACTTTTTACAAGCGGTTTACACTCTTACAAATTTTCAGCAAGAAAGAAGGAGGTGAACACTCTAGCAAATTGAAAACAAGACTTGCTAAGACTTTTCTAAGACCTTTCTCTCAATCAATTGCTTCACAAAAAATTGTTATCTCAGCTGAGAATTGAGGGGTATTTATAGGCCTCAAGAGGATTCAAATTTGGGCTCCAAAATTTGAATTCTCTTTGGTTCTCGATGCTTGCGGTGCCACCGCCTGTCAGTGTCTGACACTGATAGTGGACTAGCGGTGCCACCGCCTGGCTCTCGGGTTCTAGGCAGTGCCACCGCCTATACTATTTCAGCTCACTGGTTGGGCTCCAAACTTGGCGCAAACCAATCCGAACTCGGGCCCAATTGGCCCCTACTTGGGTTATAGGATTAACAACTAATCCTAACCCTAATTAACGTGCTAACTACAAATTTAAAGACATTTCCTAAGCTATTACAAAGTCCGCAAGTCAAGACTTTTTCCGGTGAGTTTCCGGCGAACTTCCGATGATCTTCCGACGAACTCTCGAAAACCATTCTGCGGACTCCCGGCAAGCTCCTAGACTTCACAATTTAATCTTGGTGAGTTCCAATGAGCTTCTTCGGCAAGCTTCGATCTTTCTCGGCGAGCTCCGCGAACTTCCAATGAACCTTCCGGCGAGTTTCCGAAAAAACCCTTCGGCAAGCTCCCTACTCATTCTCGACTAGTTCCAGCAGCATTCCCGACGAACCTTCAGACTTCCGTCGAACTCTCAAACTCGCAACAAATCCTTCACGCTTGACTCCGACACTATGTTTCGCTTTATGTCTTCATCGTTATCGTAGTTAAACCTGCACACACAAGCCAAAACTCTACTCCGATCTAGACAATTATTACAAAGCGAATTGACATTCTGTTGGCACGTCATTGGTTGGCACTTCGTCCAATTTTTCGGCGCATCGTCCTCTCTTGCGGCTTGTTGCCCAATCGACGGTTGACCTCCGCAACCCCGATATCTTTGGTGTAATTCCGCTCTTGGCCTGATGCCCGACGTCCGAAGCCTTCTGCCATCCAATATCCTAACGTGATCTCCTCCGGTGCAACGTCAATTTCTCCTGCATTAACTGTCTAATTCTGATCGAGTAGACCTATATCACTCAAAATGCAATTAAACATCTAAACATAATCAATTGGTTTCATCATCAAAATCCGAGATTCAACATAACCTTTATCGCATAATTGACTAATGCTTAAGAAATTATGTTTCAATCCATCAACTAGCAATACATCATCAATTGAAAAACTTGATTTGTTACCTATGGTTCCCTTGCCAATGATTTTGCCTTTGTTGTTGTCTCCGAATGTGAGATACCCTTCTTCTTTGCTAGTGAGCATAGAGAAATGAGATGGATCTCCGGTCATGTGCCTTAAGTATCTACTATCAAGATATCATCTCTTGCTCCTAGCTTATGAGTTTGTCTACAAAAGAGGATGGTTTTTAGGTACCCATTTGACTTTAAGTGCCTCAAAAATTGATCTACTAATTTTATCATTCATCATTGAATTATTTATAGTTCCTTTAGGAACCCATATTAACTTATGTGGACTAATTTTCTTGAATGAACATTTGTAAACAACATGAACAGATTTATAATAAAAGTTGCATTTCAAATGAGGTGAAACATGTAATGTGGGTCCTTTAATGAAGGTAGTAGAATTTTGGTGAGATCCTCTCACAAAACTAATTCCACTTCTATTTGCAACGTGACCCTTGTTTGCAAGGATCATGTCCAAGCCTTTGCTACCGACCTTAAACTTGTTTATGGTCTCTTTAAGTAGCAAATTCTTATTTTTTATTACTTATAAGTGTTCACACTTAGAGCATGGAGGATCTTGAAGATTATCAAGCTTATTTTGTAGTAAGGCATGCTCTTTTTTTAATAGATTGAACTTCTTACTAATAGTTCTACACTCATAAAATAATTCATGACATACAATAGAAAGTTCATCGAAAGATAAATCTTAATTAATTAAATCACATACCTCTCCTCCTAAAGCTATTAGCGCAAAGTTTGCCTCCTCTTTATTGCTAGCTTCTTCGCTTTCTGAAGTACTTGAATCGTCCCAAGTTGCTTTTAAAGCTTTCTTCTTCTTCGGTTGCTTCTTCTTGGCTTGAGGGCATTCATTTTTGAAGTGCCCCAGCTTCTCTTGCATTCGTAGTATATTACTTGGTCCTTTTATGTTCAAGTTTGTTTTTTGTGTTATTTTTAAATTTATTCTTTCTAATAAATTTTTTAAATTTTTGAGTTAAAAGTGCAACGTTGTCGTCACTGTCCTCTGTTGAATATCGGATTTTGATGATATAATCAATTGGTGGGTTAATTGATCTAATCCATATTATTGAGTTAAGTGTGCAGGATTAACTACGATAACCAGAAAACATAAAGCAAGGATACTGGAGTCGAGCTCGATGGACGTTTAAGAGACCGAAGAATCACCGGAGATGCTGCCGGAACCAACCGAGAAGAAATCGGGAACGTGTTGGAAGTTCGCCGAAGAAATCGTCAGAGGCTCGCGGAGATCACCGAGAAGGCTCGGCTACTTGTTAAAGTCATCACAAAGATTGGGAGCTTGCAGGGAGTCCATCGGAAGAAGTTCGTCGAAAAGCTCGCCGGAACAAGACTCGACGTTCGCGGTTAAAAAAACTTGCTTAGGATGTATTTTTGTGTTATGTAGTTCACCTGTAATTAGGATTAGGATTAAGAGATAATCCTATATCCTGGTTAGGGGCCAACTGGGCCCAAAGTCAGATTTGGTTTGGGCTAAAATTAAGCCAAACCAATAAATCGGAGAGCCAGGCGGTGAAACCGCCCAACACCCGAGTGCTGGGCGGTGACACCTCCTTGGCTGGGCGGTTGCACCGTCCAGCACCCGAGCGCTGGGCGGTGGCACCGCTTGGTTGGGCGGTGGCACCTCCAACACCGGGGACCCTAAGAGAATTCAAATTTTGGAGCCCAAATTTGAATCCTCTTGAGGCCTATAAATACCCCTCTAATCTCAGCTGAGATAACAACTTTTGAGAAGCATTTTGATTGAGAGAAAAGTCTTAGAAAGTCTTAGCAAGTCTTGTTTTCAATTTGCTAGAGAGTTCTCCTCCTTCTTTCTTATTGAAAATTTGTAAGAGGTTGAGCTGCTTGTAAAAGGTTGTAAGAGGGGTGTTTACCCTTCCATTTCAAGAGATTTGCTAGTGGAAGGTGGGAGCCTCATCGAAGAGGGGCATCGCAAGTGGAGTAGGTCATTTGACCGAACCACTCTAAAAATCGGCGTAATCTCTGGTTTACATTTTATTATTGTCATTTACATTACTGCAAATCTTCTTACTGCTTTAGTTCCTTATTACCCTTGCTGCGCAATTTTAAGAATACGCTTTCAAGTTAAACTTTTCAAGTTCCGTTCTTATCGTACGAAAGATTTTGTTAAAATCGAAGTTTTAATCCGCTGCACTAATTCACCCCCCCCTCTTAGTGCCGCTCCGATCCTAACAAGTGGTATCAGAGCAAGGTTATCTCTCATATTTGGTTTAATACCCAAGAAAGATGGCTTACTCCGGCATGCAAGAGGGCCATTCTATTGCACGACTACCATTGTTTAATGGGTCGGATTACACATATTGGAAGACTCGCATGAGGATCTTCCTCATTTCTATGGACTTTGAGCTTTGGTCTATTGTCGAGAATGGATTTCAAAAATCTTCTCTTCCGATGAGCGAATGGGATGAATCGGAGAAGAAGGTTTTGGCTTTAAATGCAAAGGCTATGAATGCCTTGTTTTGTGCACTAGACAAAAACGAATTTAATCGTGTTTCAATGTGTGATTCGGCTTTTGATATTTGGAGAACTCTTGAGGTCACTCATGAAGGCACTAGCCGAGTGAAAGAGTCCAAAATCAACATCCTTGTGCACTCTTATGAACTTTTCCGAATGAAACCAAGTGAGTCCATCGGAGACATGTACACCCGGTTTACGGATGTCATCAATGGACTCAAAGCTCTTGGTAAAGATTTTACTAACTTTGAACTAGTAACTAAAATCTTAAGATCCCTCCCTAAAAGTTGGGATCCAAAAGTTACGGCCATTCAAGAGGCCAAAGACCTTAAAGCATTCCCTCTTGAAGAACTCATTGGGTCTTTAATGACCTACGAAATGACATGTCAAGCTCATGACGAGCTCGAGAATCCCCTTCCAAAGAACAGGAAGGATATGGCACTCAAATCACAAGAAGACCACTTGAAAGGAACATCAGGTGATGAGGACAGTGACAATGACATTGCACTTTTGACTCAAAAATTTAAAAAATATTTAAGAAAGAACAAATTTAAAAATAATACAAAAAATAAATTGGAACAAAAGAAGGACCAAGTGATTTGCTATGAATGCAAAAAACCGGGACACTATAAGAACGATTGTCCTCAAGCCAAAAAGAGAACATCAAAGAAGAAGGCGTTCAAGGCAACGTGGGATGATTCAAGCGCATCCGAAGAAGAGGAGTCCAACACCGAGCAAGTTGCTCATTACGCGCTAATGGCGTTAGGAGAAGAGGTATGTGATTTATTTAATGAAGATTTATCTTTTGAAGAACTATCTATCGCTTTTCATGAATTATTTGATGAATGTAGAACTGTTAGCAAGAAGTTAAGTATCTTAAAGAAAGAGCATGCTTTGCTACAAGATAAGTTTGATAGTCTTCAAACTCCTCCATGCTCTAAGTGTGAGCACTTAGAAGCAATAAAAAATGAAAATTTACTTCTTAAGGAAACCTTAAACAAGTTTAAGGTTGGTAGCAAAGGATTAGATATGATCCTTGCACACAAGGGTCACATCGCAAATAGAAATGGAATTGGATTTGTAAAAGGATTACATCAAAATCCTACCACTTTCATAAAAGGACCTACATTACATGTTTCCTCTTATATGAAATGCAACTTTTGTTACAAATCCGAACATATTGCCTACAAATGCCCATTTAGGAAAATTAGTTCACAAAAATTAATATGGGTTCCTAAAGGAACTATAAAGAATTCAATAATAAATAACAAAGTTAGTGGGTCAATTTTTGAGGCACCCAAAATCAAATGGGTACCTAAAAATCATCCTCTTTTGTAGACAAACCCACAAGCTAGGAGCAAGAGATGGTATCTCGATAGTGGATGCTCAAGACATATGACTGGAGATCCATCTCATTTCTCTATGCTCACTAGCAAAGAAGAAGGGTACGTTACCTTTGGAGACAACAACAAGGGCAAAATCATTGGCAAGGGAACTATTGGTAACAAATTTAATTTTTCCATTGATAATGTCTTACTAGTTGATGGATTGAAACATAATCTCTTGAGTATTAGTCAACTATGCGATAAAGGTTACATCGTTAGATTTGAATCAAATATGTGCATTATTGAAAAACCAAATCATAACATAACTATGATTGCTTTAAAACAAAATAATGTCTATACCATCAATCTTGATGAACTAAGTAATGAAATGTGTTTCTCCGCCGTAAATGATGATGCTTGGCTTTGGCATAGGAGATTAGGCCATGCAAGCATAAAAACAATATCTAAGATCTCATCTCAAGAATTAGTACGAGGAATTCCAAATATAAAGTTTTTTAAAGACAAAGTATGCGATGCATGTCAACTAGGCAAACAAATAAAAACAAGCTTCAAACCAAAAAATCAAATTAGTACCACTAGACCATTACAATTGATCCATTTGGACTTATTTAGACCAATTGATACAACAAGTCTAGGTGGAAGCAAATATGCTTTTGTGATTGTGGATGACTACTCTAGATACACTTGGACCTATTTCTTAGCTCACAAAAGTGATTGCTTCAAGTGTTTCTCTAAATTTTGTAAACTCACTCAAAACGAAAAAGGCTTAATGATTTCATCAATTCGGAGTGATCACGGTGGTGAATTTCAAAACCATGACTTTCAAAATTTTTGCGAAGTTAATGGATACAATCACAACTTCTCAACTCCAAGAAATCCTCAACAAAATGGTGTAGTTGAAAGAAAAAATAGAAACCTACAAGAAATGGCAAGAACTATGCTAAATGAACATAGTTTACCCAAATATTTTTGGGCCGAAGCCGTAAATACGGCTTGCTACATCATGAATAGGGTTCTAATAAGACCATCTCTATCAAAAACTCCCTATGAATTATGGAATAACAAAAAACCAAATATTTCTTATTTTAAAGTTTTCGGTTGTAAATGCTTTATTTTAAATGAAAAGGATGCCTTAGGTAAATTTGATGCTAAATCCGATGAAGGCATCTTTCTTGGCTACTCTTCCGTTTCTAAGGCTTTTCGGATTTTTAATAAAAGAACCTTAGTAATAGAAGAGTCTATTCATGTAGTTTTTAATGAAATTTCTGATTTAAAGAAAAATGATTTTGATGATGATTTTGGTTTTGATAATTTGAATTTAAATGAACCCTCTCCTCAAAATAGCCATTTGAATGCATCTTCTTCCGAAATTTCTTTACCAAAAGAATGGAAGTATGTAGATGCTCATCCAAAAGAGCAAATTATAGGAGATACATCAAAAGGGGTTCAAACTCGTTCTTCTTTCAAAAATTTATGTGCTAACGCCGCTTTCCTTTCTCAAATTGAACCTAAATGCATTGACGAAGCCTTAAAAGATGATTTTTGGGTCATTGCAATGCAAGAAGAATTGAACCAATTTGAGAGGAATGAGGTATGGAAGCTTGTTCCTAGACCAAGTGACCACTTAGTCATAGGTACTAAGTGGGTCTTTAGAAACAAGCAAGACGAAAATGGTATCATGGTTAGAAACAAGGCTAGATTAGTGGCCAAAGGTTTCAACCAAGAAGAAGGTATCGATTACGAAGAAACCTTCGCTCCCGTGGCTCGATTATAAGCCATAAGGATGCTCCTTGCCTATGCTAGTAGTAATAATTTTAAACTATTTCAAATGGATGTTAAAAGTGCTTTCTTGAATGGTTTTATTTTCGAAGAAGTATATGTCGAACAACCTCCCGGATTTGAAAATTCTCTTCTTCCTAATCATGTATTCAAATTGACTAAGGCCCTCTATGGCTTGAAACAAGCTCCTAGAGCTTGGTATGAAAGGCTTAGTTCCTTTCTTTTTTTAAATAATTTTACTAAAGGCAAGGTTGATACTACATTGTTTATTAAATATTTTAAAAATAATTTTCTTATTGTGCAAATTTATGTTGACGATATTATTTTTGGCTCTTCGGATGAATCACTATGTGAATCATTTGCCAAATATATGAGTCTTGAATTTGAAATGAGTTTAATGGGTGAATTAACTTTCTTTTTGGGATTACAAGTCAAACAACTTAGTGATGGTATATTTCTTAACCAATCTAAATATACATTAGAATTTTTAAAACGATTTAACATGGATAATTCAAAAGCAATAAACACCCCTATGAGTACTGCGACTAAGTTAGATATGGATGAAAATGGTGAAAGTTTCGATCAAAAAACATATAGGGGAATGATAGGTAGTCTACTCTACCTCACTACGACTAGACCGGATATTATGTTTAGTGTAGGACTTTGCGCTAGGTTTCAATCTAATCCTAAATTATCTCATCTTAAGAGTGTTAAAAGAATATTTAGGTATCTTAAAGGAACTCCAAATTTAGGATTGTGGTATCCAAAATCTGAAAAATTCGATCTAATGGCTTATGCAGATGCCGATTTTGGCGGATGCAGGATAGATAGAAAAAGTACATCCGAAACATGCCAATTTTTAGGACATGCACTTGTTTCTTGGACTTCCAAGAAACAAAATTCAGTTGCACTATCTACGGCGGAAGCCGAATACATTGCTGCAAGTGCATGTTGTGCACAAGTAATTTGGATGAAAAATACATTAGAAGACTATGGAATTCACCTTGAAAATATTCCCATAAAATGAGATAATACTAGTGCCATATGCCGTACTAAAAATCCAATTCAGCACTCTAGAACTAAGCACATCGACGTTAGGCATCATTTCATACGCGATCATGTCCTTAACAATGATGTTGTTCTAGAATTCGTTGACACAAAGCATCAATTAGCAGATATATTTACAAAAACTTTGAATGAAGACCAATTTGAATTCATCCGAAGGGAATTAGGCATGCTAAATTGTCCCTAAAATGAACTTCACAAAAAGGACTCGTTCTTTTCCCTTCGTTTATGAATTTGAATTCTTCCTTCTTCTTCAATTCAAAATGATCCATTAAAGTATAACTTATGATCTTGAGGGAAGAAGCTAAACAAAAGGAAGGAAGAAAATTTTTTTTCTTTCCTCCGCGTGATGCCAGTGGTGGCACCGCCAGATCCGGCGGTTGCACCGACTGGCGCTCGGGCGCCAGGCGGTGACACCGACCAGTTTGGCGGTGACACTGACCGAGTAACCCTTTTAACCCGAGGGGTTAGGGCTGGCGGTGACACCGCCCCCAACCCGAAGAAAAACCTCTCAAAAAAAAACCTCTCCCATTCCCTCTAACCCTCATTCTAACTCTTAGAAACATTGGAGAAGGATTCTTGGTGCTCCAAGCTTTCCATCTTTCAACATAATCTCCACAAGGTAACACTTGAAATCCCTCTTTTCTTTTCTCTTTCTCTTGCTTATTTTTCACAATTTCATCATCATGTTGTCTAGAAAATGGCTACTAAGAGATCAAAAGGAATAAGGATTGAAGGAGATTCATATAACCATGACCTTTTTAGATCAAAAGAGGTAGCCCTTAGCTTTCCAAAATTTGAAACACGATGTGTCCATAAGGGAAAATACGTTGATTTGGATGAACTAGAGGACTTAGAACCCATTAGGTGGTTTGCACACCTAGAAGCTCTACCTCTACTACAAATAGATGAACCAATCTATCCGCGATTAGTTAGATTGTTCTATGCCAACCTATATGAGGACAACGATAGCCTAAGCACTTACCTTCTAGGAACACCCATTAGAATATTTGACAGCACCATTTGTGAGCTAATTGGCATAACTGAAAAAGATAGGGGATGCTATTTTAAAGGTAAATGGGACGTCAAAAAAATAGGAGCAACCTATACCGAAGCCGTGAAAACAATTTTTGCAAATCCAAACCTTGACTTCTTACCCAAGAGCTGTGAACACTTAATGCCTTTCAACTCTAAAATTCTTCATCACATTATCACAAGCATCATATTCCCCAAACAATTTCATCTTGACGAAATAAGTCAAATAGAGATAGGAACCATGTATTGGATTATGACCGGTCAGCATAATTGTTTTGGGTACTTAATTCGCCAACACATGCAGGATATTATGACTAAAGACACTATATTGCCATATGGGAGGTTAATCACTAGAATTCTTCATGCCTATGACATTTGCATTCCACCCGATGAAGAATCTATTCAAAATGATCGATATAACATAATAAATAAAAACCTGCTGAAAAGACTTAGGTGCACTTTTAGCAATGGCATATGGGTTAGGTAGCCTAGAAGGACGGATCCAATTCCTCCACCAATAGAACAACCCGAAACACCAATTCTTATGGGAAATGAATCTCCTCCTCCTAGTCCCTTTGGCGCAGCACCTTCAGCTCCTGTTTCCTCCTATGAAGATATCATTATGGCGGAGCTATCTCAGATCAAATCACAGCAAGAACAAATTCAGAATCAACAAGTTGAATTTTGAAGACACTACGACAGATGAATGAAAAAATAGATATCATGTATCAGCACTGTGGATTACCTCCTAAGGATTGAATTGATGTATCTTTTTACTCTGTTTTGTTTGCTTTTAACAACAAGTTCAAGTTTGTCATCAATTGAACGATAACTGATCTTTCCTTTCAGATAACCACTATTTTAATCTGCATAAATGATGATGTCTTTTGGATAAACTATTTCTAGCAAATTTGAATGATGAACTTTGATAAATGCTAAACCTTTTTCTATGATCATCAATTAGCTGGCTTGTCTCTTTTTGTTGATGACAAAGGGGGAGAAGTGATGACTTACACCATAACGATAGCATGACTAATATGAATTACAAAAACTTGTGTGATATGAATGTCTTATATGCCTTGCAAATCCTTGAAAATATCACAAGATTGATATCATGAAATTTATATTGAAAATCTTTATCTTCTGTCGTAGCAAAATTCGTCCATTATCAATTAACTTATGATTTTCATCGAAGTTTCATGTAATGAGGATAACGATAAGTTCTACGATTAGAACTTATCGGGTTATGCTTGAATCCAATGGGATGTAATTCAAGTGCTTTTTATCTTCTCATAATATGGCATATAGATAGGGGGAGTTATGTTTAACTCCGTCATCAATTGATTGTCATCATCAAAAAGGGGGAGATTGTTGAATCTTGGATTTTGATGATATAATCAATTGGTGGGTTAATTGATCTAATCCATATTATTGAGTTAAGTGTGCAGGATTAACTACGATAACCAGAAAACATAAAGCAAGGATACCGGAGTCGAGCTCGATGGGCGTTTAAGAGACCGAAGAATCACCGGAGATGCTGCCGGAACCAACCGAGAAGAAATCGGGAACGTGTCGGAAGTTCACCGAAGAAATCGTCGGAGGCTCGCGGAGATCACCGAGAAGGCTCGGCTACTCGTTAAAGTCATCACAAAGATTGGGAGCTTGTAGGGAGTCCGTCGGAAGAAGTTCGTCGGAAAGCTCGTCGGAACAAGAATCGACGTTCGCGGTTAAAAAAACTTGCTTAGTATGTTTTTTTGTGTTATGTAGTTCACCTGTAATTAGGATTAGGATTAAGAGATAATCCTATATCCTAGTTAGGGGCCAACTGGGCCCAAAGTCAGATTTGGTTTGGGCTAAAATTAAGCCAAACCAATAAATCGGAGAGCCAGGCGATGGCACCGCCTGGCTGGGCGGTGACACCTCCTTGGCTGGGCGGTTGCACCGTCCAGCACCCGAGCGCTGGGCGGTGGCACCGCTTGGCTGGGCGGTGGCACCTCCAGCACCGGGGACCCTAAGAGAATTCAAATTTTGGAGCCCAAATTTGAATCCTCTTGAGGCCTATAAATACCCCTCTAATCTCAACTGAGATAACAACTTTTGAGAAGCATTTTGATTGAGAGAAAAGTCTTAGCAAGTCTTGTTTTCAATTTGCTAGAGAGTTCTCCTCCTTCTTTCTTATTGAAAATTTGTAAGAGGTTGAGCTGCTTGTAAAAGGTTGTAAGAGGGGTGTTTACCCTTCCATTTCAAGAGATTTGCTAGTGGAAGGTGGGAGCCTCATCGAAGAGGGGCATCGCAAGTGGAGTAGGTCATTTGACCGAACCACTCTAAAAATCGGCGTAATCTCTGGTTTGCATTTTATTATTGTCATTTACATTACTGCAAATCTTCTCACTGCTTTAGTTCCTTATTACCCTTGCTGTGCAATTTTAAGAATACGCTTTCAAGTTAAACTTTTCAAGTTCCGTTCTTATCGTACGAAAGATTTTGTTAAAATCGAAGTTTTAATCCGCTGCACTAATTCACCCCCCCCTCTTAGTGCCGCTCCGATCCTAACATCCTCATCACTTGATGTTCCTTTCAAGTGGTCTTCTTGTATTCTAAGTGTCATATCCTTCCTGTTCTTTGGAAGAGGGTTCTCGAGCTCTTCATGAGCATGACACGTCATTTCGTAGGCCATAAGAGACCCAATAAGTTCTTCGAGAAGAAATGTTTTAAGGTCTTTAGCCTCTTGAATGGCCGTAACTTTTAGATTCCAACTCTTTGGAAGGGATCTTAAAATTTTAGTTACTAGTTCAAAGTTAAAAAAACCTTTACCAAGAGCTTTGAGTCCATTGATGACATCCATGAACGGGTGTACATGTCTCCGATGGACTCACTTTGTTTCATCCAAAAAAGTTCATAAGAATGCACAAAAATGTTGATTTTGGACTCTTTCACTCGGATAGTGCCTTCATGAGTGACCTCAAGAGTTCTTCAAATATCAAAAGCCAAATCGTAAATCGAAACGCGATTAAATTCATTTTTGTCAAGTGTACAAAACAAGGCATTCATAGCCTTTGCGTTTAAAATAAAAACCTTCTTCTCCGATTCATCCCATTCGCTCATCAGAAGAGAAGATTTTTGAAATCCATTTTTGACAATATTCCAAAGCTCAAAATCCATGAAAAGAAGGAAGATCCTTATACGAGTCTTCCAATATGTGTAATCCGACCCATTAAACATAGGCGGACGTGTAATAGAGTGACCCTCTTGCATGCCGGACTAAGCCATCTCTCTTGGGTATTAAACTAAATATGAGAGTGAGCCTTGCTCTGATACCAATTGTTAGGATCGGAGCGGCACTAAGAGGGGCGGGTGAATTAGTATATCGGATTAAAACTCATAAGTTTGAAATTGATTTCATAAATGTGTAGAGATTTCGATTCGATGAAGGATGACTTACCTAAAATAGCTCGAGTAAAGGAAGTCAAGAGTAGGGAGAAGAAAACTGAATAGTTTGCTGCTAAGAAGATAAGTGGTTTAGAAAATTAAACACTCACACATTCAAGGAACACCACAATGTAAAGTGGTTCAGTCAATTGACCTACATCCACTTGCGAAGCCTTCTTCGATGAGGCTCCCAACTTTCAATAGCAAATCACTTTGAAGGGGAACGACCAAATACCCCTCTTATAACCTTTTTACAAGTGGTTCACACTCTTACAGATTTTTCAAAGAGAAAGAGGGAGGTGATGTTAGGACTCTAGCTAGGAGAGTCTTAATTGAGCGGGACATTCATGTAAAACCTACCTAAGCCGACCCCTATTAAAGAGGTGAAGAGGCCGGCTAGGGTTAGGAGGTTGTTTCTTAGAGATGAATTAGGAGTTGTAAAGGAATAGGAGTCCTGAGTAGAAGTCCTATTATGAGTTGGTTAGAAGTATGAGTCTTGAGTAGGAGTCCTATTAGGAGTTAGGGTTTAGAAACCCTATAAATAGCCATGTATTGCTCCTCTTTTAATAAGAAATAGATGAATCTTTTCTATAGCCTTTGAGCAGCAACTTGGAGGGAGGAACCCCTATAGAGTTCCAAGGAGACCGATCCCCTAAAGAGATCAACCCCAAGTTTAGAATCTGCAAGGGTTCTAACACCTGGTATCAGAGCAGCGTTCTTGGCATCTCGCTGCCCTTCCATAACCATCCATCAACCCTCCACAACCGCTCAAAGCAATTCCCACAATTGCTTAAAAGATCGTCACCAAATTCTGTCGTCATCTCCACCACCATGGATCATCCTTTGATCTCCCCGTGAATTGCAACAGGTTTTGGTTTTCTACCTTACTGCTACTGCAATTTAGTTATCCTTATTTGAAAATCCCAAAAAAACTATTCCTATATTTTTGCATAAACTTTTCGTCATAAAGTTTTCATCTCTACGATGAAAGATACATTGCAGAATTCCAACTGTATAGCACAGTCTGTTTGATCTTGCTACTGTGTTTTTTCTATCCAAATCTCTACGAAATTTTGATGACATCTTTGACACTTCCTAATAGCAGATTTTCCTTTAGTTTTGTCAAAAAATTCTCAATATAAACCATTGATATTTTACATCTAATATGCTATACTTGAAAATCTGCACTATAAAATTTTCGTCGTATTGTCACGGACAAACTTTTAAACAAGGTGTTTGATGTAATGCTTATATATGTCCATGTCTTTTGGCATGTTCATGCCTTGTACATCATGTAGAGGGGCGGCCAAAGGCTTAATAGTCCCATTTTAGTTGGGTTGGTGGCCTCTTTAGGCTTGTAAATAAAGGTTGTGTCATGTGGACACGTGCAAGAGATTGTCGGTCTGTAATGGACCATTTTACCCTTTGTTGTGCCACTGTTCAGAGCTTGTAAAGTCTATTTGTAATTTGCATTGTCTATGAAGTGTTTTTCGGAGATGTTTGCTTGTGGATCCCGATTGAGGCGTTCTCTCTAACTCGTTCTCTCTTTTGTTGGTCCTAAGGGACAATGGGAGATTTCGGGGAGGCTGACCTTTGCGGACGGACACGCAAGGGTGCCGCACGACTTAGGCAAAACCAGCTAAGTCCGTGATAGATGGTATCAGAGCAGGACAAGCACTCATAGAAACACTTAGCATGCAAACGTGGGGGACCTAGCGGGGCTGCGTTGAGGGCAGTCAACACACGCGTGCCCGTTTGGGGGAAAACGGGCATGGAGATGTAGGGAAAAGGAGTCGCTCAGAGGAGCGGGCATCTGAGATTGGCATTCAGAGGAATGGCCAACCCTTCGCGCAAGAGGCACCACGAGAACAAGTAAGCTTGGATGAATGTGGAGCGCACAAAGGTTGGGATGGCTGAGTTTGAGCTATAGCTCAACGTTGACAACTATACTTGATGGTGCTCAAGACAAGCGAGGCGCTTGGAAAAGGATGAGACCATCCAAGGTGGAATGAGTTGCTCAATGACTAAAAGAGTTCTGCAAAGCTTACAGAGGTGAGGGGAATTGCTAACTCGAAGAATTTGGTACTCATCCATGGGCTTGTATGCGGACGATGGAATGTTCGTGGCCATCCCAAGGCGACCGAAACTCAGTGCCATGGAGCATTGAAACTTTCTCTTTGGCATGTGAAGGATACGTCCGTAGGAGGCTGAAGTGTGCAACGAGTTCAGCATGTTGCTAGGCCTTGAGGGGTGCAGCGGGGGCTGTATTGACGGGGAGTCGCAATCTAGCAAGTGCGTTTGCAAGAGGCAGAACAATGCACAGTTTGTTCAGCAGATCGGAGTAGTCCAAGGGGATGGTGGTCTCCAAAACGAAGAGAGATGTTGCTCCAACGGGATAGTTATCCAGGAGGGATAAGTCTCAGCTTTCCAGAGGGAGAATCATGTGGGACGGACCTCACATGTTGAGGAGGAGTACCTCAACAAACAACAACTCACGAAGCTCGATGGACTGAGCAAGCGGCGAGGAGTCGTCGCATGATCTCGCTTGAGAGAATGCATTGGTGGATGCATTGTAAGATCAAGTGGGGGAGAGACCCAAAGCAACTTAAATGAAGGCACACTTGGAGTCGATGTGGAGATCGGACTCAAGGGAGGGCTGACCCGTGGAATGGTGGGCGCGAGGGCCACCATCGACTCAATGCAAAAACGAGGAGCGGAGCAACTTGGGTATAACTTGGCGAAGTACCCAAGCCGCATGAAGGGAGCCAGCATAGAAGTTGGAACATGGAGCAGAGACACAGTGCTTTCCTTAGACAGAGGTCAAGGACATGAACTCTTGCAGAGGCAAGAGTAGGATCATGTTGTTCCATGGGTCCTTCATTCTAATGGAGCGGACTCATCTTGCATGGTGCCAAAGACGAAGGGTGCTTCTAGGCACATGCACCTTATCTCGGAGGAGCATTTGATGGAGGAACTAAGGCGACTCAATTTGCGGAGGCGAAGTTGGGTTCAGAAGGCCTTAGCACATGGCAAGAGGACACAGAGGCAGGTGCTCTTGAAGAATATGCCACAATGTTGCCATTCAAGTTGCCATGAAGCAAGCGGTGCGCAGCGGAGATTGTGCTGGTAGGGGCAGAGGCCCAGGATCCGGACAATGGTGCACAAATTACAGTGAAGTCGGTGGACTTCGGGAGCTACTAGGCGACGGACTATCCTAGAGCGGTGCTTCATCTAGGTGTGACCCAAGAGTGGGTGGATGAAGGTCGATTGCCAAAGGAGCGAACAAAATCGAAGGTGGAAGAGAC
Source organism: Musa acuminata AAA Group (assembly GCF_036884655.1). NCBI lineage: Eukaryota > Viridiplantae > Streptophyta > Magnoliopsida > Zingiberales > Musaceae > Musa > Musa acuminata. Next base: position 25,078,574 of record NC_088356.1, on the reverse strand, counting down.
CCTGCGATGTATTGGCAAAGGCCACACATGGAGGGTTCACAATTTGAGTTTATTCCACAAGGATCAGAATGCAATGGAGATGTCACCAGGAGGCGACATGGTGCAGCAGATCATGGTGGAACAATTCGTGGCAATGTGATATACACGACATAGTCCCGTGAGGGACTAGATCATACAGAGGTATGATCGGGAGCTACTAGAAGCTCCACTTCGGTGAACAACATGACGGCAAGAAGGGCTATGGATTCAAGGAGTGAAGGCCATGGTACCGCAGAGGCGGGTCTTCCGTGCGTGCATCGAATTTTGCATCGGATGAAAACTTTGGTCATCAGCATATGGGGGCTGGGTTCCACCAAGGGAAAAGTTTGGATGCAAGTACTAGTGAGTTCCATGGGAGGGACTTGATCATGCAGAGATATGATCGAAGCAGCTGGAGAGTTGGACTGCTCCAGAGCTCATATTCGCTTAAGGGAGCCCGGCAAGTCAAAGGACAAGGTCGAGTAAGCGAACGTTGCTACCAAGGAAGCTAAGGAGAATAGAATCAGTGCAAACCCTACAACGTGATGGCAGAGGCCATGCATGGGAGTTGCAGTCTGTCTTTCCATTGACCAAACGGACTGCTTGGAGAACACAGAGGGGTTGAAGCAAGGGGTCGAAAGGGGCGAGGAAGCGACAACGAGTCCAGAGGAACTTAGCTACCCAAAATCAAGCATCAGTTAGAATGGAGGTGGACTCAGAGGAGTGCCACAGAGACATATCTACTGATCATGAAGAAAAGGGATGCAGATGCAAGGCGATGGATAGTAGGGCCATGGGCATGGCAACGCCATGGTACCGCAGAGGCGGGACTTCCGTGAAAGTCATTGATCCCTTGCTCTCATGAGGGAGAGCGCTTGGTCATGAAAGGGGCCGAGGAGGTGGAGCATGCAGAGGCAATCTCCAAGTATCGAGACAAGGCTGAAGGGCAGAGGCCGAGGAACTTCGTAAGACCGGTGTCAATGAGCTTCTCATCAAGTTAGCCAAAAGTGAAGGACTTCGGGTCATGCAAGGGTGCATAACCAAGGAACGAAGCAGGCAGTATGTGGTGCTGTACCTTTGCTACTCAGTGGAGTAGGCGGCAGGGTTGATGGAGAAGACGGTACAATCCCAGAGGCGACCAAACCTATGAGCGAATTACTCCAAGTTGGGGTGAAAACTTCCTGCATTCCAGAAGTTCGATGGCATTGAGAAGGTGAATCACAGTAACTAACTCAACGCAAGGAGTGCAAACACTTCAAGTGCTTCAGAAGTGTGAGCAAAGAGCAGGCGAAGGCCAGTAACCAGCTCGATGCATGCAGTACAACCTCGAGGAGGCGGGCGAAGTCAAGTAACCTTTGCCTTCTCAACTCTTAAGAGAATGGGCGAAACCGAGTACCCCAATTCTCTTATCTATCCAGCAGAGGAGCTCTGCAAGTTCAAAGACCCTTCGAAGATAATGGAAGACAATAGTTATCAAATCCTCACCAACGGTGATCAGTGCTACTGAGAGTAGATTGTCCGCTTCATTTCCCAACAAAATGTCAATCGAAAGCGGAAGTGATGCGAATCTACTTGGATGTGACAACTAAGTGAAAGAAGAGTCAATGAGCAAATTTTGTGGAGGAAGGACCCAAAACTTCAGAAGTTCGCGAGACGATGCTCGTTAAAGCTCCAACAAGCATCCAACCAGTTCAAGTAGCATGAGAAATTTGAGAGACTAGCGCAGTAAGGATGGTCTTTTCCTTCATCTAGGGGATCCGCAGGAATCAACAAGGATCAACACAACTTAGCCAACCCCACACCAGAGTCAGAGTCATTGGTGAGTTGAAGCGGTATGGCGGATCAAAGGTTCGACTACTCAAAAACAGCAATGGAGAGCAGCTAGGAGCCAAGAAGCGCATTGTAGCTGGAGCAGAAGATTGAAGACTCAGCAAAGGCGAGGAGTTGTAGTGTTGACAAAGGCTTCAACGAGGACGTCGAAGGAATAAGTGGGGGAGAATGTCACGGACAAACTTTTAAACAAGGTGTTTGATGTAATGCTTATATATGTCCGTGTCTTTTGGCATGTTCATGCCTTGTACAACATGTAGAGGGGCGACCAAAGGCTTAATAGTCTCATTTTAGTTGGGTTGGTGGCCTCTTTAGGCTTGTAAATAAAGGTTGTGTCATGTGGACACGTGCGAGAGATTGTCGATCTGTAATGGACCATTTTACCCTTTGTTGTGCCATTGTTCAGAGCATGTAAAGTCTGTTTGTAATTTGCATTGTCTATGAAGTGTTTTTCGGAGATGTTTGCTTGTGGATCCCGATTGAGGCATTCTCTCTAACTCGTTCTCTCTTTTGTTGGTCCTAAGGGACAATGGGAGACTTCGGGGAGGCTGACCTTTGCGGACGGACTCGCAAGGGTGCCGCACGACTTAGGCAAAACCAGCTAAGTCCGTGACAGTATAGCACTATTTTTTGATCTTGATACTACGTTGTTTCTATCCAAATCTCTACGAAATTTTTATGATAGCTTTGACACTTCCTAGCAGTGGATTTTCCTTTGGTTTCATTAAAAAATTCTCAATATAAACCACTAATCTTTTACATCCAATCTGCTATACCTAAAAATCTGTGCTGTAGAAAATTTCAGCCGCATATTATTGCCTTAACCCATCTATTTGCAATCTTTTTTGAATGAAATTTCTTATACACTTCATAGATCATCTTGGCTTCCCTCTAAGATTGATCTATTAAGAAATTCATCTCTAAAAATGATTTTATGTTGCTGCAAATTTTCATCATAGCCCATTGAAATTTTTCGACGAGAATTCTGCAATCACAACTTGCACCAATTTCCTTGCTGTTATACTGCCGAAATTTTCTTGATTAAATTAGATATCCTTGCTGTCATATAAACTGTGATTTTGCTATCAATTTACTCCTCAATTCTCTCACATTTTTGGTGGAAATTACGTTGAGAAATCGTTGTTTCTTCGACGACAATTCTACTCTTACAAGACAGCACATACTTGCTGCAACTTCCACTGATTTCTATCAAACCTTTGCTACCATCTACCACAGATCCAAAACATTCATCCACAGCCCTAAAACTCTACCAAACCACACCCTCAAACTGCACCCAAAATAGCCACAAAACAATCCTAAACCGTAGCCTACATCCACCAACCCTTTCGACCATCATCTCTCTCATCCAATACATGCCTTTAACCCGACAACAAAAGAGAGATCTTAACATCACAGATTTGGTGGCATATACTATAGCATCTAAGGAGGTAATCAATGCTAAATTTGAAACCTTCGAGGTGCGAATGGAGGATAAGATTCGGATGCTCTTTACCGAACTCAGATTGGGCCGACCACTAAGCCCGAAGAAATCACATCAAGGAGAGAGCTTTGCCCAATCACACCAAGCCCGAAGATATGACTTCCAAGAGAGGGGAAGCTCTATGACCAACCCCAACTATCTATGCATGAGAGTGTGTTAGGATCGGAGCGGCACTAAGAGGGGGGGGGGGGTGAATTAGTGCAAACGATTAAAACTTCGGTTTTAGAAAAATCTTTCGTATGATAAGAACGGAACTTGAAAGACTTAACTTGAAAGCGTATTCTTGAAGTTGCGCAGCAAAGGTAATAAGGAACTAAAGCATGTAAGAAGGTTTGCAGTAATGTAAACAACAATAATGAAATGCAAACCAGAGATTACGCCGATTTTAGAGTGGTTCGGTCAAATGACCTACATCCACTTGCGAGGCCCCTCTTCGATGAGGCTCCCACCTTCCACTAGCAAATCTCTTGAAATGGAAGGGTCAATACCCCTCTTACAACCTTTTACAAACAGCTCAACCTCTTACAAATTTTCAATAAGAAAGAAGGAGGAGAACTCTCTAGCAAATTGAAAACAAGACTTGCTAAGACTTTCTAAGACTTTTCTCTCAATCAAAATGCTTCTCAAAAGTTGTTATCTCAGTTGAGATTTGAGGGGTATTTATAGGCATCAAGAAGATTCAAATTTTGGGCTCCAAAATTTGAATTCTCTTTGGGTTCCCAATACTGGCGGTGCCACCACCCAGCGTTCGGGTGCTGGGAGGTGCAACCGCCCAGCCCAGGAGGTGTCACCGCCCAGCTCTCGGGTGCTGGGCAGTGCTACCGCCCAGCCAGGCAGTGCCACCGCCTGGCTCTCCGATTTCACTGGTTTGGCTTAATTTTAGCCCAAACCATATCTGACTTTGGGCCCAGTTGGCCCCTAACCAGGATATAGGATTATCTCTTAATCCTAATCCTAATTACAAGTGAACTACATAACAAAAACACATCCTAAGCAAGCTTTCAACCGCGAACGTCGAGTCTTGTTTCGGCGAGCTTTCCGACGAGCTTCTTCTGACGGACTCCCATCAAGCTCCTGATCTTGTGATGACTTTAACGAGTAGCCGAGCCTTCTCGGTGATCTCCGTGAACCTCCGACGATCTCTTCGGCGAACTTCCGATAATTCCTATAGGTTCCCGATTTCTTCTCGGTTGGTTCCGGCAGCATCTCCGACGATTCTTCGGACTCTTAAACGTCCATCGATCTTGACTCTGGTATTCTTGCTTTGTGTTTTCTGGTTATCGTAGTTAATCCTGCACACTTAACTCAATAATATGGATTAGATTAATTTACCCATCAATTGATTTCATCATCAAAATCCGAGATTCAACAATCTCCCCCTTTTTGATGATGACAATCAATTGATGACGGAGTTAAACATAACTCCCCCTATCTATATGCCATATTATGATAAGATGAAAACACTTGAATTTCATCCATTGAATTCAAGCATAAACCGATAAGTTCTAACCGTAGCAAGTCTTGTTTTCAATTTGCTAGAGAGTTCTCCTCCTTCTTTCGTATTGAAAATTTGTAAGAGGTTGAGCTGCTTGTAAAAGGTTGTAAGAGGGGTGTTTACCCTTCCATTTCAAGAGACTTGCTAGTGGAAGGTGGGAGCCTCATCGAAGAGGGGCCTCGCAAGTGGAGTAGGTCATTTGACCGAACCACTCTAAAAATCGGCGTAATCTCTGGTTTGCTTTTCATTATTGTCATTTACATTACTGCAAATCTTCTTACTGCTTTAGTTTGTATTACTCTTGCTGCGCAACTTTAAGAATACGCCTTCAAGTTAAATTTCTCAAGTTTCGTTCTTAACGTACGAAAGATTTTGATTAAAATCGAAGTTTTAATCCGCTGCACTAATTCACCCCCCCCTCTTAGTGCCGCTCCGATCCTAACAAGTGGTATCAGAGCCACGTTTTTCTATCTTGGTTTAACACCCAAATAAAAATGGCTCTTTACTGCTTTCAAGAGGGTCACTCTCTCATTTGTCCTCCCTTTTTCAATGGGACGGACTACACTTATTGGAAAACTCGAATGAGAGTTTTCTTACTTTCTTTGGATTTGAATTTATGGCACATAGTCGAAAATGGATTTGAAATGTCTTCTCTCCCAATGAACCATTGGAATGATTTGGAGAAGAAGATGTTTTCTCTAAATGCAAAGGCTATGAATGCCTTATATTGTGCACTTGACAAAAATGAATTTAATCGTGTTTCGATGTGTGACTCGGCTTTTGATATTTGGAGAACTCTAGAGGTCACTCATGAAGGCACTAGCCGAGTGAAAGAGTCCAAAATCAATATTCTTGTGCATTCTTACGAACTTTTCCGGATGAAACCAAGTGAGTCCATCGGAGACATGTACACCCGGTTCACGGATGTCATCAATGGACTCAAAGCTCTTGGTAAAAGTTTTTCTAATTTTGAACTAGTCACTAAAATCTTAAGATCCCTTCCAAAAAGATTTTCAACATGAATTTCATGATATCGATGTAAGGCATGCTTTCAATATGATCAATCAAACTTGTGATATTCTCAAGGATTTTGTAAGGCATATAAGACATTCATATCACACAAGCTTTTGCAATTCATATAAGTCATGCTATTAAAATGATATAAGTCATCACTTTTCTCCCCCTTTGTCATCAACAAAAAGAGAATGAGACTTGAAGCACATAATTTATCATACAAAGATTTTATCATTGATCATACATAGATTTTATCATTCAAAATTAAGTATGCTAAAATATTTACGCAGAGTTCATCTTAAAGGAAAATTCAGCATTCATCCATATTATCAAATCTCCTCTTTTTATAAATAACAAAAATTGTAGATGTACAAAGAAGAGATTGGGATAAGAAAAAAATTTTAAGTAGTAACTCCAATAAGTCAAGATCATAATTCGAATACAAATCCATTCAAATTCAATTCGTCAACTTGAAACTCATAATCAAGCCATCAAAATCAATTTCGAGATTCAAAATATCATAAAATCATTAATCTTGATCAGATAGAAGCGGTGTTTGACTCAAGATAGGATAAGATAATTTAACAAGTCACTGAGGAACGGAGAGAGAATGAAAAACTTTACGAAAAATCCATTCAAACAAGTTTATTCTTAGGGACAATTTAACATACCTAATTCCCTTCTAATGAATTCAAATTGGTCTTCATTCAAAGCTTTTGTAAATATATCTGCTAATTGATGCTTTGTGTCAATGAATTCTAGAACAACATCATTATTAAAGACATGATCGCGTATGAAATGATGCCTAATGTCGATGTGCTTAGTTCTAGAGTGCTGAATTGGATTTTTAGTAAGACATATGACACTAGTATTATCACATTTTATGGGAATATTTTTAAAGTGAATTCCATAGTCTTCTAATGTATTTTTCATCCAAATGACTTGTGCACAACATGCACTTGCAGCAATGTATTCGGCTTCCACCGTAGATAGTGCAACTGAATTTTGTTTCTTGGAAGTCCAAGAAACAAGTGCATGTCCTAAAAATTGGCATGTTCCGGATGTACTTTTTCTATCTATCCTGCATCCGCCAAAATCGGCATCTGCATAAGCTATTAGATCGAATTTTTCAGATTTTGGATACCATAAACCTAAATTCGGAGTACCTTTAAGATACCTAAATATTCTTTTAACACTTTTAAGATGAGATAATTTAGGATTTGATTGAAACCTAGCACAAAGTCCTACACTAAACATAATATCCGGTCTAGTTGCGGTAAGGTAGAGTAGACTACCTATCATTCCCCTATATGTTTTTTGATCGAAATTTTCACTATTTTCATCCATATCTAACTTAGTCGCTGTACTCATAGGGGTGTTTATTGCTTTTGAATTATCCATGTTAAATCATTTTAACAATTCTAACGTATATTTAGATTGGTTAAGAAATATACCATCCTTAAGTTGTTTGATTTGTAATCCTAAAAAGAAGGTTAATTCCCCCATTAAACTCATTTCGAATTCATGACTCATAGATTTGGCAAATGATTCACATAGTGATTCATCCGAAGAGCCAAAAATAATATCGTCAACATAAATTTGCACAATAAGAAAATTATTTTCAAAATGTTTAATAAACAATGTAGTATCAACCTTGCCTTTGGTAAAATTATTTAAAATAAGAAAGGAACTAAGCCTTTCATACCAAGCTCTAGGAGCTTGTTTCAAGCCATAGAGAGCCTTAGTCAATTTGAATACATGATTAGGAAGAAGAGAATTTTCAAATCCGGGAGGTTGTTCGACATATACTTCTTCGGAAATAAAACCATTCAAGAAAGCACTTTTGACATCCATTTGAAATAGTTTAAAATTATTACTACTAGCATAGGCAAGGAGCATCCTTATGGCTTCTAATCGAGCCACGGGAGCGAAGGTTTCTTCGTAATCGATACCTTCTTCTTGGTTGAAACCTTTGGCCACTAATCTAGCCTTGTTTCTAACCACGATACCATTTTCGTCTTGCTTGTTTCTAAAGACCCACTTAGTACCTATGACTAAGTGGTCACTTGGTCTAGGAACAAGCTTCCATACCTAATTCCTCTCAAATTGGTTCAATTCTTCTTGCATTGCAATGACCCAAAAATCATCTTTTAAGGCTTCGTCAATGCATTTAGGTTCAATTTGAGAAAGGAAAGCGGCGTTAGCACAAAAATTCTTGAAAGAAGAACGAGTTTGAACCCCTTTTGTTGTATCTCCTATAATTAGCTCCTTTGGATGAGCATCTACATACTTCCATTCTTTGGGTAAAGAAATTTCAGAAGAAGATGCATTCAAATGGCTATTTTGAGGAGGGGGTTCGTTTAAATTCAAATTATCAAAATCAAGATCATCATCAAAATCATTTTTCTTTAAATCAGAAATTTCATTAAAAACTACATGAATAGACTCTTCTATTACTAAGGTCCTTTTGTTAAAGACACGAAAGGCCTTAGAAACGGAGGAGTAACCAAGAAAAATGCCTTCATCGGATTTTGCATCAAATTTACCTAGGGCATCCTTTTCATTTAAAATGAAGCATTTACAACCAAAAACTTTAAAATAAGAAATATTTGGTTTTTTGTTATTCCATAATTCATAAGGAGTTTTTGATAGAGATGGTATTATTAGGACCCTATTCATGATGTAACAAGCCGTATTTACGGCTTCGACCCAAAAATATTTGGGTAAACTATGTTCATTTAACATAGTTCTTGCCATTTCTTGTAGGTTTCTATTTTTCCTTTCAACTACTCCATTTTGTTGAGGATTTCTGGGAGTTGAGAAGTTATGATTGTACCCATTAACTTCGCAAAAATTTTGAAAGTCACGGTTTTGGAATTCACCACCGTGATCACTCCGAATTAATAAAATCATGAAGCCTTTTTCGTTTTGAGTGAGTTTACAAAACTTAGAGAAACACTTGAAGCAATCACTTTTGTGAGCTAAGAAATAGGTCCAAGTGTATCTAGAGTAGTCATCCACAATCACAAAAGCATATTTGCTTCTACCTAGACTTGTTGTATCAATTGGTCCAAATAAGTCCAAATGGATCAATTGTAATGGTCTAGTGGTGCTAATTTGATTTTTTGGTTTGAAGCTTGTTTTTATTTGTTTGCCTAGTTGACATGCATCGCATACCTTATCCTTAATAAACTTCATATTCGGAATCCCTCGTACTAATTCTTGAGATGAGATTTTAGATATTGTTTTCATGCTTGCATGACCTAATCTCCTATGCCAAAGCCAAGCATCATCATTTACAGCGGAGAAACACATTTCATTACCTAGTTCATCAAGATTGATGGTATAGACATTATTTTATTTTAAAGCAATCATAGTCATGTTATGATTTGGATTTTCAATAATGCACATATTTGATTCAAATCTAACGATATAACTTTTATCGCATAGTTGGCTAATACTTAAGAGATTGTGTTTCAATCCATCAACTAGTAAAACATCATCAATGGAAAAACTAAATTTGTTACCAATAGTTCCCTTGCCAATGATTTTGCCTTTGTTGTTGTCTCCGAAGGTGACGTACCCTTCTTCTTTGCTAGTGAGCATAGAGAAATGAGATGGATCTCCAATCATATGTCTTGAGCATCCACTATCGAGATACCATCTCTTGCTCCTAGCTTGTGGGTTTGTCTACAAAAGAGGATGATTTTTAGGTACCCATTTGATTTTGGGTGCCTCAAAAATTGACCCACTAATTTTGTTATTTATTATTGAATCCTTTATAGTTCCTTTAGGAACCCATATTAATTTTCGTGAACTAATTTTCCTAAATGGACATTTGTAGGCAATATGTCCGGATTTGCAACAGAAGTTGCATTTCATATAAGAGGAAACATGTAATGTAGGTCCTTTTATGAAAGTGGTAGGATTTTGATGTAATCCTTTTACAAATCCAATTCCATTTCTATTTACGATGTGACCCTTGTGTGCAAGGATCATATCTAATCCTTTGCTACCAACCTTAAACTTGTTTAAGGTTTCTTTAAGAAGCAAATTTTCATTTTTTATTGCTTCTATATGCTCACACTTAGAGCATGGAGGAATTTGAAGATTCTCAAACTTATCTTGTAGCAAAGCATGCTCTTTCTTTAAGATACTTAACTTCTTGCTAACAATTCTACATTCATCAAATAATTCATGAAAAGCGATAGAGAGTTCTTCAAAAGATAAATATTCATTAAATAAATCACATACCTCTTCTCCTAAAGCCATTAGCGCGTAATGAGCAACTTGCTCGGTGTTGGACTCCTCTTCTTCGGACGCGCTTGAATCATCCCACATTGCCTTGAGCGCCTTCTTCTTTGATGTTCTCTTTTTGGCTTGAGGACAATCGTTCTTGTAGTGTCCCGATTTTTTGCATTCATAGCAAATCACTTGGTCCTTCTTTTGTTCAAATTTGTTTTTAAATTTGTTCTTTCTTAAGTATTTCTTAAATTTTTGAGTCAAAAGTGCAATGTCATTGTCACTGTCCTCATCACTTGATGTTCCTTTCAAGTGGTCTTCTTGTGATTTGAGTGCCATATCCTTCCTGTTCTTTGGAAGGGGGTTCTCGAGCTCGTCATGAGCTTGACATGTCATTTCGTAGGTCATTAGAGACCCAATGAGTTCTTCAAGAGGGAATGCTTTAAGGTCTTTGGCCTCTTGAATGGCCGTAACTTTTGGATCCCAACTTTTAGGGAGAGATCTTAAGATTTTAGTTACTAGTTCAAAGTTAGTAAAATCTTTACCAAGAGCTTTGAGTCCATTGATGACGTCTGTAAACCGGGTGTACATGCCTCCGATGGACTCACTTGGTTTCATTCGGAAAAGTTCGTAAGAGTGCAAAAGGATGTTGATTTTGGACTCTTTCACTCGGCTAGTGCCTTCATGAGTGACCTCAAGAGTTCTCCAAATATCAAAGGCCGAATCACAAATTGAAACATGATTAAATTCATTTTTGTCTAGTGCACAAAATAAGGCATTCATAGCCTTTGCATTTAAAGCAAAAACCTTCTTCTCCGATTCATTCCATTCACTCATCGGAAGAGAAGATTTTTGAAATCCGTTTTCAACAATAGACCAAAGCTCAAAGTCCATAGAAATGAGGAAGATTCTCATGCGAGTCTTCCAATATGTGTAATCTGAACCATTAAACAAAGGTGGTCGTGCAATAGAGTGGCCCTCTTGCATGCAGGAGTAAGCCATCTCTCTTGGGTATTAAACCAAATATGAGAGATAACCTCGCTCTGATACCACTTGTTATGATCGGAGCGGCACTAAGAGGGGGGGGGGGTGAATTAGTGCAGCGGATTAAAACTTCGGTTTTAGAAAAATCTTTCGTATGATAAGAACGGAACTTGAAAGACTTAACTTGAAAGCGTATTCTTGAAGTTGCGCAGCAAAGGTAATAAGGAACTAAAGCATGTAAGAAGGTTTGTAGTAATGTAAACAGCAATAATGAAATGCAAACCAGAGATTACGCCGATTTTAGAGTGGTTCGGTCAAATGACCTACATCCACTTGCGAGGCCCCTCTTCGATGAGGCTCCCACCTTCCACTAGCAAATCTCTTGAAATGGAAGGGTCAATACCCCTCTTACAACCTTTTACAAACAGCTCAACCTCTTACAAATTTTCAATAAGAAAGAAGGAGGAGAACTCTCTAGCATATTGAAAACAAGACTTGCTAAGACTTTCTAAGACTTTTCTCTCAATCAAAATGCTTCTCAAAAGTTGTTATCTCAGTTGAGATTTGAGAGGTATTTATAGGCCTCAAGAGGATTCAAATTTTGGGCTCCAAAATTTGAATTCTCTTTGGGTTCCCGATACTGGCGGTGCCACCGCCCAGCCAAGAGGTGCCACCGCCCAGCGTTCGGGTGCTGGGAGATGCAACCACCCAGCCGAGGAGGTGTCACCGCCCAGCTCTCGGGTGCTGGGCGGTGCTACCGCCCAGCCAGGCGGTGCCACCGCCTGGCTCTCCGATTTCACTGGTTTGGCTTAATTTTAGCCCAAACCATATCTGACTTTGGGCCCAGTTGGCCCCTAACCAGGATATAGGATTATCTCTTAATCCTAATCCTAATTACAAGTGAACTACATAACAAAAACACATCCTAAGCAAGCTTTCAACCGCGAACGTCGAGTCTTGTTTCGGCGAGCTTTCCGACGAGCTTCTTCCGACAGACTCCCATCAAGCTCCCGATCTTGTGATGACTTTAACGAGTAGCCGAGCCTTCTCGGTGATCTCCGTGAACCTCCGACGATCTCTTCGGCGAACTTCCAAAAATTCCGATAGGTTCCCGATTTCTTCTCGGTTGGTTCCGGCAGCATCTCCGACGATTCTTCGGACTCTTAAACGTCCATCGATCTTGACTCTGGTATTCTTGCTTTGTGTTTTCTGGTTATCGTAGTTAATCCTGCACACTTAACTCAATAATATGGATTAGATTAATTTACCCATCAATTGATTTCATCATCAAAATCCGAGATTCAACAGAGTGGACTTCCCTAGATGGGAAGAAGGAGACCCAATTGGTTGGATCTCGCGCGCGGAGCAATATTTTCGGTACCATAAAACCGCAGATGCATCTATGGTGAAAATTACAACTATACATCTTGAAGGGGATGCTATACAGTGGTTTGACTAGTTTGAACATACTTATGGAGTCCTTTCGTGGCGACAATTCAAAGAAGGGCTGCTGATCTGCTTCAGACCAACCGATTACGAGAATATTGACAGACAACTAGCAAAGATCCGACAAACCTCTATCATTCAAGAGTACCAAACTAGGTTTGAAAGGTTATCTAATCAAACTCATGATTGGTCTAAAAAACAGCTATTGAGGACCTTCATTGAGGGCTTGAAGTCGGAGATCCGAGGAGAAGTTAAAGCGCGACAACCATATACGCTTATGGCAGCCATCTCTTTCGCACGACATCAAGAGGAGCAATTGAACCATGAAGCTCGGAGGACTAGGGTCGCTCCTCAACCAGTAATATTGAAGCCTTTAGCCCCCCCTACTGTTGACCAAGTCCCTATACCAAAGAGGTTAACAAGAGAAGAGCTTCGGGAGCGATATGCGAAGGGGTTATGTTGGCATTGTGACGAGCCGTGGAGCCGTGAGCATCGCTGTAGTAAAGGGAGACTTCTTATGATTGAACCAATAGAAGAAGAGGTCATTGAACATCTAGAAGAGAGCCTTGAACATGAAGAAGAAGATGCAGAAGAAGAGCCACAACCGACCGAAGTTACGGTAAATAAACTAGCCGGCTACTCAAACCCGCAAACGATGAAAGTTGGAGGCCTTCTCAAACAACAACCGATCACTATTCTCATCGACACGGGTAGCACTAATAACTTTCTAAATAGTAAGGTTACTATCCAGATGGCCTTACCTATCGAGAATTGTAACAGGTTTGACGTTAAGGTCGCTAATGGATGGATTTTGAAGTATGATCATAGGCGCCCGTAAGTGAAACTGTTGCTGATCATGAGGCCTTACCAAGAGATAATTGCATATTTCTTCCTTCTCCCTCTTAATGATCATGAGGCCATGCTCATAATTAAATGGTTGACGATATTAGGTGATATTTCTTAGAATTTTATGCAACTAATTATGAAATTTTATAGTAAGGAGAAACAGGTGATACTGAACAGGAAATGTGGGGGCGACATAATGACGATTTGCACACAACAAATGGAGAAGGTTTTGCATAAATCATGTAGCAGATTTTTGGTACAACTTGAGCAGCAAACTAAGGGAGAGCCAATAGAATTTGAAGATCCAAATCTACTTCTTTTGCTTGTTGAATTTTCAGATATATTTGATGAACCGTACAACCTACCTCTTACCCGTCGGCATGATCATTATATAACGATTCTTTCAGGCAAACCTCTAGCAAATACTTGGCCATATCAATATCTACATCTCCAGAAGGATGAAATAGAAAGGATTGTAAAAGAGATGCTCGAAACAGGAGTTATTCGGCTAAGTTGCATCCTCTACTCTTCACCAGTGCTACTTGTAAGCAAGAAGGACGGAACATGACGAATATACGTTGATTACCGAGCTCTCAATGGCATAACCATCAAGGACAAATACCTTATTCCAATAGCAGATGAATTGCTAGATGAAAGGGAGCACAAATCTTCCCAAAGCTGGACCTTTGATCCGGGTATCATCAAATATGAGTGTACGAAGAAGACATACCAAAAACCACCTTTTGAACACACAACAACCACTACGAATTTTTGCTTTCTTCAACAGAAGGTGGAATATCTTAGGCATATCATATCAGAGGAAGGTGTGATAGTGGACCCCTTCAAAATTGAAGCAATGCAAAACTGGCCTACCCCGAGGAACATAAAATTGCTACATGGCTTTCTGGGTTTAACAGGCTTCTATCGTAAGTTCGTGAAAAACTATGGAAAGATCAATGCACCACTTACTTTCTTACTGGAAAAAGATGTCTTCCAATGGTTAGACAGAGCCTCCGCTGCCTTCGACAAACTTAAGGCAGCCATGACGACGCCGCCGGTGCTAACACTACCATATTTCAACCGACCCTTCATTATTGAGGCCGACGCATCTGGAGTTGGAATTGGAGCCATTCTCATGCAAGATGGTCGACCACTCGCATACACTAGCAAGGCATTATCTCCCTCCCATCAAAATAAGTCAACATATGATAAGGAGATGCTCGCCATTGTGCGCGCAGCAACGAGGTGGAGACCCTACTTGATTGGTCAACGATTTCAAATTAAAATTGATAATAAAAGCCTCAAGTACTTTTTAGAGCAAAAGATATCATCCCCTGGGCAGCAAAAATGGGTAACAAAACTTCTTGGATTTGATTATGAAATAACTTACAAAAAGGGGAAAGAGAATGTTCTTGCAGATGCGCTTTCGTAGCTACCCGAGCAAGCTGAAGTTTCGGCCATTTCACTTTCGACCAGCGACTTCCTTGAGGATATTAAGATGAAATGGCAGAAAGATTTATAGACTAGTAAAATTATAAAAAAATTGGAGGAAGCACCAAGCTCCGTGACTCATTACAATTGGGACTCAAAAGAGTTACATTATAAGGGACGCATTGTGTTTATGATAAATTCTACTTGCATCTTCACGAGCAGATTTTGGACAAAGTTATTCCATATACAGGGTACTAAATTGAAAAGGAGTACGGCATATCACCCACAAATCAATGGCCAGACAAAAGTTGTAAATAGGTGCTTGGAGACAGTCCAAAGCCACCCACCAAATATGACTATCCAAGGAGAACTCTAGACCCAGCCAAGTGCCATTATTGATCGACGGATCGTGACTCGACAACGATGACCCACTACTAAAGTGCTAATACAGTGGGTGAACCTACCAACAGAAGATGCCACTTGAGAGAACTATGATGACTTGAAGATCAAATTCCCAAAATTCATGAATCATCAGCCTCGAGGACAAGGCTGATTTGATTGGGCGGGTCTGTTAGGACTCTAGCTAAGAGAGTCCTAATTGAGAGGGATATTCATGTAAAACCTACCTAAGCCGACCCCTATTAAAGAGGTGAAGAGGCCGGCTAGGGTTATGAGGTTGTTTCTTAGAAATAAATTAGGAGTTGTAAAGGAATAGGAGTCCTGAGTAGAAGTCCTATTATGAGTTGGTTAGAAGTAGGAGTCTTAAGTAGGAGTCCTATTAGGAGTTAGGGTTTAGAAACCTATAAATAGCCATGTATTCCTCCTCTTTTGATAAGCAATAGATGAATCTTTTCTGCAGCCTTTGAGCAGCAACTTGGAGGGAGGAACCCCTATAGAGTTCCAAGGAGGCCGATCCCCTAAAGAGATCAACCTCAAGTTTAGAATCTACAAGAGTTCTAACAGGTGAACACTTAAGCTATTAAAAACAATACTTTGCTAAAGCATTTTCTCAATCTCTAACTTCTCAAAAAGGTGTAATCTCTGCTGAGAATTGAGGGGTATTTATAGGCCCCAAGATGATTCAAATTTGAGCTCCAAATTTGAATTGCTTTTGGGTTTTCCAATGCTAGCGATGCCATCGCCTGTTAGTGTTTGACACTGACAGTGTACTTGCGGTACCACCGTAGGTCCTCTCGGGTTCTAGGCGGTGCTACCGTCCAGTCCAGCAGTGTACTGGTGGTGCCACCACTAGATCTCTCGGGTTCTAGGCGGTGCCATCGCCTAGTCCAGTAGTGTACTAGCGGTGCCACCGCCGGACCTCTCAGGTTCTGGGCGATGCCATCACCCAGTTCGGCGGTGCCACCACTTGGACTATTCCATCTCACTGGTTGGGCTCCAAACTTAGCCCAAACCAATCCAAACTCGGGCCCAATTGGCCCCTAACCGGGTTATAGATCAACCCTTAATCCTAACCCAAATTACTTGCAAACTACGAAATTAAGACATAGTCCTAAGTAAATTTTTAAGCGGCAACGTCGAGTTTCCTTTCGGCGAGCTTTCCAGCAAACTTCCGGTGGACTTTCGATATACCCTCAGATTTCTTCCGACGGACTCCTAGTAGGCTCTCGATCTTGTGGCGAGTTCAACGAGCATTTAGCAAGTATTCGAACCTTCTCGGTGATCTCAACGAACCTCCGACGATCTTTCCGGTGGACTTCCGAAAACTTCGGCAAGTTCCCGATTCTTTCTCGGTTGGTTCCAGCAGCACTTCCGACAATTCTTCGAACTTTCGGTGGACTCTCGAACACCCATCGAACTTGACTCCAGTAAACTTGCTTTATGTCTTCAAGCTATCATAGTTAATCCTACATACTTAACTCAATAATATGGATTAGATCAATTAACCCATCAATTGACTTCATCATCAAAATCTGATATTCAACATTACTATGTCATGAATAGGGTTCTTATTAGGTCATATTTATCTAAAACTCCTTATGAGTTATAGAACAACAAAAGATTCAACATTCCATATTTCAAAATTTTTATTATAAATCTTTTGTTTTGAATAACAAGGAGGTTTTAGAAAAATTTTATGTTAAATATAATGAAGATATTTTTCTTGAATACTCTTTTATTTCTAAAGCTTATAGTGTTTTCAATAAAATATCTTTAATTGTTGAAGAATCTATTCATATTATTGAAGAATCTCCTTAAACTAAAAAAATGATTTTGGTGATAATTATTTTAAACTTAAAAAATTAAATTTAAATGATATTCTACTTCCCAAAGTAAGTTTTATTTAAATTTTGGTGATAATTCCAAATATATCGTACTCAAAGAATGAAATGAAAGTATATAGATGTAGATCCTAAAGATTTAATTAATAGGGATATATCAAAAATATTTAATTATTTATGAAAATACTATTCTTTTATCTTAAATTTAAATTGAGCCTAAATGTATTAATACTGCTTTTAAGGATAACTCATGAATTCTTGCAATGCATAAAGAGCTTAATCAATCTAAAAGAAATAAAGTTTGGATACTTGTTCCTAGAGCTAGTTATCATCTTATAATTAACATTAAATGAGTCTTTAGAAAAAATATAAAAATACTCCTTATTATGAAGTAAGATGAACAAGACCAAACTAGTAGCTAAAGATTTTAACTAAGAAAAAATATATATTATGAAGTCATAAGAATATTCCTTACTTATGCTTGTTTTAAAATTTTAAAACTATTTCAAATAAATATTAAAAATATTTTTTAATAGTTATATTTTGAAAGAAGCTCATATTGAACAATCACTAAGATTTGAATATATAAAAAGAGTACATCTAGAACTTACCAGTTTCTAGGCCATGTATTAGTTTTTTGTCATCCAAAGAGTAAAATTTTATTATACTATTTGTGTCTTATGTTGAATATATTACAGTAAATGCATATTATGCATAGGTTATTTGTATGAAACACACTTTAGAAGACTATAGTCTATGTTTGAAAAACATCTCTATAAAGTATTATAATACTAGTATCATTTACTTGATAAAATATTCTATTCAACATTCTCAAACCAAGCCTATGGACAATAGATACTATTTTATTTAAGGTTCATATTAGTAATCATGAGATATTTTGAAATTTTATTGACATAAAATATAAGTTAGCAGATATTTTTATTAAACCACTGAGTAAGAAATAATTTGATTTTATAAGAAGGGAACTAGACTTGTTAAATTTATTTGGATGATGGTATATGGCTTTAACTAGGATATTAGTTAAAAATAAAAAAAAATATATATCTTTACTAGCATCTTGAGTCTTTTGATGAACATTTGTATACTTTGTCTAGACACTTTGGACTACCAACACCCTAGTAGCTTGAGTTATTATTATGTGTATATTTCTTTCTTTTTTTTATGATAAAGTAAGAGAAATAGTAACTCATGCTTAACTTTTAGTAATATTTGTTGATTATAAAGTGGAAGAGCTTGAGTTGTTATTGTGTATATATTACTCTTTTTTGTTGATAAATAAGGAGTAGTGACTCATGTCTATTTTTAACTCATCTTTGTTGATGACAAAGAAGTAGAAACAATGACTCAAGTTTGAATAAGAAGAATTATGATGTTTTAACATATGATTTTTTTATGATTATATAACTTATATTTAGCTTTTATATATATTTAACACATGCAAATAGTTAACTTATGCTTATCCTTTATTTCTGACTAATGGTTAATATTATATCTTGATGATGATTAAATATTATACTTTAAAATTCAAAACTTGATTGTATATTATTATTTGAGTTTGGAATGATTAAATCTTAATATTAATAATATCAACTTGAATTCAAGATAAGTATTTAAAAGGATATATGCCCTTTTTAGTTGAATTCAAGTTTATCAATATATATATTAAAAAGACACGTCGATAGAGAGAGTTTAGTTAAAACTTCATCATCAATTAGTTATTATCATAAAAAGTAGGAGATTATTAAAATTTAGATTTTAATGATGAAATCAATTAATAAGCTTAGTGAACTGCACTTAATGGCTAAATATTGAGAAAGAGAGTCGGATATTATGTCGAAAGATTTTTGTACTGAAAATTTGTTGATAAAAACCTGTTAAAGCGGAATATTCTTTTCCCTCTTTGTGTATCAAAATGGGTTCCTCGTCAAAATACCAACTTGATATCCAAATGAAAATATCAACCAGCACAGCATAAACAATAGAGCAAATAATCAATCATATAGTGAGACCAAATCTTTTAACGTGGAAAACCCAATGTGGGAAAAACCACGGGACCGTAGTCCACCTCAAACTTCCACTATCAATAGTAATGATAACAGGTTTACAGTAGATCTTCTCTAGAATAACTAGAGGATCAAAATAACATCAAGAACATAGATCTTGGCTCTAGCATATCATCATATAGGATGGATCTCCTCAAAAGAGAATTCTAGGTCTCACAAAGTGGATATCGCAGGAAAGTACCTTAGAGAGGGTAAACTATAGATTAACACGTTAGGATTGTAGAGTTTGCTGCAAGGATTCTCCACATAAAATTTGGGCCAAAACTGACAACGTTTGGCTACAAATCGTCAAACAGAAAACTCAGAAACCTAATATCTCTCTCTATTTCTCTCTCCTTTTTCCTTTGCATGTCGGTGCACGCTGCACGCGTTCACTACGCACACTAATCTATTTTCCTCACCTTCTCTCTCCTCTTTTTAATTTCTTTCATTTGGGCTCAAACGACCCAATTTGTCCAAGCCTACATATGGGCTGGACCCAACAATTCTCCCCCTCTAGCTCATATGGTGGGCTGTACCAAGCCCGCTCTTCGCCTACATACTTCAAGCTTCTCCTTAGGCAAAGACTTTGTCAACATATCTGTACCATTATCATTGGTATGCACCTTTTCCAACTGTAATTCTTTCAACTCAAGCACATCACGAATCCAGTGATATCTCACATCAATATGCTTGAATCTAGAATGGTATGTTGAATTCTTGGATAGGTGAATGGCACTCTAACTGTCACAGTAAACAGTATATCCTTCCTGTTTCAAGCCCAATTCCTGTAGAAACTTTTTCATCCATAAAGCTTCCTTGCAGGCTTCAGTAATTGCTATGTATTCTGCTTCTGTGGTTGATAGAGCAACACACTTCTGTAACTTAGACTGCCAAGAGATTGCTCCTCCTGCAAATGTCATCAAGAATCCCGAAGTGAACTTCCTAGAATCAGTATCACTTGTCATGTCTGCATCTATGTAACCTTCTAACACAGGTTCATCATTACCAAAACATAAACATAACCTAGAAGTACCTCTTAGATATCTTAATATCCATTTCACTACTGCCCAATATTCCTTTCTAGGATTAGAGAGAAATCGGCTAACAACTCCAACTGCATGAGCTATATCTGGCCTAGTACAAACCATAGCATACATCAAACTGCCTGCTGCAGATGAGTAAGGCACTCTGGACATTTCTTCTTTTTCTTTCTCACTTGTAGGACATTGTTTCGAACTAAGCTTGAAATGACCTGCAAGTGGGGAACAAACTGTTGAATCTCGGATTTTGATGATAAAATCAATTGATGGGTTATTTGATCTAATCCATATTATTGAGTTAAGTGTGCAGGATTAACTACGATAACCAGAAAACACAAAGCGAGAATACCGGAGTCAAGTTCGATGGACGTTTAAGAGTCCGAAGAATCGTCGGAGATGCTGCTAGAACCAACCGAGAAGAAATCGGGAACCTGTCGGAATTTTCGGAAGTTCACCGAAGAGATCGTCGGAGGTTCACGGAGATCACCGAGAAGGCTCGGCTACTCATTAAAGTCATCACAAGTTCGGGAGCTTGCTAGAAGCCCGTCGGCAGAAAGTTCGTCGGAAAGCTCGCCAGAACAAGACTCGACGTTCGCGGTTGAAAATTTGCTTAGGATGTGTTTTGGTTATGTAGTCCACTTGTAATTAGGATTAGGATTAAGAGATAATCCTATATCCTGGTTAGGGGCCAACTGGGCCCAAAGTCAGAGTTGGTTTAGGCTAAAAATTAAGCTAAACCAGCGAACTAGAGAGCCAAGATTGAAGCCCAACTAGTGGCTGAAAACACTGTAGTCGGGCTGAAAACACTGTAGGCGGTGGCACCGCCTAGCTGGGCGGTGACACCTCCTGGGCTGGGCGGTTGCACCGTCCAGCACCCGAGCGCTGGGCGGTGGCACCGCCTGGCTGGGCGGTGGCACCTCCAGCACCGGGAACCCTAAGAGAATTCAAATTTTGGAGCCCAAAATTTGAATCCTCTTGAGGCCTATAAATACCCCTCAAATCTCAGCTGAGGTTACAACTTTTGAGAAGCATTTTGATTGAGAGAAAAGTCTTAGAAAGTCTTAGCAAGTCTTGTTTTCAATTTGCTAGAGAGTTCTCCTCCTCCTTTCTTATTGAAAATTTGTAAGAGGTTGAGCTGCTTGTAAAAGGTTGTAAGAGGGGTGTTTACCCTTCCATTTCAAGAGACTTGCTAGTGGAAGGTGGGAGCCTCATCGAAGAGGGGCCTCGCAAGTGGAGTAGGTCATTTGACCGAACCACTCTAAAAATCGGCGTAATCTCTGGTTTGCTCTTTATTATTGTCATTTACATTACTGCAAATCTTCTTACTGCTTTAGTTCCTTATTACTCTTGCTGCGCAACTTCAAGAATACGCCTTCAAGTTAAATTTCTCAAGTTTCGTTCTTAACGTACGAAAGATTTTGATTAAAATCGAAGTTTTAATCCGCTGCACTAATTCACCCCCCCCCCCCCTCTTAGTGCCGCTCCGATCCTAACAAGTGGAATCAGAGCAAGGTTATCTCTCATATTTGGTTTAATACCCAAGAGAGATGGCTTACTCCGGCATGCAAGAGGGCCATTCTATTGCACGACCACCTTTGTTTAATGGGTCGGATTACACATATTGGAAGACTCGCATGAGAATCTTCCTCATTTCTATGGACTTTGAGCTTTGGTCTATTGTCGAGAATGGATTTCAAAAATCTTCTCTTCCGATGAGCGAATGGGATGAATCGGAGAAGAAGGTTTTTGCTTTAAATGCAAAGGCTATGAATGCCTTGTTTTGTGCACTAGACAAAAACGAATTTAATCGTGTTTCAATGTGTGATTCGGCTTTTGATATTTGGAGAACTCTTGAGGTCACTCATGAAGGCACTAGCCGAGTGAAAGAGTCCAAAATCAACATCCTTGTGCACTCTTACGAACTTTTCTGAATGAAACCAAGTGAGTCCATCGGAGACATGTACACCCGGTTTACGGATGTCATCAATGGACTCAAAGCTCTTGGTAAAGATTTTACTAACTTTGAACTAGTAACTAAAATCTTAAGATCCCTCCCTAAAAGTTGGGATCCAAAAGTTACGGCCATTCAAGAGGCCAAAGACCTTAAAGCATTCCCTCTTGAAGAACTCATTGGGTCTCTAATGACCTACGAAATGACATGTCAAGCTCATGACGAGCTCGAGAACCCCCTTCCAAAGAACAGGAAAGATATGGCACTCAAATCACAAGAAGACCACTTGAAAGGAACATCAAGTGATGAGGACAGTGACAATGACATTGCACTTTTGACTCAAAAATTTAAAAAATATTTAAGAAAGAACAAACTTAAAAATAATGTAAAAAATAAATTTGAACAAAAGAAGGACCAAGTGATTTTCTATGAATGCAAAAAACCGGGACACTACAAGAACGATTGTCCTCAAGCCAAAAAGAGGACATCAAAGAAGAAAGCGCTCAAGGCAACATGGGATGATTCAAGCGCGTCCGAAGAAGAGGAGTCCAACACCGAGCAAGTTGCTCATTACGCGCTAATGGCGTTAGGAGAAGAGGTATGTGATTTATTTAATGAAGATTTATCTTTTGAAGATCTATCTATCGCTTTTCATGAATTATTTGATGAATGTAGAACTGTTAGCAAGAAGTTAAGTATCTTAAAGAAAGAGCATGCTTTGCTACAAGATAAGTTTGATAGTCTTCAAACTCCTCCATGCTCTAAGTGTGAGCACTTAGAAGCAATAAAAAATGAAAATTTGCTTCTTAAGGAAACCTTAAACAAGTTTAAGGTTGGTAGCAAAGGATTAGATTTGATCCTTGCACACAAGGGTCACATCGCAAATAGAAATGGAATTGGATTTGTAAAAGGATTACATCAAAATCCTACCACTTTCATAAAAGGACCTACATTACATGTTTCCTCTTATATGAAATGCAACTTTTGTTGCAAATCCGGACATATTGCCTACAAATGCCCATTTAGGAAAATTAGTTCACAAAAATTAATATGGGTTCCTAAAGGAACTATAAAGAATTCAATCATAAATAACAAAGTTAGTCGGTCAATTTTTGAGGCACCCAAAATCAAATGGGTACCTAAAAATCATCCTCTTTTGTAGACAAACCCACAAGCTAGGAGCAAGAGATGGTATCTCGATAGTGGATGCTCAAGACATATGACTGGAGATCCATCTCATTTCTCTATGCTCACTAGCAAAGAAGAAGGGTACGTTACCTTCGGAGACAACAACAAGGGCAAAATCATTGGCAAGGGAACTATTGGTAACAAATTTAATTTTTCCATTGATGATGTCTTACTAGTTGATGGATTGAAACATAATCTCTTGAGTATTAGTCAACTATGCGATAAAGGTTACATCGTTAGATTTGAATCAAATATGTGCATTATTGAAAAACCAAATCATAACATGACTATGATTGCTTTAAAACAAAATAATGTCTATACCATCAATCTTGATGAACTAAGTAATGAAATGTGCTTCTCCGCCGTAAATGATGATGCTTGGCTTTGGCATAGGAGATTAGGCCATGCAAGCATGAAAACAATATCTAAGATCTCATCTCAAGAATTAGTACGAGAAATTCCAAATATAAAGTTTATTAAGGACAAAGTATGCGATGCATGTCAACTAGGCAAACAAATAAAAACAAGCTTCAAACCAAAAAATCAAATTAGCACTACTAGACCATTACAATTGATCCATTTGGACCTATTTGGACCAATTGATACAACAAGTCTAGGTGGAAGCAAATATGCTTTTGTGATTGTGGATGACTACTCTAGATATACTTGGACCTATTTCTTAGCTCACAAAAGTGATTGCTTCAAGTGTTTCTCTAAATTTTGTAAACTCACTCAAAACGAAAAAGGCTTCATGATTTCATCAATTCGGAGTGATCACGGTGGTGAATTCCAAAACCGTGACTTTCAAAATTTTTACGAAAGTAATGGGTACAATCACAACTTCTCAACTCTAAGAAATCCTCAACAAAATGGAGTAGTTGAAAGGAAAAATAAAAACCTACAAGAAATGGCAAGAACTATGTTGAATGAACATAGTTTACCTAAGTACTTTTGGGCCGAAGCCGTAAATACGGCTTGCTACATCATGAATAGAGTCCTAAAAAGACCATCCTTATCCAAAACTCCCTATGAATTATGGAATAACAAAAAACCAAACATCTCCTATTTTAAAGTTTTTGGTCGTAAATGCTTTATTTTAAATGAAAGGGATGCTTTAGGAAAATTTGATGCTAAATCCGATGAAGGCATCTTTCTTGGTTACTCTTCCGTTTCTAAAGCTTTTCGGGTTTTTAATAAAAGAACTTTAGTAATTGAAGAGTCTATTCATGTAGTTTTTAATGAAATTTCCGATTTAAAGAAAAATGATTTTGATGATGATCTTGGTTTTGATAATTTGAATTTAAATGAACCCTCTCCTCAAAATAGCCATTTGAATGCATCTTCTTCCGAAATTTCTTTACCAAAAGAATGGAAGTATGTAGATGCTCATCCAAAAGAGCAAATTATAGGAGATACATCAAAAGGGGTTCAAACTCATTCTTCTTTCAAAAATTTCTGTGCTAACGCCGCTTTCCTTTCTTAAATTGAACCTAAATGCATTGACGAAGCCTTAAAAGATGATTTTTGGATCATTGCAATGCAAGAAGAATTGAACCAATTTGAGAGGAATGAGGTATGGAAGCTTGTTCCTAGACCAAGTGACCACTTAGTCATAGGTACTAAGTGGGTCTTTAGAAACAAGCAAGACGAAAGTGGTATCATGGTTAGAAACAAGGCTAGATTAGTGGCCAAAGGTTTCAACCAAGAAGAAGGTATCGATTACGAAGAAACCTTCGCTCCCGTGGCTCGATTAGAAGCCATAAGGATGCTCCTTGCCTATGCTAGTAGTAATAATTTTAAACTATTTCAAATGGATGTTAAAAGTGCTTTCTTGAATGGTTTTATTTCCGAAGAAGTATTTGTCGAACAACCTCCCGGATTTGAAAATTCTCTTCTTCCTAATCATGTATTCAAATTGACTAAAGCTCTCTATGGCTTAAAACAAGCTCCTAGAGCTTGGTATGAAAGGCTTAGTTCCTTTCTTATTTTAAATAATTTTACCAAAGGCAAGGTTGATACTACATTGTTTATTAAATATTTTGAAAATAATTTTCTTATTGTGTAAATTTATGTTGACGATATTGTGTTTGGCACTTCGGATGAATCACTATGTGAATTATTTGCCAAATGTATGAGTCTTGAATTTGAAATGAGTTTAATGGGTGAATTAACTTTCTTTTTGGGATTACAAATCAAACAACTTAGTGATGGTATATTTCTTAACCAATCCAAATATACATTAGAATTGTTAAAACGATTTAACATGGATAATTCAAAAGCAATAAACACCCCTATGAGTACTGCGACTAAGTTAGATATGGATGAAAATGGTGAAAGTTTCGATCAAAAAACATATAGGGGAATGATAGGTAGTCTACTCTACCTCATTGCGACTAGACCGGATATTATGTTTAGTGTAGGACTTTGCGCTAGGTTTCAATATAATCCTAAATTATCTCATCTTAAGAGTGTTAAAAGAATATTTAGGTATCTTAAAGGAACTCCAAATTTAGGATTGTGGTATCCAAAATCTGAAAAATTCGATCTAATAGCTTATGCAGATGCCGATTTTGGCGGATGCAGGATAGATAGAAAAAGTACATCCGGAACATGCCAATTTTTAGGACATGCACTTGTTTCTTGGACTTCCAAGAAACAAAATTCAGTTGCACTATCTACGGCGGAAGCCGAATACATTGCTGCAAGTGCATGTTGTGCACAAGTAATTTGGATGAAACATACATTAGAAGACTATGGAATTCACCTTGAAAATATTCCCATAAAATGCGATAATACTAGTGCCATATGCCTTACTAAAAATCCAATTCAGCACTCTAGAACTAAGCACATCGACGTTAGGCATCATTTCATACGCGATCATGTCCTTAACAATAATGTTGTTCTAGAATTCATTGACACAAAGCATCAATTAGCAGATATATTCACAAAAGCCTTAAATGAAGACCAATTTGAATTCATTAGAAGGGAATTAGGTATGTTAAATTGTCCCTAAACAATAAACTTGTTTGATTGGATTTTCCGTAAAGTTTTTCATCTTCTTTCCATCTCTCATTCTCCTTCAAATTCCATATGACATGTTGTGAAATCTCGAAATCGACTTTGATGACTTGATTATGAATTTCAAGTTAGCGATTTGATTTAAATAAGTTTTATCTAAATCATAATCTTGATCTTGCAAAATTGGAATCACAAATAATATCTTTTGGCATTCATGAATTGATACTTACAAATATGAAAGTATTGGCATTCATGACTTGAATTTGATTGAAACATTGTATGCTTAAATTCATTATTCTCCTATGTTTCAAAAATTCTTTAAATGCCTTATGTGATGATTAAAAAGTAATGTTGAGATTTTCATGAATTTGACGATTTGAATGAGTTTGTATTCGAATTATGATCTTGACTTCGTGAAATTACTACTTGAATTTTTTTATCCCAATCTCTCTCTTATACATCTACAATTTCTATTATTCATAGAAAGAAGAGATTAGATAATATGAATGCATGTTGAATTTTCCTCTAAAATGAACTCTGCGTAAATATTTTTGCATACTTAATTTTCAATGATAAAATCGTTGTATGACAAAATATGTGCTTCAAGTCTCATTTTCCTTTTTGTTGATGACAAAGGGGGAGAAAAGTGATGACTTATATCATTCTTAATAGCATGACAAAATATGAATTGCAAAATCCTTGAGAAAAGTAATCGATCGATGATTATCTTATATGCCTTGCAAAATCCTTGAAAATATCGTAAGATTGATTGATCATATTGAATGCATGTCTAAAATGTATAATCATGCAATTCAAGTTGAAAATCTTTATCTCTTGTCATAGTAAAATTTGTCTCTTATCTTTTGACTTGAAAAAGATTTTCATCAAAGTTTCGCATTTACATTATGCTTAATGAGAATAACGATAAGTTCTACGGTTAGAGCTTATCGGTTTATACTTGAATTCAATGATGAAATTCAAGTGTTTTATCTTCTCATAATATGGCATATAGATAGGGGGAGTTACGTTTAACTCCGTCATCAATTGATTGTCATCATCAAAAAGGGGGAGATTGTTGAATCTCGGATTTTGATGATAAAATCAATTGATGGGTTATTTGATCTAATGCATATTATTGAGTTAAGTGTACAGGATTAACTACGATAACCAGAAAACACAAAGTGAGAATACCGGAGTCAAGTTCGATGGACGTTTAAGAGTCCGAAGAATCGTCGGAGATGTTGCTAGAACCAACCGAGAAGAAATCGGGAACCTGTCGGAATTTTCGGAAGTTCGCCGAAGAGATCGTCGGAGGTTCACGGAGATCACCGAGAAGGCTCGGCTACTCATTAAAGTCATCACAAGTTCGAGAGCTTGCTAGAATCCCGTCGGCAAAAAGTTCGTCGGAAAGCTCGCCAGAACAAGACTCGACGTTCGCGGTTGAAAATTTGCTTAGGATGTGTTTTGGTTATGTAGTCCACTTGTAATTAGGATTAGGATTAAGAGATAATCCTATATCCTGGTTAGGGGCCAACTGGGCCCAAAGTCAGAGTTGGTTTAGGCTAAAAATTAAGCTAAACCAGCGAACTAGAGAGCCAAGATTGAAGCCCAACTAGTGGCTGAAAACACTGTAGTCGGGCTGAAAACACTGTAGGCGGTGGCACCGCCTAGCTGGGCGGTGGCACCGCCCAACACCCGAGAGCTGGGCGGTGACACCTCCTGGGCTGGGCGGTTGCACCGTCCAGCACCCGAGCGCTGGGCGGTGGCACCGCCTGGCTGGGCGGTGGCACCTCCAACACCGGGAACCCTAAGAGAATTCAAATTTTGGAGCCCAAAATTTGAATCCTCTTGAGGCCTATAAATACCCCTCAAATCTCAGCTGAGGTTACAACTTTTGAGAAGTATTTTGATTGAGAGAAAAGTCTTAGCAAGTCTTGTTTTCAATTTGCTAGAGAGTTCTCCTCCTCCTTTCTTATTGAAAATTTGTAAGAGGTTGAGCTGCTTGTAAAAGGTTGTAAGAGGGGTGTTTACCCTTCCATTTCAAGAGACTTGCTAGTGGAAGGTGGGAGCCTCATCGAAGAGGGGCCTCGCAAGTGGAGTAGGTCATTTGACCGAACCACTCTAAAAATCGGCGTAATCTCTGGTTTGCTCTTTATTATTGTCATTTACATTACTGCAAATCTTCTTACTGCTTTAGTTCCTTATTACTCTTGCTGCACAACTTCAAGAATACGTCTTCAAGTTAAATTTCTCAAGTTTCGTTCTGAACGTACGAAAGATTTTGATTAAAATCGAAGTTTTAATCCGCTGCACTAATTCACCCCCCCCCTCTTAGTGCCGCTCCGATCCTAACACAAACTACTTTGGCTTTACTCATGTTGAAGCTTTCAAGAACCTTTTCAATGTAAGTCTCTTGAGATAGCCAAATCTTCCTTTTCTTCCTATCACGAAGAATATTCATGCCAAGTATTTGTTTCACCGATCCCAAGTCTTTCATAGCAAAAGACTTACTTAGCTCTCTTTTAAGCTTTCCAATTTTTCTAACATCATGGCTAACAATCAACATATCATCAACATATAGCAGTAAAATAATAAAATCATCATTTGAAAATTTCTTCATAAACACACAATGATCATATATGGTTCTATCATACCCTTGGCTCATCATAAAGGAATTAAACTTCTTGTACCACTGTCTAGGTGCCTGTTTGAGTCCATATAAACTTTTCTTAAGCTTACATACAAGATTTTCTTTTCCCTTGACTTTGAAACCTTTTGGTTGCTCCATGTAAATTTCTTCTTCTAAGTCACCATGAAGAAATGCTGTTTTTACATCAAGTTGTTCAACTTCTAAATTCAAGCGGGCAGCCAAACCAAGAACAACTCGGATAGAGGATATTTTCATAACCGGAGAAAATAATTTTTCAAAGTCAATACCTTTCTTCTGACTGAATCCTTTCACAACTAGTCGTGCCTTGTATCTTTGTTGTGAGCTATTGTATTCATCCTTCAATTTGTAAACCCACTTATTCTTGAGAGCTTTCTTCTCTTTAGGTAATCTTACCAAGTCATAGGTATGGTTCTCAAGCAAGGATCTCATCTCTTCTTACATGGCTTTAACCCACTCATTCTTATTCTCATGTAGAATAGCATCTTGGTAAGTTTCTGGCTCTCTCCCGTCAGTAAGCATAACATACTCATGTGGAGGATATATGGTAGAGGGTTGTCACTCTCTAGTGGATCTTCTCAATGGAATCTCAACTGGTGGTGGAGGTGCTTGTTCAGTTGGTTCAGTATTATCAACTGTAAGTGTATCATCACTGGTATTTTCACCATAATCTTCTTGTTCATCTCCCCCATGATCATCATGAACTACAGGTGAAGGAACTGGACCCAAACTCCAAGGAATATAAACAGAGGTTTCTGGCTTCTCAATATTATCACCATCATCAAACAATTGGTCTTCAAGAAACACAACATCTCTGCTTCTAATAATCTTCTTGTTCATTGGATCCCATAATCTATCCCCAAACTCTTCATGACCATATCCCAAGAAGATACATACTTTTGCTTTACTATCAAGCTTGGACCTCTCATCTTTGGGAATATGAACAAATGCTTTACACCCAAAGACTATCAAATGATTATAAGATATATCTTTTCCTCTCCATACTTTCTCTGGAACATCACCTTGTAGAGGAACTGATGGAGAAAGATTTATCAGGTCAACTATAGTTCTCATAGCCTCCCCCCAAAATGACTTCGGTAACTTGGCATGAGAAAGCATACACCTAATCCTTTCTTTAATGGTTCTATTCATCCTTTCTGCCACACCGTTCTGCTGAGGAGTTTTAGGAACTGTTTTCTCAAGCCTGATTCCATGAAACCTATAATAATTCTCAAAAGGACCCCTATATTCGCCACCATTATCTGATCGAATACACTTTAGTTTTCTGCTAGTTTCTCTTTTAACACTGACATGAAACTCTTTGAAAACATCGAGTACCTGGTCTTTAGATTTCAAAGTAAAAGCCCACACTTTTCTAGAATAGTCATCAATAAAAGTAACAAAATAAAGAGCACCTCCAAGAGTTCTAGTTTGCATAGTACAAACATCAGTATGAACTAAATCAATAACATCTGATCTTCTAGATGATGGATATGTTTGAAATGTAACTCTATGTGTTTTTCCAACTAAGCAATGATCACAAGATTTAAGAGATGTACCTTGCAACTCTGGTAAGAACTGCTTTCTAGCAAGAGTTAGAAGTCCCTTCTTGTTGATATGTCCAAACCTCTTATGCCAAAGATCTATACTTTCACCTTTTCGAATTGCATTAATCCCTCCTTTATGTAGCTTAGCTTCCATGACATAAAAAGAGTTAATCTTCTTTCCTTTTGCCACAATTAGAGAACCTTTAGTGAGTTTTCATTTACTTTCACCAAAATAATGTACAAAGCCCTCATCATCAAGTCTACTTGTAGATATCAAGTTAAGACGAATATCTGGGACATGCCTTACATCTTTGAGTATCAATTTGCTCCCAATACTAGTCTCCAAGCAAATATCTCCAATACCCACAATCTTAGATGTACCACTGTTTCCCATTCTGACATTACCAAAATCACTAACAGTGTAAGATCTAAAGAAATCACCATGAGAAGTAACATGAAATGAAGCACCAGAGTCAATTAACCAATTACTGTCCTGAGCTACAAGACTAACACAACCGTCATCACAAACAATAGTGATATTACCTTCAGTAGTAATTGTATTGGTCTCTTTCTCATTTTTCTTCATTTCATTCTATTTTCGCTTCCAAAA
Source organism: Musa acuminata AAA Group (assembly GCF_036884655.1). Classification (NCBI taxonomy): domain Eukaryota; kingdom Viridiplantae; phylum Streptophyta; class Magnoliopsida; order Zingiberales; family Musaceae; genus Musa; species Musa acuminata. Next base: position 25,047,439 of record NC_088356.1, on the reverse strand, counting down.
CCTACACTCTTTCTTTATGTGACCTGGCCTATTACAGTGAAAACATTTGATATCTCTTCTAGACTTAGATCTTCCTCTATAACCATGTGGATTTCTACTATGACTTCTTCCACGTCTTTCTTGTTTTTCAGTAACAAATGCACCAGAAGAAGATTCACCCTGTTCCTTCCTTCTGGCATCTTCATTTAGCAAACTGTCTTTAACTATATCTATAGTTAGAGTCCCCTCTGGCGTGGAGTTACAAATAGTCACCATATACGTTTCTCAACTTTCTGATAAAGAGCTGAGAAGTAATAATCTTTGCATCTCATCATCTATATTCATTTTCATAGCAAACAACTTGTTTGCAAGACTCTGAAATAGGCTTATGTGCTCAATAATATTACCATCATCTTTATACTTCAAATTTACAAGCTTTCTGAGGAGTGAATGTTAGAGCTAGTCCTAGGAAATTTACCACAAGGTAATTTTGGCAACACAACAAAGACAATAAAGCGAAAAGATAAAAGCGACAAGAACACCAGAACACCAGATATACGTGGTTCGGTCAATTGACCTATATCCACGGACAAAGGAGGAGCAAATCACTACTGCAAAAGAGGGACAATTACAAATGTCTTAGGAAGATGTTCCTAGGCCATAAAACACCCAAAAATACTAAACAAGAAAAACCAAACTTTAAGCCCAAACTATTTAACTGAGTATGGACTTAAACCAAAGCAAACACTTAGGTTTTTCTTGTGGTGCTACTTATGGTGCCTGTGGTGCATCTGACTTCAAAGCCCAGGCCTTTATTTATAGTTCCAATAGGAGATAACAAGCCTAATTTTCCCGATGTGGGACTATGGGACTTGCCAAACTAACAAATCTCCACCTTGGCATGTCCCAACAAAACTTGCTCCACCTTCTTCATAAAAGCCCCAACGGGCAATCACCAACAATGAACACCAACCAAGTCCAAGCACTGCTTGAACTTATAAACCGGAAGAGGCTTCGTAAACATATCAGCTGGATTGTCTTTCGTATGAATTTTCTGAACAAGGACTTTTCCCTCAGCAATGATATCCCGAATAAAATGAAACTTCACATCAATGTGTTTCGTCCTCTTATGATACATCTGGTCTTTAGTCAAATGAATAGCACTTTGACTATCATAGCAAATTGTAGTAACACCTTGATATAGACATAATTCGCTGAACAAACCTCTTAACCATAAAACTTCTTTGATCACCTCTGTCACTGTCATATATTCTGCCTCTGTAATAGATAAAGCTATGATAGGTTATAAGGAAGCTTTCCAACTAACTGCACAACCGCCAACGCAAAATACATAGCCTGTCAAAGATCTTCGTTTATCAAGATCCGCAGCATAATCAGAGTCGACGTAACCAACCAAAGTGTCATGATTTTTTTCAAATTCCAAACAAGCATCTGAGTAGGAAGTAGGCTCACCAACTTCACTTGTCTCTTCTACAACAAACAAAGCATATGCAACCAAATTTGCATATCTTTGTGGTAGTCGAATATCTCTCCGTGGTCTATCCTTGGCTATGGAATATTGCTCTTCCTCTGGATCATCTGCGTTAGTAGACTCGGGACCACCTACTGGCATTCTTTGAGTAGAAGAGTTCGACTTAAAAGAATCTGAACTACCAATCTCAAGCTCCACCTGCTTCTGTGCACTATCATTTGTACAACTAGTAGAATCCTCTTTAGAATATAACATAGATAATTCATCAAAAGTAACATCTCTACTGATTACAAATTTTGGGGATTTGGGATCAGAACACCATAATCTGTATCTTTTCACCCCAGAAGCATACCCAAGGAAAATGCACTTTTTAGCTCGAGGCTCTAATTTTCCTTCATTTACATGCATGTATGCTGGACACCCAAAAATTTTTAAATCAAAGTAATCAGCAGGAGTACCTAACCAAACTTCCTCCGGAGTTTTAAAGTTAAGTGCTACAGAAGGAGCGATTGACAACGTAACAGGCCATATTAATCGCCTCTGCCCAAAAGTCCTTTGTCAACCCTGCATTTTAGATCATACACATTGCTCTCTCCAAAAGTATTATGTTCATACGTTCGGCCACACCATTTTGCTGAGGCGTCATCCTAACAGTACGATGCCGAACGATTCCTTCATTTTTGCAGAATTCTTCAAAGTCACCTTCACAAAATTTCATGCCATTATATGTTCGAAGCCACTTAATATGTTTACATGTTTGCTTCTCAATCAAAGCCTTCCATTGTTTAAAGGTTAGAAAAACTTCATTTTTATGCTTCAAAAAATAAACCCAAACTTTCCTAGAATAATCATAAATGAAAGTCAACATATACCTAGCACCACCCTTAGACTGAACATGAGCTGGACCCCAAAGGTCTGAATGAATATAGTCAAGAGTACCTTTCATTTTGTGAACTGCCGGAGAAGTGAAACTGACTCTTTTCTGCTTTCTAAAAATGCAGTGTTCACAAAAATCCAGTGGCCTAGTACTCTATCCACAAAGTAGACCCCTTTTGCTCAATATGCTCAAACCTTTTTCGCTTATATGACCCAAACGTATATGTCATAATTTGGTGATGTCAGAATAAGACAATGATGATGATGAGACTGCAACCGAGCCTGTGACAGTAGTTCCCTGCATAATATATAAGCTACCAGACCTACAAGCTTTCATAACAACAAGGGCACTTATATAAACTTTCATAACTCCACCTTTAGTTGTGTATTTACACCCAAGGGCCTCTAGGGTGCCTAAAGAGATGAGATTCTTTTTTAAATCAGGAACATGTCTAACATTAGTGAGCGTCCTCACAATACCATCATGCATTTTAATTCGGATTGTACCTCTACCAACAATATCACATGCGGCATTATTGCCCATCAAAACAATTCCACCATTACAAGATTCATATATGGAAAACAAATCCCTATTGGGACACATGTGATAAGAACAACCCGAATCTAAAATCCATTCATTTTTAGACATCGTCCTGTCATCAGTAGCAAAGAAAATATTTTTAACATTCTCATCAGATGCTACACTAGCTTCAGCGGACTCAGTAGTTTTCTCAACAAGTTTTCCTTTTTGCTTTAATTTATTTTTTTATTTAAAGCAATCAGTCTTAATGTGCCCTATTTTATGACAATATCTGCATTTCAAATTTCTATGTCTGGATTTAAATCTAGATTTAGATCTACTACTGTCAAATTCTCTTTTATCCATTCTCCCCCTGACAACCAGACCCTCAACCTGATTCCCTCTACTTTCCCAGTGATATTCCTGTCTATCTGCTCCTTAGATTTCAGTGCAGATTTAATTTCTTGATAAGAAACTGTTTCTTTTCCATAAATCAAAGTATCACGGAAATGCTTAAAAGATTGGGGAAGAGAACACAAAAGTAACAAAGCCTTATCCTCGTCATCAATTTTTGCATCTATATTCTCCAAATCCATAATCAAAGAATCAAATTTATCAAGATGCGAGAGTATAGATGTACCTTCAATCATCCGAAGCATATACAGACTTTGCTTCAAGTAGAGACGATTCTCCACTGTCCTCTTCATGTACAAGGCTTTAAGCTTATCCCACATACTCTTAGCTGTAGTCTCCGTAGCTACCTCCCTTAAAACCTCGTCAGAGAGATTTAGAATGATGCTTGATCGGGCCTTCTTATTCATACTCGCAAGCTCTTCTTTTGACATATCATCTGGAATGCTCTCGGCTCCCTGTAGTACCAAATCAACTCCGTCTTGAACCAGAATGGCCTCCATCTTGAGTTGCCACAAGCCGAAGTTGACATTTCTATCGAATTTCTCGACAACGATCTTTGTTATTGTCATTGTTGCCAAAAGATCCCGAAACCAAGCTCTGATACCAGTTTGTTAGAGCTAGCCCAGGAAATTTACCACAAGGTAATTTTGGCAACACAACAAAGACAATAAAGCGAAAAGATAAAAGCGACAAGAACACTAGAACACCAGATATACGTGGTTCGGTCAATTGACCTACATCCACGGACAAAGGAGGAGCAAATCACTACTGCAAAAGAGGGACAATTACAAATGTCTTAGGAAGATGTTCCTAGGCCATAAAACACCCGAAAATACTAAACAAGAAAAACCAAACTTTAAGCCCAAACTATTTAACTGAGTGTGGACTTAAACCAAAGCAAACACTTAGGTTTTTCTTGTGGTGCTACTTGTGGTGCCTGTGGTGCATCTGACTTCAAAGCCCAGACCCTTATTTATAGTTCCAATAGGAGATAACAAGCCTAATTTTCCTGATGTGGGACTATGGGACTTGCCAAACTAACAGTGAAATTATATTTCCCACTGTCTTTTTCGCAAAGAGATTTTCTAACCTTTGCCAAACAACATCAGCTCTGATTTCATCTGAAATATGCTTATGCCAGTTTATATCCATCCATCTTCTAATATAGGCAATAGCTTTTCTATATTGAACTTCTCATTCTTCATCGTCCATAGTAGAAGGTTTATCTTTAACCTTGATAGGCTTATACAAATCTTTGCAATAGAGCAAATCTTCCATCAGACGCCTCCAAGTGGAATAATTTGATAAGTTCAATTTAATCATACCATCAGACTCCATTTTAATCACACAAGAAAAACTAGCACCAACCAACTTGGCTCTGATACCACTTATTGGAAAAAAATATGTTAAAGCGGAATATTCTTTTCCCTCTTTGTGTATCAAAATGGGTTCCTCATCAAAATACTAACTTGATATCCAAATGAAAATATCAACCAGCATAGCATAAACAATAGAGCAAATAATCAATCACATAGTGAGACCAAATATTTTAACTTGGAAAACCCAATGTGGGAAAAACCACGGGACCGTAGTCCACCTCAAACTTCCACTATCAATAATAATGATAACATGTTTACAGTAGGTATTCTCTAGAATAACTAGAGGATCAGAATAACATCAAGAACATAGATCTTGGCTCTAGCATATCATCATATAGGATGGATCTCCTCAAAAGAGAATTCTAGGTCTCACAAAGTGGATATCACAGAAAAGTACCTTAGAGAGGGTAAACTATAGATCAACACCGTTAGGATTGTAGAGTTTGCTGCAAGGATTCTCCACATAAAATTTGGGCCAAAACTGACAATGTTTGGCCACAGATCGTCAAACAGAAAACTTAGAAACCTAATCTTTCTCTCTATTTCTCTCTCCTTTTTCCTCTGCACGCCGTCGCACGCTGCACGCGTTCACTGCGCACATTGATCTATTTTCCTCACCTTCTCTCTCCTCTTTTTAATTTTTTTCATTTGGGCACAAACAGCCCAATTTATCCAAGCCCACATATTGGCTAGACCCAACAAAATTGAATATCGAGCTTGAGGATTGGTCGATATGTCAAAGAATGGACTTTGTGCTAAAGTTTCAAAAATCATACCCAAATGATCATATATCGTGTCGGAAGATCAAATGTTGTGACGAAGTTGATATGTTAGAGGATTAGATAATATATTCGAGAATAGACAATATTTCGAGGGTTTAGACGAAGTGTCAAATGATTTGATGACATGTTAGACGAGTGGACAACATACTTAAATCTTCGAAGATATGTCAAATAAGTAATTAATAAGTTAAGGTCTTTATTGAGGTAACCTTGGACTAATTTGAGCCAGGTCAAAACAAATCTCACTTATTATAGAAGCCATTAGACTTGAAATTGAATCAAATTTATGTTATTAGAAAGCCAAACATATAGCTTAAACTACCTAGATCAACGATGATACTACTAATAACAATAGCAATATCATCATAGACTTGGTATCAAAAATTACGATGATAATACCATAAGAGACTAATATTATGGTTCCGTATCAAAAATTATAATGAAAGTACTATAAGAGTTAGATTTTACAGTTCTATGTCAAATATCACGATCGCAATATATCACAAAATCAATAATAATACCATAGTCAAAACTATAAGAGTCAAGTATTATAGTTGTAAGTCAAATATCATGATCACAATAAATATATCACAAAGTCAATAATAATACAATAGTCAAATATTACGATGGAAGTCTCTTCTTTTCTAACAGTAGCAACTTTATCGTACAAATACAACATATAAAAAATTGACCAGAACGTACTCTCCGAGAACTACCTTCTCTCTTCTCCCATGAAGAAGATGTATCAGAGTACTGAATTTTTTATTGTTATACGCAATTTAATATCATACTCGAAAAAGGAAAAATAACACCGAACTGTTGTCCATCGTCCACGAAGACGAGGAGCCGTCTACGTTTCGTTGTCTGCGCTGACTTGTGCATCGTACTTGGTTCTCCTGTGCGGCTGACGTCCATTGGATCAGGTGATCGTCGACGGGACCCCCACCGCCTTGTCTTTTCCCCTCTGCCACAGTCATCAAATTTCTCCTTTGTCTCCACTCCCAAGCCCCCAGCCAACCTTAAACTGTGATCAACAATTCCGGTGGTCGGCCTGATACGTCATTCTCACCTCGATCCATGTACGCTTAATTCTGCTGCTTTTTCCCTCTTACCCTCCTTTTCCTTTGTTTTTTTTTTTTCCTCCTCTTTTTTCTGCTTTCCGGCAAAAGTTGGTGTTGCTGGTCTACAGACATTTGATGCAGTTTTTGGTCTCTCTTTCTCCAAAGCTTCCGAGTCATGAAAGCTGACTCAGTCATCAGCAGATGTCTGCAAAGTTTCAGAGATCAAGATCTGTCACGCTTTATCTGTACAGCATCATGCCTCGAGCCAGAAAGTTTGACCGTATAATCTCGCCCACAGCATCTCGATAAATGCCATACGTTTCTTCTGCTCACTTCAGCTTGATTTCTGTGTAGTATCCCATCATCTTAATTAGCATATGGAAGATTTTCTTGTCATTTTGTTCCTTTTATCTTGATATTATCCCTTCTGTTTCGAGCGAATATTTCGTTTCCGATACTGTTTTTTACATACATTCTTTTGGGTCTTTGGAATGAGATTTTTTATATAAGCGTTCTTCGTCTTCTTGTGATGGTTTTGGTTCTCTTTCATCCAACACCAAACAATAACATGGAGGTAGATAAGACTGTAGAAGCGAAACCGTGGAGACATGTTTGCTTGCTAGTAATGGAAAATATCATACATGATATTTTCTCCGGCCTCGTTGGTTGTTCATCATGAAAGAAACAACTCAAGCCAGACCAGGAGAAACGTAGAGAGAGGAAAATGGAGGCCGGGAAGAGCAGAAGCAATAACATCAAGCAGGAGGTACGGGCGAACTAGCCAACACAATACGTCTCTCACACACTCTTGAACACCATAAATCACCCTCAGAACTCCCTAACCATGGCTCCTAGGACCTGAGGAGGCTCCTGATGATATCGGCCTGAGGGCTGTTGGCGTCCATTGTGGCCATTAGGGCGGAGAGACGGTCGCTCAGGTCGTCCACATCGCGGTGCAAGCTCTTGATGTAGCTGCATGTCTCCTTGAGCAGCTTCGACGCAGATGCCTGAGCACCCACATGCAACAGCGTGCAACACAAGCAGGAAACCACAGCCATGAAGTTGCTGCAAACAAATGGAGAGACTTAAGTGGGAGATCTGTTTTACTTACCCTGCCTATGTTCCTGCGGCGGGACTCAGGCAGAAGGGACTGGAGCTTGGAGACGAGCTCGTTGATCTCCTCGTCTGTGATCCTGCTGCTACTACCTCTGCTCGACATGACTTTAGTGGCTACAGCTATAACCTTCTTCTATTTCCCCCCCCCCTCTTTTTCTCTCCTCTTAAGGGAAGAAGTGGCACAGGACAGGGGGAGGGAGAAAAGAAAGGGGAGTGAACTGAGAGGGAGGAAGGGTTAGGGGAAGGGTCTTTAAAAGGCAACAATGTGTATTAAGTGTATGTAGTTGAGGGGCCACATGTCTTCCCTGAGTACTACTGATACAACGGCTCCACTTTGCTCATCGTGATGGCCCATGGTTCCACGGAGGCTCAGGGGGCCCATCTTCTTTTCTCTACGTAATGGTTGAAACAAGGGAAACAGTTAAAACTTCAAAGCTTTGGTTTAAAACCGGTTTACTTTGGACCAGAAAGATGCCTTATGTCTCTTCTGCTTTCAGCAATGGCCACCCCACCTTTGCCTGCTCTGGTATTGTCTTCTCCTGTAGATATATAGGTAGGGCTGGTGTATTCCTAAGACTCCACTGAGGACGCTGGTAAATGCCAATCTGCCATAATTGTGGATGGAGATTAAGGTAGTACCAAAGGTTGGGGCGGAGGGGAGGGGACAAAGGACAGTGTAGACGTGGGAACATGACACAGGAATCGGCTGCGACCGGCGACCCAAGGATGGCGCACCTGCTCAGCCACACCTGGTTGTTTCCTGGCCGGGAGAAGGACGGGGTGGCCGGTCCCCGATCTCCGGTGCGACGACGACCAGGCCACCTGAGGCCCCAGGGAGTATGCATGTGATGCTGTGCGCCATAGCGGGGACTCGGAGGTCCACTGTGTTCAGTGGGCTGCCATAATAGGCCCAAGAGTGATACTGTAGCCTCATTTACCCTAACAGGACTCGCAGGTTGACGATTGAGTTGGTGGGTGGGAGGAACGACACCTGCCCGCTGCAATACTGCAACAGGGCCTTTCACCTTCGTGCGGGGAACTACCAGTGAGGGGATATGACCAATTAAGGGGAAGGATTATGTCATGGGAGGAAGGATTCAGCTCGGAGAGGTGCCCAAGAAAAGGCAGCCACATGGGAGATAGCAGCCACAGGCCGTGGTTTTTTCTTGATGCAGGGGAGGAGAGATCAGATCAAGGACGAGCAGGTGTTGCCCGTGGCTGCCCCATGTGAGGAAGGGGACATGACATTGGCCTTTGATAGCAATGGAGAGAGAGAGAGAGAGAGAGAGAGAGAGAGAGAGAGATCTTCCATGCATTTATCAAACATATTGCATGGGCTGCCTGCTGCTGCTTCTATCCCCCACACCCACATGCGCTTTAATTTCCCTTGCTTCTTTCAGATGAATGACCCCTGGACAGGCGAAAGTGAAAGAATTCAGAGAGAGAGAAAGAGAGAGAGAGAGAGAGAGAGAGAGAGGGGGGGGCGGGGGCGGGGGAGGGGGGACACATATGAAAGTCTGAAAGTCATCTAAATAAGAAAACTATGGAGGAAAAATGGGGGAAAAGGCTCATCAAAGAACCAAGGTCATAGATATAAAGACTACCAAACAAAACTAGGACGAAATGGAGGTTGGAGAATTGATGTCAAGGAAACAAACAAAGCCGTTGCTATGATCGACATGTTCCCTTTTTTTTTTTTCTCTCGTTTTTTTTTTACGGCTAAAATATAAATATTTAAAGAAAGGGGATACTCATCGGCAGTGCATCATGATTGCACAAATAAACTATAATGATGAAGTACGAAAGAAGCAAACAGTACATTGGCAGGTACCTAAGTGTAAGTGGTTCGGAGTCCAAGCTTAATGGGCACTCATGTACACTGTTCATCTTAGACTAATCCCATCAAGAGACTAATGGTCCTGTCACTATATAGTTAACAACCATCAAATGGTGCTCCCCAAGCTTCCATATTCTTCTCTCCATGGTAACACCACAGACACCCCCAAAACTGTCACCCTCCTTTCATCAATCCTTGTCATCTGCAAGAACATGCCACCCACTACCAAGCCTCTCCCTCAACCATGAACTATCAAGCCGCTAAGGTAGTTTGTTACAGTGAAATCATCAGGATTTGTATTAAGATGATACACATCTGTATGTTAAGATAAAGATGATGGTTCCTCTGACCATATGATCATTCCAGAACTCATTGTTTGTACCTACCTTTATCTTCAGTTCTCAGAGTGAGTGTGAGTGAGTGAGTGAGAGAGAGGGAGAGGGATTTGTGTCTTGATCTGCATCTGGTCTCCATCAAACGTGAGTTGCAGTTGCATGGGGTAGACAAGCGTGCATGGGGTGCCCCAATCTCGTAGCTACAAATGCACGTGGTCATGTCCGAGGTCTACCGTAGCCCGTCTAGCGTGCTCTCTCTCTCTCTCTCTCCCTCCGAGTCACACGACTCTTTTACTACTGTTTCGATAGGTGGTGATTTGATGTGAAAAAGTGGGGGCGTCAGCGAAGGACAACCAACTGCAGACACCAACTGTTGTTGGAGGTCTGGTTTTTATCACCTCATTCCTGATCTGCATACAGCAGTTGCAGTACACACAACCCTTTCTTTTTATATTTTGCTGAATCAAAATATATGATTAAGTCAAACAATTACAAAAGTTGTCCCTCTTGTCGGAACAGATCAAAAGAAGAAATCAAAGGGCCAATCCCCTCGTCAAAAGCTGTTAGATTTAGAATATCTAGCACAGTTCATTAACCAGTTGTTGTTGGTTTCACGAAAAACATAAGGGATCACATATTCATCAAATGCAGAAGGAAGAAAATATCCTTGATAATAGTAAGGATGTCCTAAAGTGGCCATAGGTATTCCCTGAGTGCACATCTCTAATTTCTATGGTTGCCGAATACAAAATACTATGCCATTCCAAGAACTTGCATCCAGCAAAGAAAACATCGCCGGTATCATCTTGCAAAATAAAACTAATACCACCACCTTTAAAAAAATTTAGAGAACCATCACAGTTCAGTTTGTCCCAACCAAAACAGAAGTTTAACCCAATTAAAACGAGTAATGAAAGTGTAAATAAACTTTCAGAAACATGAACATCAATGAGATCATATACGGAGGAGGGGCTATGTGGAGTATACATATAGGGGAAACTTTGAGACTCTTGAAAAGAACTTTCTAGCCCACCAAATCCACTAAAAGCATATTGCAATGGTGGCTTGAAGGAGAAGATGTGCCTTAGGATCTAAAGATCATCCCTCGTTGATGCTAGGTAGCAAACGATCCAAAGGTGAGGTTTAAGTGATGTTCAATAGCATGCCAAAGATATATAACCAAGTTAAAGTGAAGAAAAAATTATGTAGACTCAGGTAGTGCAGAAAAAAGAGGACAAATGAGAGCATCACATATATTAAAACAGGCAAGTATGTCTGAGATAGGAGGCGGCAGTGCAAAAGTTTCCAAGAGAATATTTTTATCCAAGACAAAATAGGAAGCTTCCACAACATACACCAATTTCTGTGTAACTTGATTTAGCCGATGCTATACCTTTAGTATCGGGCTTCCAAACACAAAAATTATAAGGTTCAAAATAGATCAATTAGCTTAATCTGCCTCGTAAGGAAAGCATAAAAAGTGTGTTATGCTTGTCATTATTCAAGTGTCTATGATGCAATAAGTTGGAAACCATTATGAACAAAGGCTCATTTAAGAGCAACAGGAGCGTCAAAAATCTAGTAATCTCCCAAGATAGTAACAGGGGAGTCATCAACAATGAACTTAGAAAAACCAATTTTCAAATGATCCTGTAGTTGACTAAACAAATTCCAATACTAATTAAGCTTGAAAGGATTGTAAAACTTCCAAGGTTGATGAGAACCATATTTAGGATAGACAAATTTGACTCAAATAGTGTCAGCCTGGTTGACAAATTGAGAAATATTTCCACTTGGTAAAATGGAAATATCTCGTGATAAGAGGTGAAGACCATTGTGGTTGGAACGGTTCCACAAGAAATTATGAATAACAGAGTTTGGCTTATTAAGAGTTGAGATAGGAAACCAGGAATGAGTAGTTAAAGCATTAAGTACAGAATTGATCAAAACTCAAACAACTTGGAGTAGAGGGGTACCCTGCCATTGCCCAAGTATGCTAGATAAAGGCTGAATCATAGTTAACATCAGAAATGGAGATTCTTCTAGGAGCAATGAGCGCATGTCAGGATATTGAAAGGAGAAATATTTGCCCTTCGGAATATTGAAATGATTGTAAATTTTTCTTTCGGTGACCTGATTAATGTTCTTGGGAAGAAAATATTTTAGATTTTAGATTTTTGAATTTTTATTTTATTTTATTAGTTTCACCTCAACCGTCTTTAGAATTGCATGATAGACCTTGAATGAGTGCGTAAAGGAAAAAAATGTAAGAAGACCCAAATGACAAACAATATTGTGCATGTGGGTAAGGAGTTGGGCCATAACAATGAAACAGAAGGAGAGTTGGGAACATGTAAGGGGACTAAGTATCTTCCTTGGTTTTTAATAGAAGAGAACGGGGAAAAATTAATCAAACAGTAAATGGAGAGAATAAGCAGATAGAGATTTCAAGAAATTTTTAATTATTATAGTGATTAGCAATGCAAAAGAGGGAGGAAAATTAGCAAGGCAAAGAAGTATATTAGTGATGACATCTGAGGAAATTTTGTCAAAAGTTTTACCAGTCATTTTTAATCATTATAAGATGATTGTTGCCCTTGGAGGAGTATATAGAATGAGGAATTTCTTAGGAAATAAAAGTTTTGATAAAGGAAAGAATAATCATAGGAAAATGAAGCATAAAACTAAAAGAAAATAATCTTCGTTTCTTGTGAAGCAATATAATTAAAAAATTGTAAAGAGACTAATAGGCACATAGGGTAAAGTGCGTAAAGAGACTAATACGCATGTAAGTTGTAGATTGTCTTTGGATAACACAAGGTACTCTCGATAGACTGCATATTGCTACTAATTTCGATCTCCTCCTCTCTCACTTTTGGAACCTCCTATTGAGGTTTGGACAATAGACAACAAGCATTGAAAACTTCTCATAGCAACTAGGTAGAGTTTGATGTAGACGTTTGGCTACTAGACTAAGGAAAAAGGCTATGGTTGGAAGGATTAGTTATACCTTTGGTTGCGACTTTTCTTCAAGAGTTAATTCCTTATCTACTATGTCTTTTTTATTCGAAATATTCATTCCAGCAAATACAGCTCTACTATCAATTTTCTGTCAAAACCTATTATGTTTTACCCCCCATTCTGCATCACCCCCAGTATCAGTTTGGTATCAGAGCCAAAGGTTAGAGATCATGACAAGATAGAATGGAAAATATATAGTTGGTGAAGGTAGTTGCTGTGAAGATGATGCTGAGTCATTGAGGCTACAACTATGAAGATTGCTGCGTAATCTATTAGAAAAAAATGAAATAATCGAAGAACTTCAAAGTAGACACAACCAGCATGAAAATGATGTCCATGAATTTACTCTAATGATGATACACCTCCTCATCTAAGGGAGTCGAGAAGATTTCGGGCAAGACATGAAGTCCAAGACGAGTGACAGAACAAATACAACCCAAGATTGGATATTCCAGAGTTTGAAAGTAAAACTAATATTGATAACTTTATTGATTGGCTTAGTACAGTGGAAAGAATTTTTTATTTTCATGAACCACCAGAACAAAAGAAATAAAGAGAACATAAGGGGAAGAGTATGATCGTGACATTGGAAAAAATGAAAAGGGAGCTGAAGAAAAAATATTTACCTGACAATTATCAGCAAGAGATATTTCTCAAAATCTATTATTTAAAGCAAAAAGATCTTAGTATGGAAGGGTACATAGTAGAATTCGATAATCTAATGTTAAAAGGAGAGCTTGTGGAATCAGAAGAGCAAACCATTGCAAGATTCTTAGGAGGTCTGAAGTATGAGATTGCTAAAGTTGTTCAATTGTAACCATATTGGTCTTTAAATAATGTGAGCAAGTTGACATTAAATGTTGAAAAGTAACAGAAGTTTGAAAAGAGTTCTCGGTATGGTTCAAAAGAAGGCTATATAAATGGAGGAAGTTTCAAGCCTACTATCCAAAGCAAGGTGATATCGAAGGTACAAGAAAAGGATGAAGAACCTGCTGCCAGTAAAAAAACACCTAATTCTTCTACCCAAGTGACCGAAAATGCTTCAAATGTCATGGTTTTGGGCATATTGCTTCAGATTGTCCAAATACGAGGATTATAACTTTGGTTGAAGATCATAGTGATGGAGTAGATAAAGCCGATGACGAATCAAAATATGATGAAGATAAGGATGATGTTACTTATGCAGATTATGATTTATCTATTGTATTGCAACGTAGCTTATAAGTTTCTTATGTGGCCGAGGATGAAAGTTGGGCGAGAAAAAATATGTTTCACACTAAATGCACTTCTCTTGGTAAGGTGTGCTTGGTGATCATCGATAACGACAGCTTTGAAAATGTGATATCTTTGGAGATGGTGCAAAAGCTAAAGTTGGACACAATTCCTCATCCACATCTATACCAATTATGTTTGTTGCAAAAAGAAAATAACATCAAGGTAACTAAAAGATGTTCAGTTTTGTTTTCTATTTACAAGTATTATAAAGATAAAGTATGGTGTGATGTTGCTCCTATGGACGCTTATCATTTGCTGTTGGGAAGACCTTGACATTATAATAGAAGGGTATTGTATGATGGCTACAAACATATTTTTTTAAGGTGAATGAAAAGAATATTATCTTAGCTCCATTACAACCTTCCGAAATCAGTGCACCAAATAAAGAAGTTAGTGATTTTATGTCTTATGGTGAATGCAAAGGTGAATTATACAAGGGTGGTCATGTTATGGCTCTAGTAGTAGTAGAGGAAAATGAACAACACAAGGAGACACCAGCAATCATAAAACAAATCTTAGAGGAGTTTAAAGATGTTATACTAGAAGAGATTCTACATGGCCTTCCATCTTTGAGAGACATCCAACATTATATTAATCTTATTCTGGGGGCTATTCTACCTAACAAAGCAGCATACAGAATGAGTCCCAAGGAGCATGGAGAACTTCAAAGACAACTGGACGAGTTGATGGAAAAGAGATTGATTCAGGAGAGCATGAGTCCTTGTGTAGTCCCAGCTTTGTTAGTACCTAAAAAGGATGATTTTTGAAGAATATGTATGGATAGTCGCACCATCAACAAAATCACAGTGGACTATCAGTTTCCTATTCCAGGGTTAGATGATTAACTTGATCAATTGTGTGGTGCTTATATTTTCTCTAAAATTGATTTGAGGAGTGGCTATCACCAAATAAGAATGAGGCTCGGAGATGAGTGAAAAATAATATTTAAAACTAGAGAAGACTTATATGAATGGTTAGTTATGCCATTTTGGCTATCTAATGCTCCTAGTACTTTCATTAAATTTATGAATCACATACTTAAGCCATGCATTGGAATGTTTGTTAGAGTTTAGATAATATATTGGTGTACAACAAGAGCAAAGAGGAGCATATGATTTGAAAGAGATCTTTCCTATTTTGAGACAGCAAAAGCTTCATGCTAATCTAAAGAAGTGTGATTTCTTTACTTCTAGTGTTGTATTTTTGGGGTATATTATTTCAAAAAATGGAATCATGATGGATCAAAGTAAGGTAGAAGCTATTCTCAATTGGCCAACACCTGCTTCATTGTATGATGTGAGGAGTTTCCATGGCTTAACTTCCTTTTACAGAAGATTCATTAAGGGTTTTAGCTCTATTGTTGCTCCAATCATCGAATGTTTGAAATATGATAAATTCAAATGGACTAGTGAGGCTAATGATATTTTTAAGCTTTTAAAAAGAAAGTTAACCGAAGCTCCTATCTTAGTTCTACTAAATTTTGACAATATGTTTGAGGTTGAATGTGATGCATATAATGTGGGAATTGGTACTGTTTTGAGTCAAGACGAAAAACTCATTATATTTTTTAGTAAAAAGTTGAGTGATACAAGAAAGAAATATTCTACCTATGATAAGGAGTTTTATGCCATTTATCGAGCTTTATCTCATTGGAGTCAATATCCTCTTGTCAAGCCATTTGTCCTATATTCTGATCATGAGGTATTAAAGTTCATTAATCACCAGCATAAGCTAAACAAGAGGCATGTAGCTTGGGTGGAGTTTTTGCAATCTTATAACTTTACAATCAAGCATAAATATGGTGTTCCAAATGTAGTTGTTGACGCATTAAGCATAAAATATTTTTTATTATCAGCAATGAAAGTCAAAGTGGTTAGATTTGAAACCTTCAAAGATCTCTATGAAAATGATGTGGATTTTGGCTCAATATGGTAGAATTACAAATTAGGTTCATTTTAGCAATTTTCTATCTTTGATGGTTTTCTTTTTCGAGCTAATGCTTTATGTATTCTATCTTATTCTTTGAGATAAGTAATTCTAGCTGAAGCTCACGGTGGTATTTTGGGGGGACATTTCGGTAGAGACAATAATCTAGCTCTTGTTCAATCAAACTTCTATTGGCCTAAGATGTTTAGAGATGTGGAGAGACATGTAAAGCAATGCTGAGTGTGTCATTTGGCAAAAACAAGAAGTCAAAATTCTGGATTGTACACTTCATTGCCTATGCCAAATGCTTCATGGGAGGATGTAAGTCTTGATTTCATTTTAGAACTACCAAGAATTGAAAGGAAAAAGGACTCTATTATGGTTGTTATTGACAGATTTTCAAAAATGTCTCACTTTGTTCCCTGCAATAAATCGAATGATGCATCTTATATAGTTGATTTGTATTTTAAGAAGATTATTAAATTGCATGGTATTCCAAGAACTATGATGTCTGATCGAGATTCAAAATTTCTTAGTCATTTTTGGAGAACTCTTTGGAGGAACTTGGGTACTTCATTAAATTTCAGTAGCTTGCATCATCCACAAACCGATGGGCAAATTGAGGTAATGAATAGAAGCTTGAGCAATTTACTTAGAAGCTATGTTGGTAAGAATATTAAGCAGTAGGATATTATTCTTCCATAAATCAAGTTTGACTACAATCGTTCTACGCATCATAGTATTGGTAAGAGTCCTTTTGAGGTTGTTTATGGTGCTAATCCTACTGGTCCTTTGGACTTTGTCCCTTATTCGATAATTAAGCAATTTAGTAGAGATACTAATGAGAGAGTAAAGCATATAAAGAAGCTACATGAGGGTGTTAAAGCAAATATAGAAAAGCAAAATGAGAGGTACATGAAAGCTACCAACAAACGCAGAAAATATATGGAGTTTTGATGGAAATCTTCAACTTAGCAACCATATACCCCGATAGCTAAAGAGCTATGATACATATGGAATGCAAATTAACCCCCTCCAACGATATAAAACAAGATGGATCGTTCAAGATTGAAGTTAGGAAAACTATTCTAATCACATAATTAATGAAAATTTGATGAAGTAATTAGAATAGTACTTTTATTCCCTTAAAATGCCACAAACTAAGAAGCTTGATAAGTTAAAAGGAAAATCAAAGATTTTTCTTGGGTTTTGAAAGCCACAAACAGAAATGCTTGATAAGTCCAAAGTTCATGCAAGAACTTAAAAACAAAACACTCACCGGTGTTGTAAGTTGAATATACTTCTCAATGTCCCCTTACAAAGAGAGTCAGTCTTGTTTATATAGTACAAAGGCCAAGTACAAAGGGAATGAATATATTAAATGACATTCATATTCCTAATGCATGAATGTAGATTACTCATGAATCTATATTGAATTGTTTTGAATAATTATTTATGAATAAGCCCATAATTCCTAATATGGTCCAATATGGCTGAATGACCTTTATTCTTCAAAGATGGCTAAAAATTCATCATTCTCTCAAGGTTGGACTTTCTCTTCATGATGTTGACTTATTTGAATCAGGTTGATTATTTTAGGCTCTTCTTGTAACCATAGAACCTTGACCAAGTTTTGACTAGCTTGCTCTTTTCAAATGCCTTCTAATAAACAAGTTAAGGCTTCTTTCATCCTTTTAGTTTTCGCTCTGTCATTGGTCCTCGATGAATAGTTAAAGGGTTTTTGGTAGAATTATAATCAACTTGCTCATTCATATCATTCCTCCTTTCCTTG
The DNA here is from genome assembly GCF_036884655.1 of Musa acuminata AAA Group. Taxonomy (NCBI): domain Eukaryota; kingdom Viridiplantae; phylum Streptophyta; class Magnoliopsida; order Zingiberales; family Musaceae; genus Musa; species Musa acuminata. Next base: position 25,029,634 of record NC_088356.1, on the reverse strand, counting down.
AAAGGATTCGTCCTCGAATCAATGTTTTCATCACCTGCATCAAACAAAGATAAATCAGAAACATTGAAGGTTGCACTAACATTACCATACTCACCTGGTAGTTCCAACTTGTATGCATTGTCATTGATTTTTTGAGAGACTCGAAATGGACCATCTCCTCTTGGCATTAGTTTATGTTGAATCTCGGATTTTGATGATATAATCAATCGGTGGGTTAATTGATCTAATCCATATTATTGAGTTAAGTGTGCAGGATTAACTACGATAACCAGAAAACACAAAGCAAGAATACCGGAGTCAAGATCGATGGACGTTTAAGAGTCCGAAGAATCGTCGGAGATGCTGCCGGAACCAATCGAGAAGAAATCGGGAACCTATCGGAATTTTCGGAAGTTCGCCGAAGAGATCGTCGGAGGTTCACGGAGATCACCGAGAAGGCTCGGCTACTCGTTAAAGTCATCACAAGATCGGGAGCTTGATGGGATTCCGTCGGAAGAAGCTCGTCGGAAAGCTCGCCGAAACAAGACTCGACGTTCGCGGTTGAAAGCTTGCTTAGGATGTGTTTTTGTTATGTAGTTCACTTGTAATTAGGATTAGGATTAAGAGATAATCCTATATCCTGGTTAGGGGCCAACTGGGCCCAAAGTCAGATATGGTTTGGGCTTAAATTAAGCCAAACCAGTGAAATCGGAGTGCCAGGCGGTGGCACCACCCAGCACCCGAGAGTTGGGCGGTGACACCTCCTTGGCTGGGAGGTTGCACCGTCCAGCACCCGAGCGCTGGGCGGTGGCACCGCATGGCTGGGCGGTGGCACCTCCAGCACCGGGAACCCTAAGAGAATTCAAATTTTGGAGCCCAAAATTTGAATCCTCTTGAGGCCTATAAATACCCCTCAAATCTCAGCTGAGGTTACAACTTTTGAGAAGCATTTTGATTGAGAGAAAAGTCTTAGAAAGTCATAGCAAGTCTTGTTTTCAATTTGCTAGAGAGTTCTCCTCCTTCTTTCCTATTGAAAATTTGTAAGAGGTTGAACTGCTTGTAAAAGGTTGTAAGAGGGGTGTTTACCCTTCCATTTCAAGAGATTTGCTAGTGGAAGGTGGGAGCCTCATCGAAGAGGGGCATCGCAAGTGGAGTAGGTCATTTGACCGAACCACTCTAAAAATCGGCGTAATCTCTGGTTTGCATTTTATTATTGTCATTTATATTACTGTAAATCTTCTTACTGCTTTAGTTCCTTATTACCCTTGCTGCACAACTTTAAGAATACGCTTTCAAGTTAAACTTTTCAAGTTCCGTTCTTATCGTATGAAAGATTTTGTTAAAATCAAAGTTTTAATCCGCTGCACTAATTCACCCCCCCCCTCTTAGTGCCGCTCCGATCCTAACAAGTGGTATCAGAGCGAGGTTATCTCTCATATTTGGTTTAATACCCAAGAGAGATGACTTACTCCGGCATGCAAGAGGGCCACTCTATTGCACGACCACCTTTGTTTAATGGGTCGGATTACACATATTGGAAGACTCGCATGAGGATCTTCCTCATTTCTATGGACTTTGAGCTTTGGTCTATTGTTGAGAATGGATTTCAAAAATCTTCTCTTTCGATGAGCGAATGGAATGAATCGGAGAAGAAGGTTTTTGCTTTAAATGCAAAGGCTATGAATGCCTTGTTTTGTGCATTAGACAAAAACGAATTTAATCGTGTTTCAATGTGTGATTCGGCTTTTGATATTTGGAGAACTCTTGAGGTCACTCATGAAGGCACTAGCCGAGTGAAAGAGTCCAAAATCAACATCCTTATGCACTCTTACGAACTTTTCCGAATGAAACCAAGTGAGTCCATCGGAGACATGTACACCCGGTTTACGGATGTCATCAATGGACTCAAAGCTCTTGGTAAAGATTTTACTAACTTTGAACTAGTAACTAAAATCTTAAGATCCCTCCCTAAAAGTTGGGATCCAAAAGTTACGGCCATTCAAGAGGCCAAAGACCTTAAAGCATTCCCTCTTGAAGAACTCATTGGGTCTCTAATGACCTACGAAATGACATGTCAAGCTCATGACGAGCTCGAGAACCCCCTTCCAAAGAACAGGAAGGATATGGCACTCAAATCACAAGAAGACCACTTGAAAGGAACATCAAGTGATAAGGACAGTGACAATGACATTGCACTTTTGACTCAAAAATTTAAAAAATATTTAAGAAAGAACAAACTTAAAAATAATATAAAAAATAAATTTGAACAAAAGAAGGACCAAGTGATTTGCTATGAATGCAAAAAACCGGGACACTACAAGAACGATTGTCCTCAAGCTAAAAAGAGGACATCAAAGAAGAAGGCGCTCAAGGCAACATGGGATGATTCAAGCGCGTCCGAAGAAGAGGAGTCCAACACCGAGCAAGTTGCTCATTACGCGCTAATGGCTTTAGAAGAAGAGGTATGTGATTTATTTAATGAAGATTTATCTTTTGAAGAACTCTCTATCGCTTTTCATGAATTATTTGATGAATGTAGAACTGTTAACAAGAAGTTAAGTATCTTAAAGAAAGAGCATGCTTTGCTACAAGATAAGTTTGATAGTCTTTAAACTCCTCCATGCTCTAAGTGTGAGCATTTAGAAGCAATAAAAAATGAAAATTTGCTTCTTAAGGAAACCTTAAACAAGTTTAAGGTTGGTAGCAAAGGATTAGATATGATCCTTGCACACAAGGGTCACATCGCAAATAGAAATGGAATTGGATTTGTAAAAGGATTACATCAAAATCCTACCACTTTCATAAAAGGACCTACATTACATGTTTCCTCTTATATGAAATGAAACTTTTGTTACAAATCCGGACATATTGCCTACAAATGCCCATTTAGGAAAATTAGTTCACAAAAATTAATATGGGTTCCTAAAGGAACTATAAAGAATTCAATCATAAATAACAAAGTTAGTGGGTCAATTTTTGAGGCACCCAAAATCAAATGGGTACCTAAAAATCATCCTCTTTTGTAGACAAACCCACAAGCTAGGAGCAAGAGATGGTATCTCGATAGTAGATGCTCAAGACATATGACTGGAGATCCATCTCATTTCTCTATGCTCACTAGCAAAGAAGAAGGGTACGTTACCTTCGGAGACAACAACAAGGGCAAAATCATTGGCAAGGGAACTATTGGTAACAAATTTAATTTTTCCATTGATGATGTCTTACTAGTTGATGGATTGAAACATAATCTCTTGAGTATTAGTCAACTATGCAATAAAGGTTACATCGTTAGATTTGAATCAAATATGTGCATTATTGAAAAACCAAATCATAACATGACTATGATTGCTTTAAAACAAAATAATATCTATACCATCAATCTTGATGAACTAAGTAATGAAATATGTTTCTCCGTCGTAAATGATGATGCTTGGCTTTGGCATAGGAGATTAGGCCATGCAAGCATGAAAACAATATCTAAGATCTCATCTCAAGAATTAGTACGAGGAATTCCAAATATAAAGTTTATTAAAGACAAAGTATGCGATGCATGTCAACTAGGCAAACAAATAAAAACAAGCTTCAAACCAAAAAATCAAATTAGCACCACTAGACCATTACAATTGATCCATTTGGACTTATTTGGACCAATTGATACAACAAGTCTAGGTGGAAGCAAATATGCTTTTGTGATTGTGGATGACTACTCTAGATACACTTGTACATATTTCTTAGCTCACAAAAGTGATTGCTTCAAGTGTTTCTCTAAATTTTGTAAACTCACTCAAAACGAAAAAGGCTTCATGATTTCATCAATTCGGAGTGATCACGGTGGTGAATTTCAAAACCATGACTTTCAAAATTTTTGCGAAGTTAATGGATACAATCATAACTTCTCAACTCCAAGAAATCCTCAACAAAATGGTGTAGTTGAAAGAAAAAATAGAAACCTACAAGAAATGGCAAGAACTATGTTAAATGAACATAGTTTACCCAAATATTTTTGGGCCGAAGCCGTAAATACGGCTTGTTACATCATGAATAGGGTCCTAATAAGACCATCTCTATCAAAAACTCCCTATGAATTATGGAATAACAAAAAACCAAATATTTCTTATTTTAAAGTTTTTGGTTGTAAATGCTTCATTTTAAATGAAAAGGATGCCCTAGGTAAATTTGATGCTAAATCCGATGAAGGCATTTTTCTTGGTTACTCCTCTGTTTCTAAGGCCTTTCGTGTCTTTAACAAAAGGACCTTAGTAATAGAAGAGTCTATTCATGTAGTTTTTAATGAAATTTCTGATTTAAAGAAAAATGATTTTGATGATGATCTTGGTTTTGATAATTTGAATTTAAACGAACCCCCTCCTCAAAATAGCCATTTGAATGCATCTTCTTCCGAAATTTCTTTACCTAAAGAATGGAAGTATGTAGATGCTCATCCAAAGGAGCTAATTATAAGAGATACAACAAAAGGGGTTCAAACTCGTTCTTCTTTCAAGAATTTTTGTGCTAACGCCGCTTTCCTTTCTCAAATTGAACCTAAATGCATTGACGAAGCTTTAAAAGATGATTTTTGGGTCATTGCAATGCAAGAAGAATTGAACCAATTTGAGAGGAATGAGGTATGGAAGCTTGTTCCTAGACCAAGTGACCACTTAGTCATAGGTACTAAGTGGGTCTTTAGAAACAAGCAAGACGAAAATGGTATCGTGGTTAGAAATAAGGCTAGATTAGTGGCCAAAGGTTTCAACCAAGAAGAAGGTATCGATTACGAAGAAACCTTCGCTCCCGTGGCTCGATTAGAAGCCATAAGGATGCTCCTTGCCTATGCTAGTAGTAATAATTTTAAACTATTTCAAATGGATGTTAAAAGTGCTTTCTTGAATGGTTTTATTTCCCAAGAAGTATATGTCGAACAACCTCCCGGATTTGAAAATTCTCTTCTTCCTAATCATGTATTCAAATTGACTAAAGCTCTCTATGGCTTGAAACAAGCTCCTAGAGCTTGGTATGAAAGGCTTAGTTCCTTTCTTATTTTAAATAATTTTACCAAAGACAAGGTTGATACTACATTGTTTATTAAACATTTTGAAAATAATTTTCTTATTGTGCAAATTTATGTTGACGATATTATTTTTGGCTCTTCGGATGAATCACTATGTGAATCATTTGCCAAATGTATGAGTCATGAATTTGAAATGAGTTTAATGGGTGAATTAACTTTCTTTTTAGGATTACAAATCAAACAACTTAGTGATGGTATATTTCTTAACCAATCCAAATACACATTAGAATTGTTAAAACGATTTAACATGGATAATTCAAAAGCAATAAACACCCCTATGAGTACTACGACTAAGTTAGATATGGATGAAAATAGTGAAAATTTCGATCAAAAAATATATAGGGGAATGATAGGTAGTCTACTCTACCTCACCGCGACTAGACCAGATATTATGTTTAGTGTAGGACTTTGCGCTAGATGTCAATCTAATCCTAAATTATCTCATCTAAAGAGTGTTAAAAGAATATTTAGATATCTTAAAGGAACTCTAAATTTAGGATTATGGTATCCAAAATCTGAAAAATTCGATCTAATAGCTTATGCAGATGCCGATTTTGGTGGATGTAGGATAGATAGAAAAAGTACATCCGGAACATGCCAATTTTTAGGACATGCACTTGTTTCTTGGACTTCCAAGAAACAAAATTCAGTTGCACTATCTACGGCGGAAGCCGAATACATTGCTGCAAGTGCATGTTGTGCACAAGTCATTTGGATGAAAAATACATTAGAAGACTATGGAATTCACTTTAAAAGCATTCCCATAAAATGTGATAATACTAGTGCCATATGTCTTACTAAAAATCCAATTCAGCACTCTAGAACTAAGCACATCGACGTTAGGCATCATTTCATACGCGATCATGTCCTTAACAATGATGTTGTTCTAGAATTCATTGACACAAAGCATCAATTAGCAGATATATTTACAAAAGCTTTGAATGAAGACCAATTTGAATTCATTAGAAGGGAATTAGGTATGTTAAATTGTCCCTAAGAATAAACTTGGTTGAATGGATTTTCCATAAAGTTTTTCATTCTTTCTCCGTTCCTCGGTGACTTGTTAAATTATCTTATCCTATCTTGAGTCAAACATCGCTTCCATCTGATCAAGATTAATGATTTTATGATATTTTGAATCTCGAAATTGATTTTGATGGCTTGATTATGAGTTTCAAGTTGACAAATTGAATTTGAATGGATTTGTATTCGAATTATGATCTTGACTTATTGGAGTTACTACTTAAATTTTTTTTTTTCTTATCCCAATCTCTTCTTTGTACATCTACAATTTTTGTTATTTATAAAAAGAAGAGATTTGATAATATGGATGAATGCTAAATTTTCCTTTAAGATGAACTCTACGTAAATATTTTAACATACTTAATTTTGAATGATAAAATCTTTGTATGATCAATGATAATATAGATGAGTGATGTATGATCAATGATAAAATCTTTGTATGATCAATGATAATATAGATGAGTGATGTATGATCAATGATAAAATCTTTGTATGATAAATTATGTGCTTCAAGTCTCATTCCCTTTTTGTTGATGACAAAGGGGGAGAAAAGTGATGACTTGTATCATTTTAATAGCATGACTTATATGAATTGCAAAAGCTTGTGTGATATGAATGTCTTATATGCCTTGCAAAATCCTTGAGAATATCACAAGATTGATTGATCATATTGAAAGCATGCCTTACATCGATATCATGAAATTCATGTTGAAAATCTTTATCTCCTATCGTAGTAAAAATTGTCCCATATGATTTGACTTATGATTTTCATCGAAGTTTCGCATTTACTATTGCTTAATGAGAATAACGATAAGCTCTACGGTTAGAACTTATCGGGTTATGCTTGAACCAATGGGATGGAATTCAAGTGCTTTTTCTCTTCTCATAATATGGCATATAGATAGGGGGAGTTATGTTTAACTCCGTCATCAATTGATTGTCATCATCAAAAAGGGGGAGATTGTTGAATCTCGGATTTTGATGATATAATCAATTGGTGGGTTAATTGATCTAATCCATATTATTGAGTTAAGTGTGCAGGATTAACTATGATAACCAGAAAACACAAAGCAAGAATACCGGAGTCAAGATCGATGGACGTTTAAGAGTCCGAAGAATCGTCGGAGATGCTGCCGGAACCAACCGAGAAGAAATCGGGAACCTATAGAAATTTTCGGAAGTTCGCCGAAGAGATCGTCGGAGGTTCACGGAGATCACCGAGAAGGCTCGGCTACTCGTTAAAGTCATCACAAGATCGGGAGCTTGATGGGATTCCGTCGGAAGAAGCTCGTCGGAAAGCTCGCCGAAACAAGACTCGACGTTCGCGGTTGAAAGCTTGCTTAGGATGTGTTTTTGTTATGTAGTTCACTTGTAATTAGGATTAGGATTAAGAGATAATCCTATATCCTGGTTAGGGGCCAACTGGGCCCAAAGTCAGATATGGTTTGGGCTTAAATTAAGCCAAACCAGTGAAATCGGAGTGCCAGGCGGTGGCACCGCCCAACACCCGAGAGCTGGGCGGTGACACCTCCTTGGCTGGGCGGTTGCACCGTCCAGCACCCGAGCGCTGGGCGGTGGCACCGCCTGGCTGGGCGGTGGCACCTCCAGCACCGGGAACCCTAAGAGAATTCAAATTTTGGAGCCCAAAATTTGAATCCTCTTGAGGCCTATAAATACCCCTCAAATCTCAGCTGAGGTTACAACTTTTGAGAAGCATTTTGATTGAGAGAAAAGTCTTAGAAAGTCTTAGCAAGTCTTGTTTTCAATTTGCTAGAGAGTTCTCCTCCTTCTTTCCTATTGAAAATTTGTAAGAGGTTGAACTGCTTGTAAAAGGTTGTAAGAGGGGTGTTTACCCTTCCATTTCAAGAGATTTGCTAGTGGAAGGTGGGAGCCTCATCGAAGAGGGGCATCGCAAGTGGAGTAGGTCATTTGACCGAACCACTCTAAAAATCGGCGTAATCTCTGGATTGCATTTTATTATTATCATTTATATTACTGCAAATCTTCTTACTGCTTTAGTTCCTTATTACCCTTGCTGCGCAACTTTAAGAATACGCTTTCAAGTTAAACTTTTCAAGTTCCGTTCTTATCGTACGAAAGATTTTGTTAAAATCGAAGTTTTAATCAGCTGCACTAATTCACCCCCCCCTCTTAGTGCCGCTCCGATCCTAACAGTTTATACTTCCTTTGGTTAGGAAATCTTTCCTTCCTCAAGTGTACCCAAACCCAATTACCAGGTTCAAATACTACTTGCTTTCGGCCTTTGTTGTGTTGTTTCTCATATTGTAGAGTTTTCTTTTCAATTTGTGTCTAGACCCTTTCATGCAATGCTTTGACAAAATAAGCTTTTTGCTTACGATCTAAATTGGCCTTTTCTAGAGGTAAAGGTAGCAAATCCATAGGAGTTAATGGATTGAACCCGTACACAACTTCAAATGGGCAATGGTTTGTTGTAGCATGCACATTTCTGTTATAAGCAAACTCCACATGTGGCAAACATTCCTCCCAATTTTTTATTTTTTTTTTAAATTATGGCCCTCAAAAGTGTTGATAAAGTTCGATTTACCACCTCCATTTGTCCATCTATTTATGGGTGACAATTGGTTGAATACAATAGCCTTGTACCCAACTTGCTCCAAAGTGTTTTCCAAAAGTGGCTAAGGAACTTCACATCTCTATCACTCACAATTGTCTTTGGAATGCCATGTAATCTTACAATTTCTTTGAAGAATAGCCCCGCAACATGTGTTGCATCATCTGTTTTGTGGCAAGGAATGAAATGTGCCATCTTGCTAAACCTGTCAACAACAATAAAAATAGAATCTCTCCCTCTTTTTGACTTTGGTAAACCCAAGACAAAGTCCATGGATATATCAACCCAAGGCTTACTAGTTATAGGAAGAGGAGTATACAATCCATGAGGCATTACTTTAGATTTAGCTTGTTTACAAGTAATGCATTTCTCACATAATCTCTCAACATCTCTTTTCATGTGTGGCAAAAAGAAATGATCACTTAACACATCTAAAGTTTTTCTAATCCCGAAATGCCCCATTAAACCTCAACTATATGCCTCTCTCACAAGTAATTCTCTCATTGAACATTGAGGAATACACAACTTATTTTCTTTGAAAAGAAAATCATCATGCCTTAAGAACTTATCAAAGCCCTCTTTCTCACATGCCCCATAAACATTAGCAAAATCATAATCAGAATTATATAAATTTTTAATATACTCAAAACCCAATAATTTTGCATCAAGTTGAGAAATTAGAGCATACCTTTTAGAAAGAGCGTCGGCAACCACATTTTCCTTACCTTGTTTATACTTGATGATGTATGGAAAGGATTCAATAAACTCCACCCATTTTGCATGCCTATGGTTTAGTTTTCCTTATCCTTTGAGATATTTCAAGGACTCATGATCGGTGTGTATAATGAATTCCTTATACCAAAGATAGTGCTACCATGTCTCGAACACTCTTACCAAAGCGTAAAACTCCTTGTCATATGTTGGGTAGTTAAGACTTGCTCCACTTAGCTTCTCACTAAAGAATGCAATGGGTCTGCCTTCTTGCATTAAGACTCCTCCAATTCCTATTCCACTCGCATCACACTCAATCTCAAAAGTTTTAGCAAAGTTTGGTAAAGCAAGCAAAGGTGCTGACTATGAATGACACAAATGATAAGACAATGCATATGCTAAATTGGGATAGCATATGCAAACCGAAAGATGAAGGGGTGGCTGAATCTGAGAAATACTAGAGATTGGAATAAAGCATGTTTAGTAAAGCAATTGTGGGACCTTTTACAAAATAAATGTTTCTTATGGTCACAATGGGTTTCTGCTAGGTATCTTTCAAAAGAATCGATTTGGAAAATTTCAACAAGAACATACCACTCTGCAGCTTGGAAAGGAATTTTAAAGGCAAGGAATTGGCTAATCAAACATATTTCTTACGCAATCTCAACTGGAAATAATACTAATATGTGGTACGATCCTTGGGTGAACGGGAAAAGTATATTTCAATTATATGGCGATAGAATACGAAAAGATCTTGGGGCTCCCAAAGATTGGAAGGTTTTCGAGTTCATTGCTAACGGTACCTGGTGTCTCCCTAATCCTATTTCTCCCGAAATGTTATCACTTTGGCCGACTATTATAGCTATTCCAATCAGGAACAACTCTTCAGATATACTTATTTGGCCTCATGACAATGGCAAATTTAGTGCCACATCCGCATGAAATTAAATTAGGCAAAGAAATAACAAGTGGGTCCCAAGCAGTTGGACATGGGATCGACAGGGATCATAAAGACATTCCTTATGTACATGGCAGGCCCTTCTCAATAAACTACCTACAATAGACAATATGAAAAGAAGAGGTATCTATCATGTTAATAGATGCTCCCTTTGTATGCAACAAGAAGAAACTGTTGTCCACCTCTATTTTGCTTGTGATTATACAAAATGGATATGGAAGGAGATTCTCCAGCGATTTGAAGTCAATAGACTGCCGCAATCAAACTTGCACCAAGAACTAGGCGACCTCATGCAATGTTTATCAAGAAAAGGGCCTCTCACACAATTGGCAAAGGTTACTTTCAGATGCGCTATTTGGTGGATGTGGAAGGAGAGATGCAACAGAATCTTTGAATGTCAACACACAAACAATGCTCAGCTCTTGAAAGAGATTATTAGAGACTCAAGATCATGTAAGGAGCAAGATCTCAAAACGGAGCCCTTTATCAAAAGAGAAAAAAATATTTTTACCAAATTTAATTTTGCTATTAGCTATAGATCTTGGGAATGATGCCAAATTATGTACCCACAGGTAGTTTTGATATATCTGGATAAACATTTTCTATGTTGACTATAATTAGGAGTTATAGTCTACAGCATGTGTAGTCATAACTATCGCATTCGCACTCTATGAGTTACTTGGCTTTGTCTATGACTTGTATAGATAAAGCTATTTGTAGAAACTTTACACATAATCAATTTACTTTTACTTACCAAAAAAAAAAAAGCGTAAAACTCCTTGTCATATGTTGGGTAGTTAAGACTTGCTCTACTTAGCTTCTCACTAAAGAATGCAATGGGTCTGCCTTCTTGCATTAAGACTCCTCCAATTCCTATTTCACTCGCATCACACTCAATCTCAAAAGTTTTAGCAAAGTTCGGTAAAGCAAACAAAGGTGCTGAACAGAGTTTATCTTTAAGCAAGTTAAAAGCATCATCTTGTTTTTCACCCCATCTAAATCCCATATTCTTTTTTATGCATTCAGTTAATGGTGTAGCAATTGTAGAAAAATCCTTAATGAATCTTCTATAAAAGCTAGCAAGACCATGAAAACTTCTAACATCACTAACACTAGTAGGTTTTGGCCACTCCCATATTACTTTCACTTTTTCTTGATCAACATAGATTCCTTTATCATTAACAACATATCCAAGAAAAGTAATTTTATTAGTGCAAAAAGTGTATTTCTTTATATTAGCATATAACTTTTCTTTTCTAAGCACGTCAAAAATAGCTTTTAAATGTGTTACATGCTCATCTAAACTTTTGCGATACACAAGTATATCATCAAAATAAACCACTACAAATTTTTCAATGTAAGCACGAAAAATATGATTCATCAATCTAATGAAAGTACTAGGTGCATTAGTTAGGCCAAAAAGCATAACCAACCATTCATATAAACCATGTTTAGTTTTGAAAGCGGTTTTTCATTTATCACCTTCATGCATTCTTATTTGATGATATCCAGATTTTAAATCAATTTTTGAAAACACACAAGAACCATACAATTCATCCAACATATCATCTAGCCTAGGAATAGGATGTCTATACTTTACCGTGATTTTGTTGATGGCTCGGCAATCAACACATATTTTCCATGATCCATCCTTTTTAGGCACCAATAGAACAGGAACTGCACATGGACTCATGCTTTCTCGCACATACCCCTTTTTCATAAGCTCACTTACTTGTTTTTGGATTTCCTTTGTCTCTTCGGGATTGCATCTATATGCTGGCTTATTTAGTATGCTTGCACCTGGAATGAAATCAATTTGATGCTCAATTCCTCTAATTGGTGGCAAACCATTAGGAACTTCTTCGGGAAAGAGATCCTCATTTTCCTGCAAAAGATCAACAATAACACTAGGCAAACTCTTGTCAATTTTGTTAGAAGCAATCAGAACATCCTTGTACATAAATACTCTCATTTTTATCACTCAACTCACTATTTTCTTTTTTCTCTCTTTCTTTTTCCCTCCCCAAAGTTTTGGTTAATGAAGACTCAAGCTCCTCATATTGTTGTTTTATGCGTATTTGGTCCTCAAAAATTATCTTTGGAGGCAAAGGTCCAAGCTGATATTTCTGTCCATCTATGATCAAAGAATAACGGTTCTTGAATCCATCATGTATTACCCTTCGATCATATTGCCATGGTCTCCCCAATAACATATGAATAGCATACATAGGTACCACATCACACCAAACTTCATCCTTATATCTACCAATTGAAAAGGAAATTAACACTTGTCGATTTACCTTTACTACACCACTATCATTCAACCATTGTAACTTGTAAGGTTTTGAATGCTTGATAGTAGGTAATTTTAGTTTCTCCACGAGCAAGGTGCTTGCCACATTTGTGCAACTTCCACTATCAACAATCACATTACACAACTTGTTAGCAATCAAACAATGAGTATGAAACAGATTTTCACGTTGTTCACCATGTTCATCATTTTCATTTTGCAAACTAAGTATGCGTTGAACAACTATATTTTCACCTTTAGCATACTCTACATCGCTAGTATCCTCTAGAATGTCTTCATCATCCTCTTTCTCACTTTCAGATTCTACAATTCCATCCCTCATGATCAAAACTCTTTTATTAGGACATTCGCGTGCCACATGTCCATGCCTAAGGCACTTAAAACACTTAATACCTCTAGTTTGATTAGGTAGATTCTCACCTTTACCCTTGCTGCCTAATTCATTTCTACCTTTAGTCTCATCAATTTTAGGCTTAACAATGGGTTTATCATCCTTTTTACTCGAATTCGGTTTCCAAGAAGAAGAACCTGAATAAGGTTTTGAATCATACCTTGCACCTTTTCTTTTAAGTTGCCTCTCAATCTTCATGGCCACATTCACCATGTCTTCAATCTCCACATAATGTTGCAATTCTACAAGATTAGCAATGTTCTTGTTTAATCCACTCAGGAATCGAGCCATGGTGGCCTCACGATCTTCATCCACATTAGCCCTTATCATGGTTATCTCCATCTGTTTGTGATACTCATCAACACTCATGGAATCTTGGGTCAAGGTTTGCAGCCGTTGATGCAAATCCCTATAGTAATAGCTAGGGACAAATCTCCTCCTCATGATTTGTTTAATCTCCAACAAAGTCTCCACGGGCCTTTCACCATTTTTTCCCCTGTCTTTACACAATTGATCCCACCAAACAATAGTATAATCAAAAAATTCAACAGCGGCTAATTTTACCTTTTTCTCTTCAGAGTAGTTATGACATTCAAAGATCATCTCCACTTTTCGTTCCCACTCCAAATAGGCATCTGGATTATTCTTCCCTTGAAAAGAAGGAATTTTCATTTTGATGCCGCCTATGTGTTAGGACTCTAGCTAGGAGAGTCCTAATTGAGAGGGACATTCATGTAGGAGGTTTTTTCTTAGTGCCGTGGCGTACAGACTTAAATTACCTAAGGATGTCAAAATTCACCATGTCTTCCACGTATCATGCCTAAAGCCCAAGTTGGGAGAACACGAGTCACCCCAGTTCCAACTGCCCAACACAACTGAGGATGGAGTTATTCAAGCCCAACCACAAGCCATCCTCGATCGTAGGATCGTGATGTGTCGCCAACATCTCTCTACTGAAGTACTAGTGCATTGGAATAATCTACCACTTGAAGACGCCACATGGGAACCATATGAGGAGCTGAAGACCCGGTTCCCTGAGTTCATAGAATCTCAGCCTTGAGGACAAGGCTGATTTGAAGAGGGCGGATCTGTCAGGACTCTAGCTAGGAGAGTCCTAATTGAGAGGGACATTCTGTTAGGACTCTAGCTAGGAGAGTCCTAATTGAGAGGGACATTCATGTATGAGGTTTTTTCTTAGAGAAGAATTAGGAGTTGTAAGGGAATAGAAGTCTTGAGTAGGAGTCCTATTAGGAGTTGGTTAGAAGTAAGAGTCTTAAGTAGGAGTCCTATTAGGAGTTAGGGTTTAGAAGCCCTATAAATAGCCATGTATTCCTTCTCTTTTCTTAGGCAATAGATGAATCTTTTCTGTACCCTTTGAGCAGCAACTTGGAGGGAGGAACCCCTATAGAGTTCCAAGGAGGCCGATCCCCTAAAGAGATCAACCCCAAGTTTAAAATCTGCAAGGGTTCTACCACTATGTTTCTATCCACACCATCAAAACGTCCTCTCCTAGCTTGTCTCCTAGGATTAATATCTTGACCAATTAGAGTAACTTGGTCATCATCCACGTCATCGCCACCATCATATTCATCATTGACAAAGGTTGGTTGTCTCCCACGTCGTGGTCCACCTTGCAATCTATTAATTGCATCATCATGCCTTTCTAGATGATCTCATACATATCTCATCACTTTGAACATACATTCAAATTGTTGCTGCATTGCTTGAACTAAAAGATCATTGGATGAAGAACTCGCTTCTTTATCTTTAGACATGTATACAACCTGAAAAACAAAGTTAGAACAACCTCACCAACACTCCCTCACGTTTTTTTTTTTTTTTCACTCTAAATTTGATTCACTCCACTCAAGTTTCACACAATTTTTTTGGCTTTTCTCTATGCTGATCTTACCACTCTTGCCTTTTACCTCTCTTGTTTTGTTATTTGAGTTCGTAGATTAACTAAGGTACCTAAACAAACAATTCAGATTATGGCAATTAAAAAAAAAATAGTGCAATTGGACAGCTTCAAAAGCAAACAAAAGATAGGCCAATTTAAAGGTGTGTGTAATGCACTTTAATCATAAGCAAAGACTAGAGTTTTTTTTTTTTTAGGAATGAAGAAAGATTTTCCAAATTGAAATAGAAATTCAAATGAACAAAGATCAAATTCTGTAACTTGCAAGTATTCTTTGAATTCGTAAATTTTTTTTTTCTAATTCTGATCTCTTTTTTTTTTTTTTGACCTTTGATTTTCACTTTTTTTTTTTAGCCTTTGATTTTCTCTCTTTTTTTTTTTTACTTTTTGATCTTTTTTTTTTATACCATAAAGTGCAGAATTATAAATAAGAATAGTAATAACGCAAGAAGCACAACAATGAAGATGAAAGAAGAACAATAATTATAGATATTGGCCAAAAAGAAGAAGAAGAGAAAAGAAAAAAAATCTAAAATATAGCAAATAAATAGATACGCAAACCTCAAACTTGAGCTGAGCTCTGATACCAAATGATGGAAATCTTCAACTTAGCAACCATATACCCCGATAGCTAAAGAGCTATGATACATATGGAATGCAAATTGACCCCTCCAACGATTTGAAACAAGATGGATCATTCAAGATTGAAGTTAGGAAAACTATTCTAATCACATAATCAATGAAAATTTGATGAAGTAATTAAAATAGTACTTTGATTCCCTTAAAACGCCACAAACTAAGAAGCTTGATAAGTTAAAAGGAAAAACAAAGATTTTTCTTGGGTTTTGAACACCACAAATAGAAATGCTTGATAAGTCTAAAGTTCATGCAAGAACTTAAAAACAAAACACTCACCGGTGTTGTAAGTTGAATATACTTCTTAATGTCCTCTTATAAAGAGATTCAGCCTTGTTTATATAGTACAAAGGCCAAGTGCAAAATGAATGAATATATTAAATGATATTCATATTCCTAATGCATGAATGTAGATTACTCATGAATCTACATTGAATTGTTTTGAATAATTATTCATGAATAAGCCCACAATTCCTAATATGGTCCAATATGGCTAAATGACCTTTATTCTTCAAAGATGGCTAAAAATCCATCCTTCTCTCAAGGTTAGACTTTCTCTTCATGATGTTGACTTATTTGAATCAAGTTGATTATTTTAGGCTCTTCTTGTATCCATAGAACTTTGACCAAGTTTTGACTAGCTTGCTCCTTCCAAATGTCTTCTAATAAACAAGTTAAGGCTTCTTTCATCCTTTTAGTTTTCGCTCTTGTCATTGGTCCTCGATGAATAGTTTAAGGGACTTTGGCAGAATTATAATCAACTTGCTCATTCATATCATTCCCCCTTTCCTTGAAAGGATTCGTCCTCGAATCAGTGTCTTCATCACCTGCATCAAACAAAGATAAATCAGAAACATTGAAGGTTGCACTAACATTACCATACTCACCCGGTAGTTCCAACTTGTATGCATTGTCATTGATTTTTTGAGAGACTCGAAATGGACCATCTCGTCTTGGTATTATTTTATACTTCCTTTGGTTAGGAAATCTTTCCTTCCTCAAGTGTACCCAAACCCAAACACCAGGTTCAAATACTACTTGCTTTCGGCCTTTGTTGTGTTGTTTCTCATATTGTAGAGTTTTCTTTTCGATTGTGTCTGGACCCTTTCATGCAATGCTTTGACAAAATTAGCTTTTTGCTTACCATCCAAATTGGCCTTTTCCAGAGGTAAAGGTAGCAAATCCATAGGAGTTAATGGATTGAACCCGTACACAACTTCAAATGGGGAATGGTTTGTTGTAGCATGCACACTTCTGTTATAAGCAAACTCTACATGTGGCAAACATCCCTCCCAATTTTTCAAATTCTTTTGAATTATGGCCCTCAAAAGTGTTGATAAAGTTTAATTTATCACCTCCGTTTGTCCATCTGTTTGTGGGTGACAAGTGGTTGAATACAATAGCCTTGTACCCAACTTGCTCTAAAGTGTTTTCCAAAAGTGGCTAAGGAACTTCACATTTCTATCACTCACAATTGTCTTTGGAATGCCATATAATCTTACAATTTCTTTGAAGAACAGCCCCGCAACATGTGTTGCATCATCTGTTTTGTTGCAAGGAATGAAATGTGCCATCTTGCTAAACTTGTCAACAACAACAAAAATAGAATCTCTCCCTCCTTTTGACCTTGGTAAACCCAAGACAAAGTCCATGGATATATCAACCCAAGGCTCACTAGTTATTAGAAGAGGAGTATACAATCCATGAGGCATTACTTTAGATTTAGCTTGTTTACAAGTAATGCATTTCTCACATAATCTCTCAACATCTCTTTTCATGTGCAGCCAAAAGAAATGATCACTTAACACATCTAAAGTTTTTCTAATCCTGAAATGCCCCATTAAACCTCCAATATGTGCCTCTCTCACAAGTAATTCTCTCATTGAAAATTGAGGAATACACAACTTATTTTCTTTGAAAAGAAAATCATCATGCCTGAAGAACTTATCAAAACCCCCTTTCTCACATGCCCCATAAATATTAGCAAAATCATGATCAAAATTATATAAATTTTTAATATACTCAAAACCCAATAATTTTGCATCAAGTTGAGAAATTAGAGCATACCTTCTAGAGAGAGCGTCAGCAACCACATTTTCCTTACCTTGTTTATACTTATTGATGTATGGAAAGGATTCAATAAACTCCACCCATTTTGCATGCCTACGGTTTAGTTTTCCTTGTCCTTTGAGATATTTCAAGGACTCATGATCGGTGTGTATAATGAATTCCTTATACCAAAGATAGTGCTGCCATGTCTCTAACACTCTTACCAAAGCGTAAAACTCCTTGTCATATGTTAGGTAATTAAGACTTGCTCCACTTAGCTTCTCACTAAAGAATGCAATGGGTCTACCTTCTTGCATTAAGACTCCTCCAATTCCTATTCCACTCGCATCACACTCAATCTCAAAAGTTTTAGCAAAGTTTGGTAAAGCAAGCAAAGGTGCTGAACTGAGTTTGTCTTTAAGCAAGTTAAAAGCATCATCTTGTTTTTCACCCCATCTAAATCCCATATTCTTTTTTATGCATTCAGTTAATGGTGCAGCAATTGTAGAAAAATCCTTAATGAATCTTCTATAAAAGCTAGCAAGACCATGAAAACTTCTAACATCACTAACACTAGTAGGTTTTGGCCACTCCCTAATTACTTTCACTTTTTCTTGATCAACATGTATTCCTTTATCATTAACAACATATCCAAGAAAAGTAATTTTATTAGTGCAAAAAGTGCATTTCTTTATATTAGCATATAACTTTTCTTTTCTAAGCACATCAAAAATAGCTTTTAAATGTGTTACATGCTCATCTAAACTTTTGCTATACACAAGTATATCATCAAAATATCCACTATAAATTTTCCAATGTAAGCACGTAAAATATGATTCATCAATCTAATGAAAGTACTAGGTGCATTAGTTAGGCAAAAAGGCATAACCGACCATTCATATAAACTATGTTTAGTTTTGAAAGCGGTTTTCCATTCATCACCTTCATGCATTCTTATTTGATGATATCCAGATTTTAAATCAATTTTTGAAAACACACAAGAACCATGCAATTTATCCAACATATCATCTAGCCTAGGAATAGGATGTCTATACTTTACCGTGATTTTATTGATGGCTCGGCAATCAACACACATTCTCCATGATCCATTCTTTTTGGGCACCAACAGAACAGGAACTGCACATGGACTCATGCTTTCTCGCACATACCCCTTTTTCATAAGCTCACTTGTTTTTGGATTTCCTTGGTCTCTTCGGGGTTGCATCTATATGCTGGCTTATTTGGTATGCTTGCACCTGGAATGAAATCAATTTGATGCTCAATTTCTCTAATTGGTGGCAAACCATTAGGAACTTCTTCGGGAAAGAGATCCTCATTT
Organism: Musa acuminata AAA Group; assembly: GCF_036884655.1. Lineage (NCBI taxonomy): Eukaryota > Viridiplantae > Streptophyta > Magnoliopsida > Zingiberales > Musaceae > Musa > Musa acuminata. Next base: position 25,010,658 of record NC_088356.1, on the reverse strand, counting down.
TCTTGCAAAAGATTAACAATAACATTAGGCAAACTCTTGTCAATTTTGTTAGAAGCAATCAGAACATCCTTGTACATAAGTACAAGTAAGGGCTGCCACATGGTTAAGGCTTTCTTCACATCACTCATTTTGGCATAAACACTCATTTTTCTTTCACTCAAACTTTCTTTGTTTTCTCTCCCCTTGTATTTCCCAATACTCTCATTTTTATCACTCAACTCACCATTTTCTTTTTTCTCTCTTTCTTTTTCCCTCCCCAAAGTTTTGGTTAATGAAGACTCAAGCTCCTCATATTGTTGTTTTATGCGCATTTGGTCCTCAAAAATTGTCTTTGGAGGCAAAGGTCCAAGCTGATATTTCTGTCCATCTATGATCAAAGAATAACAGTTCTTGAATCCATCATGTATTACCCTTCGATCGTATTGCCATGGTCTCCCCAATAACATATGACTAGCATACATAGGTACCACATCACACCAAACTTCATCCTTATATCTACCAATTGAAAAGGAAATTAATACTTGTCGATTTACCTTTACTACACCACTATCATTCAACCATTCTAACTTATAAGGTTTTGAATGCTTGATAGTAGGTAATTTTAGTTTCTCCACGAGCAAGGTGCTTGCCACATTTGTGCAACTTCCACTATCAACAATCACATTACACAACTTGTTAGCAATTAAACAATGAGTATGAAACAGATTTTCACGTTGTTCACCATGTTCATCATTTTCATTTTGCAAACTAAGTATGCGTTGAACAACTAGATTTTCACCTTTAGCATACTCTATATCACTAGTATCCTCTAGAATGTCTTCATCATCCTCTTTCTCACTTTCAGATTCTACAATTTCATCCCTCATGATCGTAACTCTTTTATTAGGACATTCGCGTGCCACATGTCCATGCCCAAGGCACTTAAAACACTTAATACCTCTAGTTTGATTAGGTAGATTCTCACCTTTACCCTTGCTGCCTAATTCATTTCTACCTTTAGTCTCATCAATTTTAGGCTTAACAATGGGTTTATCGTCCTTTATACTCCAATTCAGTTTCCAAGAAGAAGAAGAACCCGAATAAGGTTTTGAATCATACCTTGTGCCTTTTCTTGTGAGTTGCCTCTAATCTTCATGGCCACATTCACCATGTCTTCAATCACCACATAATGTTGCAATTCTACAAGATCAGCAATGTTCTTGTTTAATCCACTCAGGAATCGAGCCATGGTGGCCTCACGATCTTCATCCACATTAGCCCATATCATGGTTATCTCCATCTTCTTGTGATACTCATCAACACTCATGGAACCTTGTGTCAAGGTTTGTAGTCGTTGATGCAAATCCCTATAGTAATAGCTAAGGAAAAATCTCCTCCTCATGATTTGTTTCATCTCCAACCAAGTCTCCACAGCCCTTTCACCATTTCTACGCTTGTCTTTACACAATTGATCCCACCAAACAATAGCATAATAAAAAAATTCAACAGTGGCTAATTTTACCTTTTTCTCTTCAGAGTAGTTGTGACATTTAAAGATCATCTCCAATTTTCGTTCCCACTCCAAATAGGCATCTGGATTATTCTTCCCTTGAAAAGAAGGAATTTTCATTTTGATGCTGCCTATGTTTCTGTCCACACCATCAAAACGTCCTCTCCTAGTTTGTCTCCTAGGATTGAAATCTTGACCAATTAGAGTAACTTGGTCATCATCCACGTCATCGCCACCATCATATTCATCATTGACAAAGGTTGGTTGTCTCCCACGTCGTGGTTCACCTTGCAATCTATTAATTGCATCATCATGCCTTTCTAGATGATCTCTTACATCACCCATCACTTTGAACATACGTTCAAATTGTTGCTGCATTGCTTGAACTAAAAATCATTAGATGAAGAACTCGCTTCTTTATCTTTAGACATGTATACAACCTAAAAAACAAAGTTAGAACAACCTCACGTTTTTTTTTTTTTTTTTTCACTCTAGATTTGATTCACTCCACTCGTGTTTCATACAATTTTTTTGGTTTTTCTCTATATTGATCTTACCACTCTTGCCTTTTACCTCTCTTGTTTTGTTATTTGAGTTCTTAGATTGACTAAGGTACCTAAACAAACAATTCAGATTATGACAATTCAAAAAACAAATAGTGAAATTGGATAACTTTAAAAGCAAACAAAAGATAGGCCAATTTAAAGGTGTGTGTAATGGACTTTAATCATAAGCAAAGACTAGAATTTTTTTTTTTTTTTTTAGGAACGAAGAAAGATTTCCAAATCGAAATAGAAATTCAAATGAACAAAGATCAAATTCTGTAACTTGCAAGTATTCTTTGAATCCGTAATTTTTTTTTTCTAATTCTGATCTCTTTTTTCTTTTTTGACCATTGATTTTCCCTCTTTTTTTTTTTTAGCCTTTTATTTTCTCTCTTCTTTTTTTTTTTTGACTTTTTGATCTTTTTTTTATACCATAAAGTGCGGAATTACAAATAAGAATAGTAATAACGCAAGAAGCACAACAATGAAGATGAAAGAAGAACAATAATTATAGATATTGGCCAAAAAGAAGAAGAAGAGAAAACAAAAAAAATCTAAAAGATAGCAAATAAATAGATATGCAAACCTCAAACTTGAGCCGAGCTCTGATACCAAATGATGGAAATCTTCAACTTAGCAACCATACACCCCGATAGCTAAAGAGCTATGATACATATGGAATGCAAATTGACCCCCTCCAACGATTTGAAACAAGATGAATCGTTCAAGATTGAAGTTAGGAAAACTATTTTAATTACATAATCAATAAAAATTTGATGAAGTAATTAGAATAGTACTTTGATTCCCTTAAAACGCCACAAACTAAGAAGCTAGATAAGTTGAAAGGAAAAACAAAGATCTTTTCTTGGGTTTTGAACGCCACAAACAGAAATGCTTGATAAGTCCAAAGTTCATGCAAGAACTTAAAAACAAAACACTCACCGGTGTTGTAAGTTGAATATACTTTTCAATGTGTCATTACAAAGAGAGTCAGCCTTGTTTATATAGTACAAAGTCCAAGTACAAAGGGAATGAATATATTAAATGACATTCATATTCCTAATGCATGAATATAGATTACTCATGAATCTACATTGAATTGTTTTGAATAATTATTCATGAATAAGCCCACAATTCCTAATATGGTCCAATATGGCTAAATGACTTTTATTCTTCAAAGATAGCTAAAAATTCATCCTTCTCTCAAGGTTGGACTTTCTCTTCATGATGTTGACTTATTTGAATTAGGTTGATTATTTTAGGCTCTTCTTGTATCCATAGAACCTTGACCAAGTTTTGACTAGCTTGCTCATTCAAATGCTTTCTAATAAACAAGTTAAGGCTTCTTTCATCCTTTTAGTTTTCGCTCTTGTCATTGGTTCTCGATGAACAGTTAAAGGGTCTTTGGCAGAATTATAATCAACTTGCTCATTCATATCAGTAACCAAGAAAGATGCCTTCATCGGATTTAGCATCAAATTTTCCTAAGACATCCTTTTCATTTAAAATAAAGCATTTGCAACAGAAAATTTTAAAATAAGAAACATTTAGTTTTTTGTTATTCCATAATTCATAATGAGTTTTTGATAGAGACGGTCTTATTAGAACCCTATTCATGATGTAGCAAGCCGTATTCACGGCTTCGGCCCAAAAATACTTGGGTATACTATGTTCATTCAACATAGTTCTTACCATTTCTTATAGGTTTCTATTTTTTCTTTCAACTACTCCATTTTGTTGCGGATTTCTTGGAGTAGAGAAGTTGTGGTTATATCCATTAACTTCACAAAAACTTTGGAAGTCACGATTTTGAAATTCGCCACCGTGATCACTTTGAATTGATGAAATCATGAAGATGTTAGGATCGGAGCGGCACTAAGAGGGGGGGTGAATTAGTGCAGCGGATTAAAACTTTGGTTTTGATAAATCTTTCGTACGATGAAAATCAATATCAATGGAAACCGATTTTAGAAGCTTGATAACTTGAAACGTATGGAAGCGTAGTAACTAAGTAGAGAAGTTTGTAGTATGTAAATGGCAAGAGTAGGATGCAAACCAGATAACGTAGCAGTTTTTAAAGTGGTTCAGTCAAAATGACCTACATCCACTTTCGAAGCCTTCTTCGAAGAGGCTTCCAACTTCCCCTAGCAAATTTCTTGTAGGGGAAGGACTAATACCCCTCTTACAACCTTTACAAGTGGTTCACACTCTTACAATTCTTTTCAACAAGATGGGAGGAGGTGAACACTTAAGCAATATAAAAAACAAGGCTTGCAAAGACTATTCTAAGGCTCTTAACTCAAACTATTGCTTTTCAAAATGTTGTAATCTCAGCTGAGATTTGAGGGGTATTTATAGGCCTCAAGAGGATTCAAATTTGGGCTCCAAAATTTGAATTCTCTTTGGTTCTCGATGCTGACGGTGCCACCGCCCAACCAAGCGGTGCCACCGCTTGGCTCTCGGGTGCTAGGCGGTGCCACCGCCTACACCATTTCAGCTCACTGGTTGGGCTCCAAAATTTGCCCAAACCAGTCCGAACTAGAGCCCAATTAGCCCATACTTGGTTTATAGGATTAACACCTAATCCTAACCCTAAGTAACGTGCTAACTATGAATTTAAAGACATTTTCTAAGCTATTACAAAGTCCGTAAGTCAAGACTTCTTCCGGCGAGCTTCCGGCGAACTTCCGACGGTTTTCTGATAAACTCTCGGAAACCATTCTGTGGACTCCCAGCAAGCTCCTAGACTTCACGATTTGATCTTGACGAGTTCTAACGAGCTTCTTCGACAAGCTCCGATCTTTCTCGGAGAGCTCCGCAAACTTCCAACGAACCTTCCGGCGAGCTTCTGAAAAACCCTTCGGCAAGCTCGCTACTCATTCTCGGCTAGTTCCGGCAGCATTCCCGACGAACCTTTGGACTTCCGTCGAACTCTCGAACTCGCAATGAATCCTTCGTGCTTGACTTCGACACTTTGTTTTGCTTTATGTCTTCGTCGTTATCGTAGTTAATCCTGCACACACAAGCTAAAACTCTACTCCGATCTAGACAATTATTACAATGCGAATTGACATTCTGTTGCCCGGCACGTCATTGGTTGACGCTTCGTCCGATTCTTCGGTGCATCGTCCTCTCTTGCGGCTTGTTGCCCAATCGGCGGTTGACCTCCGCAACCCTGATATCCTTGGCGCAATTTCACTCTCCTTGGCCCGATGCCCGACGTCCGAAGCCTTCTACCGTCCAATATCTTGATGTGATCTCCTCCGGCGCAACGTCAATTCCTCCTGCGTTAACTGTCTAATCCTGATCGAGTAGACCTACATCACTCAAAATGCGGTTTCATCATCAAAATACGAGATTCAATAGAAGCCTTGTTCGTTTTGAGTGAGTTTACAAAATTTAGAGAAACATTTGAAACAATCACTTTTGTGAGCCAAGAAATAGGTTCAAGTGTATCTAGTATAGTCATCTACAATTACAAAAGCATATTTGCTTCCTCCTAGACTTGTCATGTCTATTGGTCTAAATAAGTCTAAATGGATAAATTGTAATGGTCTAGTGGTGCTAATTTGATTTTTTGATTTGAAACTAGTTTTTATTTGTTTGCCTAGTTAACACGCATCACATACTTTGCCCTTAACAAACTACATATTGGGAATCCCTCGTACTAATTCTCTAGATGAGATCTTAGATATTAGTTTCATACTTGCATGTCCTAATCTCCTATGCCAAAGCCAAACATCATCATTCAAAGCGAAGAAGCACATTTCATTACTTAGTTCATCAAGGTTGATGGTGTAGACATTGTTTTATTTTAAAGCAATCATTGATAAGTTATTGTTTGGTTTTTCAATGATGCATGCATTAGATTCTAATCTAACGATGTAACCTTTATCGCATAATTGACTAATGCTTAAGAGATTATGTTTTAATCCATCAACTAGTAATACATCATCAATTGAAAAACATGATTTGTTACCTATGGTTCCCTTGCCAATGATTTTGCCTTTGTTGTTGTCTTCGAATGTGACATACCCTTCTTCTTTGCTAGTGAGTATAGAGAAATAAAATGGATCTCCAGTCATGTGTCTTGAGCATCTACTATCAAGATATCATCTCTTGCTCCTAGCTTGTGGGTTTGTCTACAAAAGAGGATGGTTTTTAGGTACCCATTTGATTTTGGGTGCCTCAAAAATTGATCTACCAATTTTGTTATTCATCATTGAAATATTTATAGTTCATTTAGAAACTCATATCAACTTACTAATCTTCCTAAATGGACATTTGTAATAAACATGTCCGATTTACAACAAAAGTTACATTTTAAACAAGGTGAAACATGTAATGTGGGTCCTTTAATGAAAGTGGTAGGGTTTTGGTGAGATCCTCTCACAAAACCAATTCCACTTCTATTTGCGACATGACCCTTGATTGCAAGGATCATGTCCAATCCCTTGCTACCGACCTTAAACTTGTTTAAGGTCTCTTTAAGTAGCAAATTTTCACTTTTGATTGCTTCTAAGTGTTCGCACTTATATCAAACTTTGTTGATTTTCTCCTCATCTTCGGAGGAACTCGATTCGTCTTTTCGCAACTTCTTCTTGCATTCATAGCAAGTAGTTCTACTCTTTTTAAGTTTCTTTTTATTCTTTAATCATTGTTTCATGAACTTTTTAAATTTCCTCCTCAAGTTCACCATTACTTGAGCTTATGCTCGAGTAGTCTTCTTTTGTTCGAAGTGCTAATTCCTTCTAGTTCTTTGGAAGGTTGTTCTCAAGTTCATTTTACGTATTGTACACCATTTCATATGTCATCAATGAACCAAAAAGTTCTTCAAGTGAAAAATTATTAAGATCTTTTGCCTCTTGTATTGCAGTTACGTTCGGATCCCAACTCTTATTAAGAGAACATAAAATTTTGTTTACAAGTTCAAAATCCAAAAAGCTTTTACCAAGGAAGGGTCTGGCGGTGGCACCGCCAGACTGGGTGGTTGCATCGCCCAGCACCCGAGAGCATATGAAACATTTTGGAGTATATCAATAACAAATGAAACATTTCGGAACATATCAATAACGGATGAAATGCTTCGGAACATATCAATGGCATATGAAGCATTTTGGAGCATATCATTGGCAGATGAAACATTTCGAAACATATCAATGGCAGATGAAATGCTTTGGAACATATCAATGGTATATGAAGCATTTCAGAGTATATCACTAGCATAGGAAGCATTTCGGAGCATATTAATGGCATATGAAATGTTACGGAGCATATCAATGACATATGAAGCATTTCGAAGCATATCAAGGACGTATAAAATGTTTTGGAGTATATCATAATAAAACATTTCAAAATATATCAATGACAGATAAAATGCTTTAGAACATATCAATGGCATATGAAGCATTTTGTAGCATATCGATGGCAGAAGAAACATTTCGAAATATATTAATGGCGTATGTAATTTTTCGGAATATATCAATGGTATATGAAGCATTTCAGAGAATATCACCATCATAGGAAGAATTTCGGAGCATATCAATGGCGTATGAAATATTACGGAGCATATCAATCAATAGCATATGAAGCATTTCGGAGCATATCAAGGATGTATGAAATGTTTCGGTGTATATCAATAACAAATGAAACATTTCGAAACATATCATTAACGGATGAAATGCTTAGGAATATATTGATGGCAAATGAAGCATTTTGAAGCATATCAATGGCAGATGAAACATTTCGGAACATATTAATGCCATAATAAATGTTTCAGAGCATATCAATAACAAATGAAACATTTCGAAGTATATCAATGACATAGGAAGCATTTTCATTCTTATCCAAAACACATATAGAAGTACATAAATAATACTCTGTATATCATATCAAATAGATAAAAGGTGCAGTGAGATCATAACGTAATATGGTGTATCAATTTCTGAATGACCACCAAACATAATCTAGAGCATCACGGGCTCTAAGCACATACCCTTTACGATTTCTGGCAAAGGTCCAAATTATCCTTTTATCATTTTTGGCAAAGTTTCATATTATCTCACAAACACCAAAGTACTAAGGGGGTATTGTGAATAATAAATTAGGACATATCAGAAATATATACGGAAAAATGGACTGCATATGCCTATATGAAACATTACAATACAAACCTGAACTTTACATAATAGATTCAGGTATACAAATGTTTGAAGGACAAGAGTATATAGGAATTCAAAGCAATAATGTAAAGCTCAACTTTAGTAAGGATGTTGGCTGAAATCAATTTCCAAAGAGATGAAACAAGAATAAGCGGAATAGATCAAAGCTTGATTCTGATAGAATTTAAGAGGCACATTGCATGAATTATTTAGATTACTAATTATGCTCCAATTTGCCCAAAATAGGTTTCATTTGAAAGATTTATCAATTGTTTAGTAACCAAAGGTCAGAGAACATTATCTTTATTTTGCAGAATTCATATAGTTGATTTGAACAGATGATTCAATAGGCATTTACACTCAAAATCATTCAAATCAAATATACACAGAATGATCTATGAGTCTAATTTTTGATAAATCATATTTTGTATAAATAGAGTTTTTAACAGAGAGTGGGAAAGGTATAAATAGAGTTTTTTCAACAGAGAGTACTTAGAAAAAAAAAGAGTTTTTAACTGAGAGTTATAAGCAAGAGAGTACTAAAAGGTCAAAACCAATAGTCTTTGTTTTACAGATTTCATATGGTTAGTTCAAATAATAGTTTGAAAAGGCAAATTGATTCAAAATTTATTAATCTTAATATTAAAAGAAAGATCTACGAGTTTATTTTTTGATAATTTTATTTTACCTAAATCCAAAATTAGTGGAGGAAGTTATGGCTCGAACAAAATAGAAAGGTCAAATCTTCAAAAAAAATCTAAATTCATAGTTTTGTTCCCAAACCAAAGAAATAACATGTATGAAGGCAAAATCTTCCAAAATTTTTAGGATTAAGGTAAAATCAGATATCAAGAGTTTCTGTAGGAAGGGGTAGAATACTTACCTTTAAAAAATTTGAATCCCAAAGGTATGGAATTGATGTAAAATCTCAATCCAAAACAACTTATCAAAAAAAAAAAAAAATTACTTACCAAAAAAAAACTTATCAAAAAAAAATCTCAAGCCAAAACAAAGCTTCTTCTCCTTCTTCATCTTCCCTTCTCCTCTCAAACCCACGTTGGCTGCAGCTCTTAAGTTTTCCTCCTTTAATTTCTCCTCTATGGTATTAGATTTAGCTAATATATGGATTACAAGATGGTAAGCATGCATGAAAGAAGCCTATGTGTCATCCTTAGTACAAACATAGGTGGCACCAACCTTAGGTTAGCTAGTGACACATGTCCACCATTTTTTTTTAAACCTAATATGAATCGTTCAAAAATCATATCACATTTCTAATATTTAAATTTAGGTCCCTACATTTCAAATATGCCCTTATAAAATTTTTAAAAATGAGGGATGTTACAACGTGGGTGGATGAAGCTTCCAAACATGGCAGACTTCTATCTGGTGTTCATCCAGAAATTGATGAATCATATTCTGTCAGTGATCCTACTACACCTTCTATGTGTTTGATATGATATCCAAAGCATTGGTTATATATTTCTATATGTACTTTGAATAAGAATGATATAAATGTAATGTCAAATATGACGTTTGAGATTCTATTTCGTATTTGCTCTTTAATATGCTTTGAATTAGTTCATATATCGTTGATATGCTCTGAAATATTTCTTATGCTATTGATATATTCCGAAATGCTTTCTTTGCCTCTGAAATATTCATACGTCATTGATGTGCTTTGAAATATTTTATATATCATTAATATATTTCAAAATATTTCATTCGCCATTGATATGCTTCGAAACTTTTCATACGCTATTGATAAGCTTCAAAATGTTTCATTCGTTATTGATATGCAATAAAACATTTCATGTCATTAATATGCTCCAAAATATTTCATCTGTCTTTGTTATGCTTCGAAATGTTTTATTAGAAACGAGTTGGCACTAAGAGGGGAGGGTGAATTAGTGCAGCGGTTCAAAGATATCGATTTCAGAATATATTCATTCGTTGAAAACTGATCGGAAAGATGTTTACTTAAAAACACTTTCGTAAGCGCATAATGAGGAAGTAGAGTAGTGTGCAAGTAAAATGATTTGTAGTAAAGGTAAACAGGAAAGTAAAAGGCAGCAAACCGATTTTATAGTGGTTCAGTCGTTGTGACCTACATCCACTTCCGATTTCTCTTCACTCGAGGCCACCGGCTTCCACTATCAGTCTTCCTTCAATGGGCGAAGACCAACTACCCTTTTACACCCCTCTTCTCCATTTCACAGGATTAGAAAATAACCTTTTACAAGCACTTACTCATCTTTAAACAGAATTCTAAACTTAGAATTAGAGGAGAGGGTCTCTCAAGTGATTACTACAGCGTTTTCTCACTTTTAAATTCTTTGTGCTTAAATTCTTTAAATTCTATGTCATGACAGTTCACTTGTTGGGTCACTATTTGTATTGGAAAATCTTGGGGGCGACATAATATGCACAGCGGAAGAATAGAAAACAAAATCCCCAATTCCCAAAGATATTTTTGTCTTCATATGAAGATTAGTGTGTGTCACACACACTAATCTTCATATGAAGACAAAAATATCTTTGGGAATTGGGGATTTTGTTTTCTATTCTTCCGCTGTGCATGTTATGTCGCCCCCAAGATTTTCCAATACAAATAGTGACCCAACAAGTGGAACGATCGTGGTATAGTCTACGAGACTATGTCAGGCGGTGGTACTGCCCGGCTGTAGGGTGTCAGGCAGTGGTACCACCAGATTGGGTGGTTGTACTGCCTATTGTCAATGTTGTAGGCGGTGGTACCACCCAACACAAGTGGTGGTACCGTCAGGACCTTTGAAACCTACGATTAGACACTTTTAGTCTCTAAGTTTGAATCCACTTGAAGCCTATATATACCCCTCTCATCCCTAATTAACAAACACAAGCACAAAGAATTTAAAAGTGAGAAAAAATCTACGAAACTTAAAACTGCATATAAAATAGATTGTGTTACCTAGGGAGATCGTTGATTTTCCACTTCTATTTGCGACATGACCCTTGTTTGCAAGGATCATGTCCAATCCCTTGTTACCGACGTTAAACTTATTTAAGGTCTCTTTAAGTAGCAAATTTTCACTTTTGATTGCTTCTAAGTGTTCGCACTTAGAGCATGGAGGAGTTTAAAGACTATCAAGCTTATTTTGTAGTTCCAAAGCATATAAAATAGATTGTGTTACCTAGTTTTACACTTATCAAATAATTCGTGAAAAGCAATAGAAAGTTCATCAAAAGATAAATCTTCATTAATTAAATTACATACCTCTTCTCCTAAAGCCATTAGTATAAAGTTTGCCTCCTCTTTGTTGCTAGCTTCTTCGCTTTCTGAAGTACTTGAATCGTCCCAAGTCGCTTTTAAAGCTTTCTTCTTCTTTGGTTGCTTTTTCTTGCCTTGGGGGCATTTATTTTTGAAGTGCCCCGGCTTCTTGCATTCGTAGCATATTACTTGGTCCTTTTTATGTTCAAGTTTGTTTTTAGTGTTATTTTTAAATTTGTTCTTTCTTATAAATTTTTAAAATTTTTGAGTTAAAAGTGTAATGTCATCATCACTTGATGTTCCTTTTAAGTGGTCTTCTTGTGATGTAAGCACCATATCCTTCCTGTTTTTTAGAATGGGGTTCTCGAGCTCTTCATGAGCACGGCATGTTATTTCTGTTAGGATCGAAGCGGCACTAAGAGGGGGGGGTGAATTAGTGCAGCGGATTAAAACTTCGATTTTAATCAAATTTTTCGTACGATAAGAACGGAACTTGAAAAGTTTAACTTGAAAGCGTATTCTTAAAGTTGCGCAGCAAGAGTAATAAGGAACTAAAGCAGTAAGAAGATTTGCAGTAATGTAAATGACAATAATGAAATGCAAACCAGAGATTACGCCGATTTAGAGTGGTTCGGTCAAATGACCTACATCCACTTGCGAGGCCCCTCTTCGATGAGGCTCCCACCTTCCACTAGCAAATCTCTTGAAAGGGAAGGGTAAATACCCCTCTTACAACTTTTTACAAGCGGTTCACTCTCTTACAAATTTTTAGCAAGAATGAAGGAGGTGAACACTAGCAAAATGAAAACAAGATTAGCTAGGACTTTTCTAATGCCTTTCTCTCAAACACTTGCTGCTCAAAAAGTTGTAACCTCAGTTGAGATTTGAGGGGTATTTATAGGCCTCAAGAGGATTTAAATTTTAGGCTCCAAAATTTGAATTCTCTTAGGGTTCCCGGTGCTGGAGGTTCCACCGCCCAGCCAGGCGGTGCCACCGCCCAGCGCTCGGGTGCTGGACGGTGCAACCGCCCAGCCAAGGAGGTGTCACCGCCCAGCACTCGGGTGTTGGGCGGTGCCACCGCCTACAGTGTTTTCAGCCCAACTACAGTGTTTTCAGCCACTAGTTAGGCTTCAATCTTGGCTCTCTAGTTCGCTGGTTTAGCTTAATTTTTAGCCTAAACCAACTCTGACTTTGGGCCCAGTTGGCCCCTAACCAGGATATAGGATTATCTCTTAATCCTAATCCTAATTACAAGTGAACTACATAACAAAAACACATCCTAAGCAAGCTTTCAACCGCGAACGTCGAGTCTTGTTTCGGCGAGCTTTCCGACGAACTTCTTCCGACGGACTCCCATCAAGCTCCCGATCTTGTGATGACTTTAACGAGTAGCCGAGCCTTCTCGATGATCTCCGCGAGCCTCCGACGATTTCTTCGGCGAACTTCCGACACGTTCCCGATTTCTTCTCGGATGGTTCCAGCAGCATCTCCGATGATTCTTCGGTCTCTTAAACATCCATCGAGCTCGACTCTGGTATCCTTGCTTTATGTCTTTGTCGTTATCGTAGTTAATCCTGCACACACAAGCAAACACTCTACTCCGATCTAGACAATTATTATATATGCAAATTGACATTCTGTTGCCCGGCACGTCATTGGTTGGCGCTTCATCCGATTCTTCGGTGCATCGTCCTCTCTTGTGGCTTGTTGCCCAATCGACGGTTGACCTCCGCAACCCCGATATCTTTGGCGCAATTTTGCTCTCCTTGGCCCGATGCCCGACGCCCGAAGCCTTCTGCCATCCAATATCCTAACGTGATCTCCTCCGACGCAACATCAATTCCTCCTGCGTTAATTGTCTAATTCTGATCGAGTAGACCTATATCACTCAAAATGTAGTCAAACATTTAAACACAATCAATTAGTTTCATCATCAAAATCCGAGATTCAACAATCTCCCCCTTTTTGATGATGACAACTAATTGATGACTAACGGAGTTAACCTTAACTCCCCGGAGTTTAACTAAACTCCCCCTATCAATATGCCATTGATAGAACACTTGGATTATCCCAAATCCAAGTAACATTCATCACATGTTATGAAAAACATTTAAACTATCATGCAAATATATAAAATATTTAATTCAATGCATGAAGTCATCAATATACTTCTCCCCTTATGTCATCAACAAAAAGGAGAAGTAGCTCTAGCTATTTTAAAAGATATGCAAGTTTTTGCAACATAAAGCTAGATTTTCATCACAACATATAAGCACAAAAGTATAGCAAGATTCTTAAGTTCAATCATGGCAATTCAACACTTGCTTCTTGTGCACGATTGCACTTTGCTTTTCTTTGCAATGTGCATGATAGTATTTCTTTGTAATATTCAAAATAGCGAATTGTACATCATGCTAGCTAGCATATTAAAGATGTTCAAGACAGTAAGTTTTTCTTCTCTTTTGAGAAGTGTTATTTTTGCTTCCTTTACAAAGTGCAAGCTAGCAAAGTATTTGAAAAAGTGAGCAAGTTTTGTAACATACAAGCTAGTAAAAATTTCAAAAGCAAATACAAGATAGCTTTCTTGTTGAAGTGTGTAAGCTATCGATTCTTACTTCCTATTGCAATGTGCAGGTTGCAAGTCTTGCTTCTTGAGATGGGCAAGATAATGATGTTTAAGAAGACAACTTTTGCTTCTTGAAATAAGCAAGTTAGCAATCTTTGCTACTTAAGATAGGCAAGCAAGCAATCAAGTTTTTTGCATCTTCTTGACTTGCGCAAGCAAGCTATCTCCCCCTTTGTTATTGTCAAAAAGAAGGGAAGACCCAATACATCAATTATGACAAAGGTAAGTATCAATCTTAATTGTGCATCATCATATTTTCAAATTAGAATATGCACATTTTCAAAAACCTTATATTCATTCATGCATGATATTGAATAAATCGATCAACATTATAAGGATATCACACATGATACTAAAATTTTTAACTATTTGTCAACATTTTGATCATGATACCAAATATTCATCATTTAGAGTATTCATGATACAAAACATTAAATCAATATTTATAATACATCATTTTAGCGACAACTCATAGTATTTTAAATCATGATTTACATCATATGTAATACATCACATCATAATTAGAAAGCACAAGTATTGCATATATCATTGCAAATCATAAATGTTTCATATCATGATGGTATCAATTTGTCAAATTATATCCTACCAAAAACTTATCCCCATTTGTATTTCATGCATAATTTCACTTCATCACATTAGGAGTATCAAGAGGAATTAATTGGGTGATGAGATTAATATTTCACGAATACATGGAATTGTATAAAAAGTCATATCATAAGTGTTTCATACATTCATATCATCACATGAAGGAATATAAACAAAAATTAGTGATGAGATCTTACTTCATGAATACAATAAAATTCATATAGCATATCATGGTTTATTAGAATTAGTCTTCCTTTTGGTGAATAGCAAAAAGAGTGGTAGGAGAGCAAGATCTCAATTCATGCATATCAAATATTCAATCATCAAAATCATGAACCATATAGAAAATTCTCCTCTTTAAATATTCAAAGAGAGAATCATGATGAACATTCTTGGTTTACATAAAGTTTCAAAACATAATTGTCAAGATTATGAATACTAAAAGACTAAGAAACATTTCGACAAATCTCCTTTTAAATAGAAAAGAAAATGTTGATTCATAAAGGATTTCATGTTATGAATTTCAAGAGATCAAGATCATGATTTCAATAAAAAATTATTCAAATTTAAATCATCAAAATCATTATCAAAATCCAAGAGATTCACAAAGATGATACAAATGGATTCATCAAAATCAATAAGATTGAGCAAAATAATTTTCAAGAATGTTATCCTCTTTTCGATTATTTCAAAACATATGATTTTGTTTCATTTATACCAAATAAAAACATTTATCATGTTTAAAACCGAAAGAGTAAGATTTATTACAACAAAAATCAATAAGGTACTTTCATTATGGTAAAAATCAATGATCCATAAATCATAAAAGATTCATCATCCATAATTTCGAATTTTATTAAGCATGATCATTAAGCATAACACTAAAACATGGTTTCAAAATGTTTAATATTTTCATGCATATCAAATATTTTCAAATTCGAACATGCAAAATTTAAAAACTATATCTTCCATTTTTCATACATAACTCAATCATCATTATGAGCATATTGTACATGATATTCAAGTCATAAATTATCAAGATGTCAAGTAGAGTAGGTTAATTTGAATGTATCATTTTTAGTGAATACCAAGAAGAATCACTTCATGAAAGAATTTTGATTCATGGAAAAATTTCATGTATCGAATATCGAGAAATCAAGATGAAAATATATATGTAAAAATATTACAAGTTGTATTAAAGAGAAAAATCATCATTTGTTTTCAACTCATTCAATTTTGTCAAATCAATATCATGATTTTGATATAACTCATTTCTAATTCAAATCATCAAACCAAAATTATTTTCAAGGGATTCATATAAATCAACAAGATAGAGAAAAATAATTTTCAAGAACAATGCTTTTCTCTTTTTAGTTATTTAAATTCATGTCATTTATGCTAGATAAAAATGTGCATCAACATTTAGGATCGAAAAATGAATTTTATCATAAAAACCATCAAGACCAATAAATCATAAAAATCATCATGTATATAACTTTACAATTTCATGCATAAAATCATCAAATCATAGCATCAAAACTTTCAATGGTTTCATTACAACATCAAGTAAGGTTTTATTGAACATAATTTTGAATGATTCTTATAGATATTTAAAATTTCTTTAGTTTTACTTTATATGATTGACTTTATATTAGCATGCTTCAAATTTTTGTTCTTATGTCAAAACTATACATCATGTTTGAAAACCAAAGATAAGGTTCATAAAAAATCATCAAGCCTTCCATTCAAAAGTCATGCATCGTCATTGAAAATCAATATGGAAATCGTCAAAATACAAATTCTTGCTTCTCAAGCACATATATAAGATTAATCTTACTAGGTGTATAAGCATTAGATTTATATTTAACATTTTACTGCATTAACATAACACATGCAATTTTCAAGAAAATTAATCCTAAACTAAATTAAAAATAACTCAAGAAAGTATTATGTAATTTCTAAATAAATTAGTGGGATTTTGATTACCTCATTGTTGTAAGAGGGTGAGGCATAGTTTGCCACCTCGCCTTTCTTGATTTTCTCCTCGTCTTCGGAAGAGCTCAATTCATCCCAACTTTTGTTCTTCTTGCGTTCAAAGCAAGTAGTTCCATTCTTTTTGGTTTTTAATTTTTGTTTCATTTGTAGTTTAAGTTCACCATCACTTGAGCTTATGCTCGAGTGGTCTTCATGTGTTCTATGTCCCAAATCCTTCCTATCATTTGGAAGGTTGTTCTCGAGTTTCTTTTTTATCACATTGTTCATTTCGTAGGTCATTAGAGACCCAATAAGTTCTTCGAGAGGGAATGTTTTAAGGTCCTTGGCCTCTTGAATGGCCGTAACTTTTGGATCCCAACTTTTTGGAAGGGATCTTAAGATTTTAGTGACTAGTTCAAAATTAGAAAAACTTTTACCAAGAGCTTTGAGTCCATTGATGACATCCGTGAACCGGGTGTACATGTCTCCGATGGACTCACTTGGTTTTATCCGGAAAAGTTCGTAAGAATGCACAAGAATATTGATTTTGGACTCTTTCACTCGGCTAGTGCCTTCATGAGTGACCTCTAGAGTTCTCCAAATATCAAAAGCCGAGTCACACATCGAAATGCGATTAAATTCATTTTTGTCAAGTGCACAATATAAGGCATTCATAGCCTTTGCATTTAGAGAAAACATCTTCTTCTCCAAATCATTCCAATGGTTCATTGGAAGAGAAGAAATTTCAAATCCATTTTCGACTATGTGCCATAAATTCAAATCCAAAGAAAGTAAGAAAACTCTAATTCGAGTTTTCCAATAAGTGTAGTCCGTCCCATTGAAAAAGGGAGGACAAATGAGAGAGTGACCCTCTTGAAAGCCGTAAAGAGCCATTTCTATTTGGGTGTTAGACCAAGGTAGAAAAACGTGGCTCTGATACCAATTGTTAGGATCGAAGCGGCACTAAGAGGGGGGGGTGAATTAGTGCAGCGGATTAAAACTTCGATTTTAATCAAATTTTTCGTACGATAAGAACAGAACTTGAAAAGTTTAACTTGAAAGCGTATTCTTAAAGTTGCGCAGCAAGAGTAATAAGGAACTAAAGCAGTAAGAAGATTTGCAGTAATGTAAATGACAATAATGAAATGCAAACCAGAGATTACGCCGATTTAGAGTGGTTCGGTCAAATGACCTACATCCACTTGCGAGGCCCCTCTTCGATGAGGCTCCCACCTTCCACTAGCAAATCTCTTGAAAGGGAAGGGTAAATACCTCTCTTACAACTCTTTACAAGCGGTCCACTCTCTTACAAATTTTTAGCAAGAATGAAGGAGGTGAACACTAGCAAAATGAAAACAAGATTAGCTAGGACTTTTCTAATGCCTTTCTCTCAAACACTTGCTGCTCAAAAAGTTGTAACCTCAGCTGAGATTTGAGGGGTATTTATAGGCCTCAAGAGGATTCAAATTTTGGGCTCCAAAATTTGAATTCTCTTAGGGTTCCCGGTGCTGGAGGTTCCACCGCCCAGCCAGGCGGTGCCACCGCCCAGCGCTCGGGTGCTAGACGGTGCAACCGCCCAGCCAAGGAGGTGTCACCGCCCAGCACTCGGGTGCTGGGCGGTGCCACCACCTACAGTGTTTTCAGCCCAACTATAGTGTTTTCAGCCACTAGTTAGGCTTCAATCTTGGCTCTCTAGTTCGCTGGTTTAGCTTAATTTTTAGCCTAAACCAACTCTGACTCTGGGCCCAGTTGGCCCCTAACCAGGATATAGGATTATCTCTTAATCCTAATCCTAATTACAAGTGAACTACATAATAAAAACACATCCTAAGCAAGCTTTCAACCGCGAACGTCGAGTCTTGTTTCGGCGAGCTTTCCGACGAACTTCTTCCGACGGACTCCCATCAAGCTCCCGATCTTGTGATGACTTTAACGAGTAGCCGAGCCTTCTCGGTGATCTCCGCGAGCCTCCGACGATTTCTTCGGCGAACTTCCGACACGTTCCCGATTTCTTCTCGGATGGTTCCAGCAGCATCTCCGATGATTCTTCGGTCTCTTAAACGTCCATTGAGCTCGACTCCGGTATCCTTGCTTTATGTCTTTGTCGTTATCGTAGTTAATCCTGCACACACAAGCAAACACTCTACTCCGATCTAGACAATTATTATATACACAAATTGACATTCTGTTGCCCGGCACGTCATTGGTTGGCGCTTCATCCGATTCTTCGGTGCATCGTCCTCTCTTGCGGCTTGTTGCCCAATCGGCGGTTGACCTCCGCAACCCCGATATCCTTGGCGCAATTTTGCTCTCCTTGGCCCGATGCCCGACGCCCGAAGCCTTCTGCCATCCAATATCCTAACGTGATCTCCTCCGACGCAACGTCAATTCCTCCTGCGTTAATTGTCTAATTCTGATCGAGTAGACCTATATCACTCAAAATGTAGTCAAACATTTAAACACAATCAATTAGTTTCATCATCAAAATCCGAGATTCAACAATTTCATAAGTCATTAAAGACCCAATAAGTTCTTCAAGAGGAAATGTTTTAAGGTCCTTGCCCTCTTGAATGGCCATAACTTTTGGATCCCAACTTTTTGAGAGGGATCTTAATATTTTAGTTACTAGTTCAAAGTTAGAAAAATCTTTACTAAAAGCTTTGAGTCCATTGATGACATCCGTGAAATAGGTGTACATGTCTCCGATGGACTCACTTGGTTACATTCGGAAAATTTCGTAAAAGTACACAAGAATGTTGATTTTGGACTCTTTCACTCGGCTAGTGCCTTCATGAGTAATCTCAAGAGTTCTCCAAATATCAAAAGCCGAATAAAAAATTGAAACATGATTAAATTCACTTTTGTCTAGTGCACAAAATAAGGCATTCATAGCCTTTGCGTTTAAAGCAAAAACCTTCTTCTCCGATTCATTCCATTTGCTTATCGGAAGAGAAGGTTTTTGAAATCTAATTTCCACAATAGTCCAAAGCTCGAAATCCATGGAAATGAGGAAGATCCTCATACGAGTCTTCCAATACATATAATCCGACCATTAAACATAGGTGGACGTGTAATAGAATAACCCTCATACATGCCGGATTAAGCCATCTCTCTTGGGTATTAAACCAAATATGAGAGTGAGCCTAGCTCTGATACCAATTGTTAGTATCAAAGCGACACTAAGAGGGAGGGGTGAATTAGTGTAGCGGATTAAAACTTATAAGTTCAAAAATGATTCTGTAAAATGCAAGGAGATTTTGTTTTGATAGTAGCTTGAGTAAAATGAAAAACAAAAACTTGCTACTGTGTAGAAAATGATTGCAGAAAGGTAAGTACTCAAACATTCAATGAACACGCCAATTTAAAGTGGTTCGGTCAAATGACCTACATCCACTTGCGAAGCCTTCTTCAATGAGGCTCCCAACTTCCACTAGCAAATCTCTTTGAATGGGAAGGACAAATACCCCTTTTATAACCTTTTACAAGTGGTTCACACTCTCATAAATTTTTGAAGAGAAAGAAGGAGGTGAACACTCAAGCAATTGAAAACAAGACTTGCTAAAGACTTCTCTAAGACTTTTATCTCAATCTATTGCTTTCTCAAAGGTTGTATTCTCAGCTGAGAATTGAGGGGTATTTATAGGCCCCAAGAGGATTCAAATTTGGGTTCCAAATTTTGAATTCTCTTGGGTTTCTAAGGCTGGCGGTGCTACCGCTTGTTAGTGGCGGTGCCACCGCCTATCAATGTCTGATAGGCAGTGTACTGGCGGTGTCACCGCCCGACCCTTCGAGCTCTAGGCGGTGCCACTGCCCAGTTCGACGGTTCCACCGCCCGACCTTACGGGTCACTGGTTGGGCTTCAAGTTCGGCCCAAACCAAGTCACATTCGGGCCTAGTTGGCCCCTAACCAGGATATAGGATTATTCCTTAATCCTAACCCTAATTACATGCAAACTACGTAACTGAAAAGATAGCCCTAAGAAATTTTTAAATGGCAAGCATCGAGTCTTGTTCCGGCGATCTTTCGGCGGACTTCCGATACACCTTTGGATATATTCCGGCAGACTCCCAGTAGGCTCCTGATCTTGTGGCGAGTTCAGTGAGTAGCCGAGCCTTCTTGGTGATCTCCGCAAACCTCCAACGATCTCTTCGGTGGACTTCTGAAAACTCCGACACGTCTCCGATTTCTTC
This sequence comes from Musa acuminata AAA Group, assembly GCF_036884655.1. Lineage (NCBI taxonomy): Eukaryota > Viridiplantae > Streptophyta > Magnoliopsida > Zingiberales > Musaceae > Musa > Musa acuminata. Next base: position 24,989,816 of record NC_088356.1, on the reverse strand, counting down.
ATGGTTGGCTCCGGTAGCATCTCTGACGAATCTTCAAACTCTCAAACACTCGTCGAACTTGACTCTGGTTTCCTTGCTTTATGATTTTAGGCTATATCGTAGTTAATCCTGCATACTTAACTCAATAATATGGATTAGATCAATTAACCCATCAATTGATTTCATCATCAAAATCCAAGATTCAACATCTATATCACCCTGGGTATTAATATATCTACAATCGAAAGCTAGAAGTAAAAATTAATATCTTGATAATAGATGCTTAAGGCATATGATCGGAGATCCAACACTTCCAAAGCTCACTAACCAAAACAACAATAATAAAGGAAAAATCATTGAATTAGAATTATTGGTATCAAATCTTTTGATTAAAGATGGTTTATTAGTTAATAGTTATTGATATTTATGATTTTTATGATAAATATTATTTTTTGATTTTAAACGATGTGGCATAGATTTGGCATAGAAGACTAGGTCATGCTTGTATGAAATCAAACACATAAATTAAAACTAAAAGAAGAATATATTTTTGTTGAAAATTTATCTAAAGCTTATAGAGTTTTCTACAAGAGATTGATGAATCAATTTATATTATTTTTTTTATGAATCTCTTGACTAAGAAAATAATTTTGATGATGATTTTGAATTTTATAATTTGATTTCTTCTCTTCAAAGCAAATTGGATACATCTACTTCTAAAGAATCCTTACCCAAGGAATGGAAGTATGTAGATACACATCCTAAGGAGTTAATAATTGAAGATATATCAAAACGTGTTCAAACTCCCTCTTCATTAAAAAATATTTATTCAAATGCATGAATCGAGAACTTTTACTATTTATTCTCGTATGATTTTTTTATTTTATAAAAGGAAATATTTATCCAAATAAATTATAAATTTTCTCTTGATTTTTCGGTATTCACAACTTAAAATTTGTTTATTTCATATGATTCCTTTGTAGTTATAACATATATACTCCATCATCAAATCAAACTTATCTTTTATATCTTTTGTGTGATGATTAGAACATTGATATAAAGGGAAAAGAATTGCACTATTGTCTCATTCCCTTCTTTTTTAGAATGATTGTCACACCCCTCAAAATATCCATGATATTTAAAATTTTCATCACAAATCCATCCAAGATCCAAACTAACATTTGAGGACACTGAAAAATATTCTATCAAATTTACATCTATAAAACTTGTGAAGTTTATAATCATATATCACATCACTCGATAATTCACATTTATGGCAACCTAAGCCAACTTGACATACATGAACAACATTTATAAATCCACAAGCTAAATAAATTATACAATCAGAACTTCAATTATTCACTACAAGTTCATATCATCATAAACTAGACTTAACATTCCGAAATTCCAAATAAGAGATATCTTCTAACACTTTTACACAGTATATCCATTTCGATTCATCGACAACATTTCATTACATACAAAATATGCTTATACAACAATAACATAATAACCAATAAGACTTGCCCATAATTCTGAATAGCTCTCCGCTGCCTCAACCCAATTCAAAACATCTCAAAGAGTGACAACTTGACCTGAAAGATTTATATAACAACGGAGTGAGCTAAAAACAACTCAGCAAGTGACAAAGCATATTCAGAACAAAAGGAACGGTTTCAAACAAGTAAGATATCATAATGCAAGACAGAATACAAGATTTCTCAAGGATACCATCTTATTAGATACAAAATCATATGTGTCATATCATTCAAAACATATTTGGTTCATAACCAATGAAGCATAGAGTAATTGGAGCATATCAATAGCGTACAAGATGTTCCGGAGAATATCAATGACAAATGGAACATTTCGGAACATATCAATGGTATGTGAAGCATTTTGAAGCATATCAATGGCATAGGAAATATTTTGGAGCATATCAATACAAAATACGAAACATAAGCTCAAACATCGTACCCTAGCATAGTGCATATGAGGTTTAACTCAGTGGTGGCTCCACGCCGTGATGAGTTCTCGACTCCATCCACGGGTAGCCCTTTCCTACGCGAGCCCTCTCACCCTGCCCAAGTGCTAGGTCGGTTCTGAATTTCATATCAAACAGATAGATGGTGAAGTGGGATTCCAAACATAATATAGTCCATCCATTTCTGAATGACCACCAAACATAATCTAGAGCATCGCAGGCTCTAAGCACATACCCTTTACAATTTCTGGCAAAGGTCTAAATAATCCCACAAACACTAGAGCATAAAAGGGTATTGTGAACAATAAATTGTGACATATCAAAAGTACATGCGGAACAATGAAATGTACATGTGCCTTTATGAGTCAATACGATGCAAACATAATCCTTCACAAATGTATTCAGATTTGAAAGGAAATGAAAACAAGAGTGTATAAGGATTCAAAGCAATCACATATAGCTCAATTCAAATAAGAAGGTTAGATGAAATCAATTTCCAAAGGAATGAAACCAGAATATATGAAATCGACCAAAGCTCGATTTCTGACAGAATTCAAGAGGCACATTGAATAAATGATTCAAACTATCAATCGTTCTCCAATTTTCCTCAGAAAATATATCATTTGAAAGATATTATCATTGGAAAGATATTTCAATCTAGTTTCTGATGAAATAAGTTTCGTATGAATCAAGGTTTCCAACAAGGAGTTACAATAGATTTGGTAACCCAAGATCGAAGAACAAATCTCAATTTTACATAATTCACAAGGTCGGGTTCAACAAAAAACTGGGCAAGCATTTGGACTCTAAATCTTACAATCCAAGTATCAAAGAATGATCTACGAGTCTAGTTTCTAATGAAATAAGCTTTGAATAAATCAACATTTCCAACAGGGACTTATAGGCAGTTCAATATCAAAAGGTCAGAAATTACGATCCCTGTTTTGCAGAATCTGTAGGCTCATTTGAAACAGAAGTTTGGGTAGACAAACTTACTCCGAATTCTTAAAATAAGCTATCAAAAGAAAGGTTTGTGAGTCTATATTCTGATCAAATAAGTTTGTCCAAATCAGAGGTCAATACATGAAGTTATAACCATAACAATGTAGAAAGGTCATAATCTCAGAAGTTGCACAGATTTAAATCGTTACGTCTAAATAGGAGATATATCAAATGCAAGGCTAGAACAATTCAAAGTTCCTCATATTCAAAGTAAATGTAGAGATAAAATTACAGTAAGGAAAGATTAAGACACTTGCAATATGAAAGATTAGAAAGCTTGCAATAGGAAGGATCGGAACACTTGCAATAGGAAGGATTAGAACACTTGCAATAGAAAGGATCGGAACACTTGCAATAGGAAGGATCAGAACACTTGCAATAGGAAATATTAGAAAGCTTGCAATAGGAAGGATTGGAACACTTGCAATAGAAAGGATCGAAACACTTGCAATAAAAAGGATCGAAACACTTGCAATAGAAAGGATCAGAACACTTGCAATATGAAGGATCAAAACACTTGCCTTTCAAAGATTTTGATCCGAAGATCCAAAGACGGTGTCAGCCCAAATCCTTCTACTTTTCCTCTGTGTCCTCTTCCTGTTTTGTTTTCTACATATGTCTTCTTTTTTTCCTCCACAACTGTAGCTCATGCAGAACATAGGGCATAGTCACTTTCTCTCTCTTACTCTCATTCCTTCGTTTTCTTTTTTTCAAACGCAGCTATCGCAGCCATCGCCGCTACCACTACCACAGTCGTAGCCACGACCGCCCCTTCTGTCACAACCGCAGCCCCTTCCACTGTGCTACTTCCTTCCTCCCTTCTCTTGTTCCTACTTTTTTCTTTCCCAAACACAGCTGCCGCAGATACAGCCGCCACCACCGCAACCGCAACCTCTTCTTCTTTCCCTTTCCTTTCTTTCTCTTTCCCAAAAGCAGCTGCTGCAGCCACCACCGCTGCCGCAGCTACCGCAGCCAACGTCGCAGCCGCAACCGCAGACGTAGTCGCAGCCACGGTCGCAGCCACCACAGCCGCAACCTTTTCTTCCTCCCCTGCTCTATTTCCTCTCCTTCTCTTCCAACTGCAGCTGCCACTGCCGCAGCTGCCTCCCCTTCTCCTCTTCCTCTCTTCTCCCCTTTTCCTTTCTCTTCTTCTTCCTTTCCTTCTCTTCTTTCCCAGCTGCACTGCTGCAGTCGCAGCCTTTGCCACGGCCGCAGCCTCTTCTTCCTCCCCTTCTCATCTTCCTCTCCTTCTTCTCTTCCAACTGCAGCTGCCATCGCCGCAGCCGCAGCCGCAGCCCCTTCTTTCCCCTTCTCTTCTTCCTCTCCTTCCCTTCTTCCTTCCTCTTCCTCTTTCCCTGCCATAGCTGCAGCTGCCACAGCCGCAGCCGCAGCTACTTCTTTCCCTTCTCCTCTTCCTTCTCCTTCCTTTCTTCTTCTTCTCTTCTTCTCCTTCCTCCCCTTCTTCTTCCCGACGCACAGCATCTCCTCTCCTCTGTTTCCTCCTGCAGAAAACAGGGGTGCCGCCACTTCACCCGCTACTACTTCTTCTCTTCCTCTTCGTCTTCTTCTCCTTCTTCTCCTTCTTCTTCTCCTCTTCTTCCTTTCTCCTACCCGACACCCCACACCTTCTCACTGTAGCCCATGCCGCAACCATCCTTCTTTTCTTTTTCTTTTTCTTTTTCTCTTCTTCTTTTTCCTCTTCTTCTTCTTCTTCTCCTCCCCAACGCCCCAACGCACCTCTTCTTCTTCTCCTCTGTTTCCGCCTGCAGGAAACATAGGTGCTGCAGCCCTAGCTGCCGCCACCTCTCGCTCCACTCCCACTTCCCTCTCTTTTTCTTCTTCTTCTATTCTTCTCTTCTCCCTCTTCTTCCTCCTCTCTTCTTTTCCCTCTTCTTCTTCTTTTCTTGTTCTCCTCTTCTTCCTTTCTCCTCCCCAACACCCGACAGCTCCTCGCTGCAGCCCTTGCCGCAGCCACCTCCTCTTTTCTTCTTCTTCTTCTTCTTCTTCTGCTTTTCTTCCTCTGCTTCTCTTCTTCTCCTCTTCTTCCCTTCTCCTCCCCGACGCCCCACACTTGAACTCCTCTGTTTCCTCCTACACGAAACAGAGGTGCTGCAGCCCTAGTTGCTGCAGCTGTCTCTCTTTCCTCTCCCTCTTCCCTCTCTTTTTCTTCTTCTTTTCTTCTCTTCTCCCTCTTCTTCCTCTCTTCTTCTCCCCACGCCCCACCTCTCCTCTCTCTGTTTCTCGAGAAATAGAGAGTGTGGGGGGCGGTGGGATAAAACCAAAATTTTTGGTTTTTTTTTTTTGTAACTTAACAGTTTAGTCCTTGAAATTTCTATATATATATATAGGTCCTCCGATTTATAAATAAATCTTTATTAATAATTTTCAAAAGTAAGGGATATTACAATGACAAAGGGGAGAAGGAATTGCTAGCTTGCACATCTTAAGGAAGCAAAGAATTACTAGCTTGCACATCTCAAAAGAGAAGTAAAAAAACTTTCTAGCTTGCACATCTTATGAGAAGAAAAAATTTGCTAACTTGCATATCACAAAGAAGAGCAAAAACTTGCTAGCTTGTATATTTCAAAGAAAAATAAAACTTGCTAACTTGCTAGCTTGCATGTTCCAAAAATTTGCTAGTTGCACTTTCCTTCTTTTTGTTGATAATAAAGGAGGAGAAGTAATGATGATATGAAGTTATACTCAAAGTTATGATGATTTGAAATTTTGATAATTTGGACTCATGATTTGATATTATGATGCATGCAATAATAGTATAACTATGATGTGTTGCATATGACCTTTGCAAAATCATTAAAAAAAATTTTGACTTAAATTCAAAGACTAGTGTTAAAAGGTTATCACTCTTTTTGAATTCAAGATTGCCATATTTCAATATGTTATATAGATAGAGGGAGTTTAGTTAAAACTCTATCATCAATTGGTTGTCATCATAAAAAAAAGGAGGAGATTATTGAATCTCGGATTTTGATGATGAAATCAATTGATGAAGTTATAATCTAATGAGCGTTTAGTGATGTAGGACTAACTTCGATCATGGAAAGATAAATCAATTGAAACAGGAGAATGAGACATTGGACTAGAATGGATCATGTCAGAGATTGGATGTCGGACCAAAGGATTGGTTGACATGCTGAAAGATAGACTTCATACCATAAGTTTGAGCATCAGGCCAAAAGGATCGGACATTGCGCCAAGAAGATCGGATATTGCGGGAGGTCAATATGCTGTTGGATTGGGCAATATGCCAAAGGAGAGGATAATGTATCAAAGGTTCAGACAAAGCATTGGATGAACCAATGACATGTCGGATAATATAGGATTCATAATTATAATCGGTTATGTCTTGTTCAAAGTAGTTTAAGTCTTAGTTGAGTTAGTTTTGGGTGTGACCATGCCAACTCAATTAGGGGCCCATTGTGCCTGAATCAGGGCTGATTTAGGCTAATTGGAAGGCTTAGTTAGTAACCTATAGTTGGGTCAAGCAGTGAAACTGCCAATGAGAGGGAACATATGAAGCGTATATTTCCGGAAGACCCGATAGTGGTATCGCTAGTGTCAAATGTTGGTATCGCCCAAACTGACGGTGGTACCACCCAGACATAGTCTCCCAAACTATGTCAGGTAGTGGTATTACCCAGACTAGGTGGTGGTGTTGCTTGTGCACAGTATAGCAAGCAGTGATACCACCCAATATAGGCGATGGTACCGTCAGTAACCCGAAAACTCGATGATTTAAATTTTTGGCTTTATTTCTAAAGTATTTAGGGTTTATAAATACCCCACTCATTTATGCTTGGGATAAGAAGAAAAAGAGTAGAAAGGGGAAAGAACTCTTATGAAAAAAAGTGTTGTAGACTCTCTTGAATTGTTGAGTCTCTTCCTCCTTGGTCTTAGAAGTATTCTAAGGGAGGAGTGAGGTCTAACTGTAAAAGAGAGGTGTGAAGGTTCTCTCCTAAGCTTGTAAAAAAGAGAAAGGGTTTGTAAGAAGGGCAATTGATCTTCACATATTAAAAAGAAGATTGGTAGTGAAAGCCAGTGGCCTTGAGTGAAGAGTGTTAGGAACGAGTCAGCACTAAGAGGGAGAGAGGGGGTGAATTAGTGTAGCGGAAAAATTACTTCGGTTTGTAAAATCTTCATTTCGATTAAACCCGATTCCGACGAAAATCATTTCGTAAAGATATTAACTTGAAAGTGTATGGGAGTGTAGTGAAAACAGTAAGATGGTAAAGCAGTTTGCAGTAAAGGTAAATTGCTCAAAATGAAATGTAAATTAATTTATAGTGGTTCGATCATCGTGACCTATATCCACTCCATTGATTCCTCTTCCATCAAGGTTACCAGCATCTACTAATAATCTTCCTTCAATGGTAGATCAACTACCCTTACAACTTGATTCTCCTTTTATTAGGTTCAGGAGAGAACCTTTGCAACCCTCTTCACTCCTCTCATAAGCAAGACTAACACTTTAGAGTTTGAGGAGTTCACATAAGATTATAATAACGTTATCTTTTCTTTTTTCTCTCAGTTGTGTGTGTGTTAACTAGGGATAAGAGGGGTATTTATAGGCCTTAAGTTGATTCAAACTTGGAGTCTAAAAAAGTCTATCCTGGGTTTTCCAGGTCCTAGGTTTACTATCGCCTATGTTGGGCGGTACCACTACCTATAGCACCGACACTAGGTTTTTATCATTCCACAATTCATAAGGAGTTTTGAAAAGTAATGGTCTGATTAGAATCCTATTCATAATATAGCATGTTGTATTAACGGCTTTGACCCAAAAATATTTGGGTAGGCTATGTTCGTTCAACATGGTTCTTGCTATTTCTTGTAAATTTCTATTTTTTCTTTCAATACTCCATTTTATTAAGGATTTCTCGGAGTAGTGAAATTGTGGTTGTATCCATTAGATTCACAAAAATTTTAGAAATCATGGTTTTAAAATTCGTTACCATGATCACTCCGAATTGATGAAATCATAAAATATTTTTCATTTTGAACGAATTTACAAAACTTAGAAAAATACCTAAAGCAATCACTTTTGTGTGCTAAGAAGTATGTCCAAGTGTATCTACTATAATCGTCCACAATGACAAAGGCGTATTTACTACCTCGTATGCTTGATGTATCAATTGGTCCAAACAAATCCATATAGATCAATTGCAATGGTCTAGAGGTGCTTATTTGATTCTTTGGTTTGAAACGACCTTTTATTTGTTTTCCTAGTTCACATGCATCACACACATTATTCTTAACAAACTTAATGTTAGGAATTCCTCTTACAAGTCCTTTGGATGAGATTTGAGAGATTAGTTTCATACTAGCATGACCTAATCTCCTATGCCAAAGCCAAGCATCATCATTCAAAACCGAGAACCACATTTCATTAAAAAGATCCTCAATGTCAATAGTGTACACATTATTTTATTTTAGGGCAATCATAGAGGTGTTTTGTGTAGTTGTTCAATAATACAAGCATTGGATTCAAATCAAATGATGTATCCTTTATCACATAATTGACTAATGCTCAAAAGATTATGCTTTAATCCATCAACCAACAATACATCTTTAATCAAAAAGTTGGATTTGTTACCTATGGTTCCTTTGTAAATGATTTTACCCTTGTTGTTGTCTCTGAAGGTGACATACCCTTAATCTAGGCTAGGGAGCTTAGAGAATTTAGATGGATCTTCGGTCATGTGCCTTGAGCATCCACCATCAAGGTACCATCTCTTGCTACTAGCTTATGATGGTAAATATTTCTACATAAAAGGATGATTTTTAGGTAACCATTTGACCTTAGGTACCTCAAAAATCGATCTACTCAATTTATCATTTTGCATAGAGTTCTTTATGGTTCCATTTGGAACCCAAATTAATTTTTGTAGACTATATCTCTTAAATAGATATTTATATGTAAGATGTCCGAGTTTGCATTAAAAGTTGCATTTGGTGCGGGGTGACATATGCAAGGTAGGACCTTTAACAAAAATGGTTGGATTTTGGCGAGAGCTACTCACAAATCCAATTCTATTGAATCTCAGATTTTGATGATGAAGTCAATTATCATTTGTTTATCTAATCTATATGTTGAGAAAAGTATGCAGGATTAACTACGATGGCAGTAAGACATGCAGCAGGTATTATGTCGGAGTCAAGATCAAGATCGTGTTGGGAGTCCGAGAGTTCGTCGGAATTTCTACGAGAACCAACCGAGAAGTCCAGGAGCTTGCCATATAAGCTCATCGGAACTCACCAAGAAGATCATCGCGAAGTCCAGGAGCTTGCCCGGAGTCCGCTGGAGCATCGTCGAAGTTTCATCGGATGTTCGCCGGAAGTTCATCGGAAGCTCACCGAAAGAAGCGATTGACGCACCGAAACACGAATTACAGTAATGATGTCTTAATTATCATAGTTAATGTGTAGATTAAGTTAAGATTGGGAGGTGATCCCACTAACTTAATCAGGGGCCAATTGGGCCCTAAACAGACCCAAATTAGGCCAATTGGAACATCCCATTCTGACCCAAAATTCTTGGCCGGTGGTGGCACTGCCCAGGAGACTTGGTCTCCCAAAGATTCTGGGCAGTAGTACCGCCCTTGTCAGGTGGTGGTACTACCCCTGTCAGGTGGTGGTACTGCTTGAGCTCGGTCTTCGAGCGTTGTCAAAGGATAGTACTGCCCAGACTGAGTGATGGTACTGCTTAGTGACAGATGACAGGAGCTAGTACTGCTAGTCATAGGTGCCCAACAAGCCAATCACTTGAGTGATGGCACGTGTGACTTGATACAGAATCTTTTTGCTTATTATGTTTTGACGTATATCACTTTATAAATATTGCATATATGCATATATATATTGTGATGTCCTTGGATTTGTGCAATGGGAATCAGATCGTGATGAGATCATGATAATGAGATCGATTCACCTTTAAACACATATTCTAAATAATCCCGGTCATAGGTTACTCGAGAGGGACATCGTGATAACCAGACAGACTGGTTTGCTGTATACTCGTCCATATGATGGATGCAGCTGGTCTTATAGCTGCTCGTGTAGGGACACTAGGGATACAGTACAGGTGCTCATTAGAGAATGAGTTCACTGATTGATCCGCTTACAGAATGCTGGATGGTTGATGATGCCTTATTGTCAGACAGCGATTTCGTAGTCCTAGTGGTATATCTGGTCCTTAGACTTGAGACACCAAGGATGTCCTGTATGAGTGCTCCACTCTTTGATACCAAACTTATAGGTTTGGCTGTCCCAGATCTAGTACAACTAGTCATTAGGAGTGGTAGTCGATCTTACGAGGGCTATTGAGTGTCGATAGAGGATCATCCACTCTTGGCATCATGAGAGGAATATCCCATGTGTTCTTGCTCAGACAAATCCCTCGCCAGGGTCATTCGGGTTGAGAGAGAAAGAGTTCTCCAAGAGATTTCGATTAGAGCGAGACTCGAGTAGAAACCGTATGAGTCTGATAGCACCATGCTCGATATACAGTCTCTGGGATATTAGATGGATGAGGGACTATAGGTACACGGTAACTGAGGACAGACAGGTCCAATGGATTGGATTCCCCTGTATCGTCTGGGGACTACGGCGTAGTGGCCTAGTACATCCGTAGTCGATGAGTCAAGTGAATTATTACAGAAATAATAATTCACTAAGTTAGAAGGAGTTCTGACAGGTATGACTCACGGCCAGTTCGATATTGGGCCTAGAGGGTCACACATATATGGTAGGCATTGCGATGAGTAGAGGTTCGGATATAAGATATCCGATGGAGCCCTTGTCTTATTGGATGCAGATCTAATACCCACTAGGGGGACCCATTAGGGTTTGACAGGGGACCTCCATAAATAGGAGGGATTCAGAGCCTTATAGGCTAGAGCCTTTGCTTGCCTCTCCTATTCTCCTCTCCCTCTCCACCTCAGAGTAGGCCTGGAGTATTGAGGAGCGTCGTCGCAGCCCTGCTGTGTGGATCACCGCTAGAGAGGAGGACGCTTGACCTCCTTCACCCTCTCCTAAGGATCTGCAAGGAAACATAGATATACGATCTTCCTAGGTAACACAATCTACTCTATACATAGTTTTAAGTTTCACGGATTTTACACACCAATCTTCGCACGACGACGAACATCTCTTTGGGAATCGAGGATTTTGTTTTCTTCTTCTTCCACTACGCATCTGATGTCGCCCTATTAGGACTCTAGCTAGGAGAGTCCTAATTGAGAGGGACATTCTGTTAGGACTCTGTTAGGACTCTAGCTAGGAGAGTCCTAATTGAGAGGGACATTCTGTTAGGACTCTAGCTAGGAGAGTCCTAATTGAGAGGGACATTCATGTAGGAGTTTTTCTTAGATAAGAATTAGGAGTTGTAAGGGAATAGGAGTCTTGAGTATGAGTCATATTAGGAGTTGGTTAGAAGTAAGAGTCTTAAGTAGGAGTCCTATTAGGAGTTAGGGTTTAGAAGCCCTATAAATAGCCATGTATCCTTCTTTTTTCATAAGCAATAGATGAATATTTTATGCAGCCTTTGAGCAGCAAACTTGGAGGGAGGAACCCCTATAAAGTTCCAAAGAGACCGATCCCCTAAAGAGATCAACCCCAAGTTTAGAATCTATAAGGGTTCTAACACCTGGTATCAGAGCAGCGTTCTTGGCATCTCGCTACCCTTCCACTGCCATCCATCAGCCCTCCACAACCGCCCAAAGCAATTCCCACAATTGCTTAAAAGATCGTCGCCGAATTCCGCCATCATCTCCACCACCGCGGATCATCCTTTGATCTCCCCGTGAATTGCAACAGGTTCTGGTTTCCTACCTTACTGCTGCTGCAATTTAGTTATCCCTATTCGAAAATCCAAAAAAAAAAAAAAAATTCGTTCCTATATTGCTGTAAATTTTCATTATAAGTTGCTGAAATTTTTCGACGAGAATTCTGCTATCGCAACTTACACTTGTTAGGATCGGAGCGGCACTAAGAGGGGGGGGTGAATTAGTGCAGCGGATTAAAACTTCGATTTTAATCAAAATCTTTCGTACGTTAAGAACGAAACTTGAGAAATTTAACTTGAAGGCGTATTCTTAAAGTTGCGCAGCAAGAGTAATACAAACTAAAGCAGTAAGAAGATTTGCAGTAATGTAAATGACAATAATAAAAAGCAAACCAGAGATTACGTCGATTTTTAGAGTGGTTCGGTCAAATGACCTACTCCACTTGCGAGGCCCCTCTTCGATGAGGCTCCCACCTTCCACTAGCAAGTCTCTTGAAATGGAAGGGTAAACACCCCTCTTACAACCTTTTACAAGCAGCTCAACCTCTTACAAATTTTCAATAAGAAAGAAGGAGGAGAACTCTCTAGCAAATTGAAAACAAGACTTGCTAAGACTTTCTAAGACTTTTCTCTCAATCAAAATGCTTCTCAAAAGTTGTAACCTCAGCTGAGATTTGAGGGGTATTTATAGGCCTCAAGAGGATTCAAATTTTGGGCTCCAAAATTTGAATTTTCTTAGGGTTTCCGAAGCTGGAGGTGCCACCGCCCAACCAGGCGGTGCCACCGCCCAGCGCTCGGGTGCTGGACGGTGCAACCACCCAGCCAAGGAGGTGTCACCGCCCAGCTCTCGAGTGCTGGGCGGTGCCACCGCCTACAGTGTTTTCAGCCCGACTACAGTGTTTTCAGCCCGACTACAGTGTTTTCAGCCACTAGTTGGGCTTCAATCTTGGCTCTCTAGTTCGCTGGTTTAGCTTAATTTTTAGCCTAAACCAACTCTGACTTTGGGCCCAGTTGGCCCCTAACCAGAATATAGGATTATCTCTTAATCCTAATCCTAATTACAAGTGAACTACATAACAAAAACACATCCTAAGCAAGCTTTCAACCGCGAACGTCGAGTCTTGTTTCGGCGAGCTTTCCGACGAACTTCTTCCGACGGACTCCCATCAAGCTCCCGATCTTGTGATGACTTTAACGAGTAGCCGAGCCTTCTCGGTGATCTCCGTGAACCTCCGACGATCTAATTGGTGGGTTAATTGATCTAATCCATATTATTGAGTTAAGTGTGCAGGATTAACTACGATAACCAGAAAACATAAAGCAAGGATACCGGAGTCGAGCTCGATGGACGTTTAAGAGACCGAAGAATCATCGGAGATGCTGCCGGAACCATCCGAGAAGAAATCGGGAACGTGTCGGAAGTTCGCCGAAGAAATCGTCGAAGGCTCGCGGAGATCACCGAGAAGGCTCGGCTACTCGTTAAAGTCATCACAAAGATTGGGAGCTTGCAGGGAGTCCGTCGGAAGAAGTTCGTCGGAAAGCTCGCCGGAACAAGACTCGACGTTCGCGGTTGAAAATTTGCTTAGGATGTTTTTGTGTTATGTAGTTCACTTGTAATTAGGATTAGGATTAAGAGATAATCCTATATCCTGGTTAGGGGCCAACTGGGCCCAAAGTCAGATTTGGTTTGGGCTAAAATTAAGCCAAACCAATGAATCGGAGAGCCAAGCGGTGGCACCGCCTGGCTGGGCGGTGAAACCGCCCAGCACCCGAGAGCTGGGCGGTGACACCTCCTTGGCTGGGCGGTTGCACCGTCCAGCACCCGAGTGCTGGGCGGTGGCACCGCCTGGCTGGGCGGTGGAACCTCCAGCACCGGGAACCCTAAGAGATTTCAAATTTTGAAACCCAAAATTTGAATCCTCTTGAGGCCTATAAATACCCCTCTAATCTCAGCTGAGGTTACAACTTTTGAGAAGCATTTTGATTGAGAGAAAAGTCTTAGAAAGTCTTAGCAAGTCTTGTTTTCAATTTGCTAGAGAGTTCTCCTCCTTCTTTCGTATTGAAAATTTGTAAGAGGTTGAGCTGCTTGTAAAAGGTTGTAAGAGGGGTGTTTACCCTTCCATTTCAAGAGACTTGCTAGTGGAAGGTGGGAGCCTCATCGAAGAGGGGCCTCGCAAGTGGAGTAGGTCATTTGACCGAACCACTCTAAAAATCGGCGTAATCTCTGGTTTGCTTTTTATTATTGTCATTTACATTATTGCAAATCTTCTTACTGCTTTAGTTTGTATTACTCTTGCTGCGCAACTTTAAGAATACGCCTTCAAGTTAAATTTCTCAAGTTTCGTTCTTAACGTACGAAAGATTTTGATTAAAATCGAAGTTTTAATCCGCTGCACTAATTCATCCCCCCACTCTTAGTGCCGCTCCGATCCTAACAAGTGGTATCAGAGCAAGGTTATCTCTCATATTTGGTTTAATACCCAAGAGAGATGGCTTACTCCGGCATGCAAGAGGGCCATTCTATTGCACGACCACCTTTGTTTAATGGGTCGGATTACACATATTGGAAGACTCGCATGAGAATCTTCCTCATTTCTATGGACTTTGATCTTTGGTCTATTGTCGAGAATGGATTTCAAAAATCTTCTCTTCCGATGAGCGAATGGGATGAATCGGAGAAGAAGGTTTTTGCTTTAAATGCAAAGGATATGAATGCCTTGTTTTGTGCACTAGACAAAAACGAATTTAATCGTGTTTCAATGTGTGATTCAGCTTTTGATATTTGGAGAACTCTTGAGGTCACTCATGAAGGCACTAGCCGAGTGAAAGAGTCCAAAATCAACATCCTTGTGCACTCTTACGAACTTTTCCGAATGAAACCAAGTGAGTCCATCGGAGACATGTACACCCGGTTTACGGATGTCATCAATGGACTCAAAGCTCTTGGTAAAGATTTTACTAACTTTGAACTAGTAACTAAAATCTTAAGATCCCTCCCTAAAAGTTGGGATCCAAAAGTTACGGCCATTCAAGAGGCCAAAGACCTTAAAGCATTCCCTCTTGAAGAACTCATTGGGTCTCTAATGACCTACGAAATGACATGTCAAGCTCATGACGAGCTCGAGAACCCCCTTCCAAAGAACAGGAAGGATATGGCACTTAAATCACAAGAAGACCACTTGAAAGGAACATCAAGTGATGAAGACAGTGACAATGACATTGCACTTTTGACTCAAAAATTTAAAAAATATTTAAGAAAGAACAGATTTAAAAATAATACAAAAAATAAATTTGAACAAAAGAAGGACCAAGTGATTTGCTATGAATGCAAAAAACCGGGACACTATAAGAACGATTGTCCTCAAGCCAAAAAGAGAACATCAAAGAAGAAGGCGTTCAAGGCAACGTGGGATGATTCAAGCGCATCCGAAGAAGAGGAGTCCAACACCGAGCAAGTTGCTCATTACGCGCTAATGGCGTTAGGAGAAGAGGTATGTGATTTATTTAATGAAGATTTATCTTTTGAAGAACTATCTATCGCTTTTCATGAATTATTTGATGAATGTAGAACTGTTAGCAAGAAGTTAAGTATCTTAAAGAAAGAGCATGCTTTGCTACAAGATAAGTTTGATAGTCTTCAAACTCCTCCATGCTCTAAGTGTGAGCACTTAGAAGCAATAAAAAATGAAAATTTGCTTCTTAAGGAAACCTTAAACAAGTTTAAGGTTGGTAGCAAAGGATTAGATATGATCCTTGCACACAAGGGTCACATCGCAAATAGAAATGGAATTGGATTTGTAAAAGGATTACATCAAAATCCTACCACTTTCATAAAAGGACCTACATTACATGTTTCCTCTTATATGAAATGCAACTTTTGTTGCAAATCCGGACATATTGCCTACAAATGCCCATTTAGGAAAATTAGTTCACAAAAATTAATATGGGTTCCTAAAGAAACTATAAAGAATTCAATCATAAATAACAAAGTTAGTGGGTCAATTTTTGAGGCACCCAAAATCAAATGGGTACCTAAAAATCATCCTCTTTTGTAGACAAACCCACAAGCTAGGAGCAAGAGATGGTATCTCGATAGTGGATGCTCAAGACATATGACTGGAGATCCATCTCATTTCTCTATGCTCACTAGCAAAGAAGAAGGGTACGTTACCTTCGGAGACAACAACAAGGGCAAAATCATTGGCAAGGGAACTATTGGTAACAAATTTAATTTTTCCATTGTTGATGTCTTACTAGTTGATGGATTGAAACATAATCTCTTGAGTATTAGTCAACTATGCGATAAAGGTTACATCGTTAGATTTGAATCAAATATGTGCATTATTGAAAAACCAAATCATAACATGACTATGATTGCTTTAAAACAAAATAATGTCTATACCATCAATCTTGATGAACTAAGTAATGAAATGTGCTTCTCCGTCGTAAATGATGATGCTTGGCTTTGGCATAGGAGATTAGGTCATGCAAGCATGAAAACAATATCTAAGATCTCATCTTAAGAATTAGTACGAGGAATTCCAAATATAAAGTTTATTAAGGACAAAGTATGCGATGCATGTCAACTAGGCAAACAAATAAAAACAAGCTTCAAACCAAAAAATCAAATTAGCACTACTAGACCATTACAATTGATCCATTTGGACCTATTTGGACCAATTGATACAACAAGTCTAGGTGGAAGCAAATATGTTTTTGTGATTGTGGATGACTACTCTAGATACACTTGGACCTATTTCTTAGCTCACAAAAGTGATTGCTTCAAGTGTTTCTCTAAATTTTGTAAACTCACTCAAAACGAAAAAGGCTTCATGATTTCATCAATTCGGAGTGATCACGGTGGTGAATTCCAAAACCGTGACTTTCAAAATTTTTACGAAAGTAATGGGTACAATCACAACTTCTCAACTCCAAGAAATCCTCAACAAAATGGAGTAGTTGAAAGGAAAAATAGAAACCTACAAGAAATGGCAAGAACTATGTTGAATGAACATAGTTTACCTAAGTACTTTTGGGCCGAAGCCGTAAATACGGCTTGCTATATCATGAATAGAGTCCTAATAAGACCATCCTTATCCAAAACTCCCTATGAATTATGGAATAACAAAAAACCAAACATCTCCTATTTTAAAGTTTTTGGTTGTAAATGCTTTATTTTAAATGAAAGGGATGCTTTAGGAAAATTTGATGCTAAATCCGATGAAGGCATCTTTCTTGGTTACTCTTCCGTTTCTAAAGCTTTTCGGGTTTTTAATAAAAGAACTTTAGTAATTGAAGAGTCTATTCATGTAGTTTTTAATGAAATTTCCGATTTAAAGAAAAATGATTTTGATGATGATCTTGGTTTTGATAATTTGAATTTAAATGAACCCTCTCCTCAAAATAGCCATTTGAATGCATCTTCTTCCGAAATTTCTTTACCAAAAGAATGGAAGTATGTAGATGCTCATCCAAAAGAGCAAATTATAGGAGATACATCAAAAGGGGTTCAAACTCGTTCTTCTTTCAAAAATTTCTGTGCTAACGCCGCTTTCCTTTCTCAAATTGAACCTAAATGCATTGACGAAGCCTTAAAAGATGATTTTTGGATCATTGTAATGCAAGAAGAATTGAACCAATTTGAGAGGAATGAGGTATGGAAGCTTGTTCCTAGACCAAGTGACCACTTAGTCATAGGTACTAAGTGGGTCTTTAGAAACAAGCAAGACGAAAATGGTATCGTGGTTAGAAACAAGGCTAGATTAGTGGCCAAAGGTTTCAACCAAGAAGAAGGTATCGATTACGAAGAAACCTTCGCTCCCGTGGCTCGATTAGAAGCCATAAGGATGCTCCTTGCCTATGCTAGTAGTAATAATTTTAAACTATTTCAAATGGATGTTAAAAGTGCTTTCTTGAATGGTTTTATTTCCGAAGAAGTATTTGTCGAACAACCTCCCGGATTTGAAAATTCTCTTCTTCCTAATCATGTATTCAAATTGACTAAAGCTCTCTATGGCTTAAAACAAGCTCCTAGAGCTTGGTATGAAAGGCTTAGTTCCTTTCTTATTTTCAATAATTTTACCAAAGGCAAGGTTGATACTACATTGTTTATTAAACATTTTGAAAATAATTTTCTTATTGTGCAAATTTATGTTGACGATATTGTGTTTGGCTCTTCGGATGAATCACTATGTGAATCATTTGCCAAATGTATGAGTCTTGAATTTGAAATGAGTTTAATGGGTGAATTAACTTTCTTTTTGGGATTACAAATCAAACAACTTAGTGATGGTATATTTCTTAACCAATCCAAATATACATTAGAATTATTAAAACGATTTAACATGGATAATTCAAAAGCAATAAACACCCCTATGAGTACTGCGACTAAGTTAGATATGGATGAAAATGGTGAAAGTTTCGATCAAAAAACATATAGGGGAATGATAGGTAGTCTACTCTACCTCACTGCGACTAGACCGGATATTATGTTTAGTGTAGGACTTTGCACTAGGTTTCAATCTAATCCTAAATTATCTCATCTTAAGTGTGTTAAAAGAATATTTAGGTATCTTAAAGGAACTCCAAATTTAGGATTGTGGTATCCAAAATCTGAAAATTTTGATCTAATAGCTTATGCAGATGCCGATTTTGGCGGATGCTGGATAGATAGAAAAAGTACATCCGGAACATGCCAATTTTTAGGACATGCACTTGTTTCTTGGACTTCCAAGAAACAAAATTCAGTTGCACTATCTACGGCGGAAGCCGAATACATTGCTGCAAGTGCATGTTGTGCACAAGTAATTTGGATGAAAAATACATTAGAAGACTATGGAATTCACCTTGAAAATATTCCCATAAAATACGATAATACTAGTGCCATATGCCTTACTAAAAATCCAATTCAGCATTCTAGAACTAAGCACATCGACGTTAGGCATCATTTCATACGCGATCATGTCCTTAACAATAATGTTGTTCTAGAATTCATTGACACAAAGCATCAATTAGCAGATATATTCACAAAAGCCTTGAATGAAGACCAATTTGAATTCATCCGAAGGGAATTAGTCATGCTAAATTGTCCCTAAAATGAACTTCACAAAAAAAAGGACTCGTTCTTTTCCCTTCGTTTATAAATTTGAATTCTTCCTTCTTCTACAATTCAAAATGATCCATTAAAGTATAAATTATGATCTTGAGAGAAGAAACTAAACAAAAGGAAGGAAGAAATTTTTTTTCTTTCCTCCGCGTGATGCCAGCGGTGGCACCGCCAGATCCGGCGGTTGGACCGACTGGCGCTCGGGCGCCAGGCGGTGACACCGACCAGTTTGGCGGTGACACCGACCGAGTCACCCTTTTAACCCGAGGGGTTAGGGCCGGCGGTGACACCGCCCCCAACCCGAAGAAAGACCCCTCTAAAACCCTCTCCCATTCCCTCTAACCCTCATTCTACCTCTTAGAAACATTGGAGAAGGATTCTTGGTGGTCCAAGCTTTCCATCTCTCAACATAATCTCCACAAGGTAACACTTGAAATCCCTCATTTCTTTTCTCTTTCTCTTGCTTATTTTTCACAATTTCATCATCATCTTGTCTAGAAAATGGCACCAAAGAGATCAAAAGGAATAAGGATTGAAGGAGATTCATATAACCATGACCTTTTTAGATCAAAAGAGGTAGCCCTTAGCTTTCCAAAATTTGAAACACGATGTATCCATAAGGGAAAATACGTTGATTTGGATGAACTAGAGGACTTAGATCCCATTAAGTGGTTTGCTCAACTAGAAGCTCTACCTCTACTACAAATAGATGAACCAATCTATCCACGGTTAGTGAGATTGTTCTATGCCAACCTATATGAAGACAATGATAGCCTAAGCACTTACATTCTAGGAACACCCATTAGAATTTTTGACAGCACCATTTGTGAGCTAATTGGCATAACTGAAAAAGATAGGGGATGCTATTTTAAAGGTAAATGGGACGTCAAAAAAATAGGAGCAACCTATTCTGAAGCCGTGAAAACAATTTTTGCAAATCCAAACCTTGACTTCCTACCCAAGAGCTGTGAACACTTAATGCCTTTCAACTCTAAAATTCTTCATCACATTATCACAAGCATCATATTCCCGAAACAATTTCATCTTGACGAAGTAAGTCAATTAGAGATAGGAACCATGTATTGGATTATGACCAGTCAGCATAATTGTTTTGGGTACTTGATTCGCCAACACATGCAGGAAATTATGACTAAAGATACTATATTGCCATATGGGAGGTTAATCACTAGAATTCTTCATGCCTATGACATTTGCATACCACCCGATGAAGAATCTATTCAAAATGATCGATATAACATAATAAATAAAAACCTGCTAAAAAAACTTAGGTGCACTCTTAGCAATGGCATATGGGTTAGGCAGCCTAGAAGGACGGATCCAATTCCTACACCAATAGAACAACCCGAAACACCAATTCTTATAGGAAATGAATCTCCTCCTCCTAGTCCCTTTGGAGCAGCACCTTCAGCTCCTGTTTCCTCCTCTGAAGATATCATTATGGCGGAGCTATCTCAGATCAAATCACAGCAAGAACAAATTCAGAATCAACAAGTTGAAATTTTGAAGACACTACGACAGATGAATGAAAAAATAGATATCATGTATCAGCACTGTGGATTACCTCCTAAGGATTAAATTGATGTATCTTTTTATTCTGTTCTGTTTGCTTTTAAAAACAAAGTCATGGTTGTCATCGATTGTATGATAACTGATCTTTCCTTTAGATAACTACTGTCTTAATCTGCATAGATGATGATGTCTTTTGGATAAACTATTTCTGGCAAATTTGAATGATGAACTTTGATAAATGCTAAACCTTTTTCTATGATCATCAATTAGCTGGCTTGTCTCTTTTTGTTGATGACAAAGGGGGAGAAGTGATGACTTGCACCAGAACGATAGCATGACTAATATGAATTACAAAAACTTAT
Organism: Musa acuminata AAA Group; assembly: GCF_036884655.1. Lineage (NCBI taxonomy): Eukaryota > Viridiplantae > Streptophyta > Magnoliopsida > Zingiberales > Musaceae > Musa > Musa acuminata. The sequence continues at coordinate 24,969,051 of NC_088356.1, read as the reverse complement.
TTGATATGAATGTCCTATATGACTTGCAAATCCTTGAAAATATCACAAGTTTGATATCATGAAATTTATATTGAAAATCTTTATCTTCTGTCGTAGCAAAATTTATATTGAAATTTATATTGTTTAATGAGGATAACGATAAAGTTCTACGATTAGAACTTATCGGGTTATGCTTGAATCCAATGGGATGGAATTCAAGTGTTTTTTATCTTCTCATAATATGGCATATAGATACGGGGAGTTATGTTTAACTCCGTCATCAATTGATTGTCATCATCAAAAAGGGGGAGATTGTTGAATCTCGGATTTTGATGATATAATCAATTGGTGGGTTAATTGATCTAATCCATATTATTGAGTTAAGTGTGCAGGATTAACTACGATAATCAGAAAACATAAAGCAAGGATACCGGAGTCGAGCTCGATGGACGTTTAAGAGACCGAAGAATCATCGGAGATGCTGCCGGAACCATCCGAGAAGAAATCGGGAACGTGTCGGAAGTTCGCCGAAGAAATCGTCGGAGGCTCGCGGAGATCACCGAGAAGGCTCGGCTACTCGTTAAAGTCATCACAAAGATTGGGAGCTTGCAGGGAGTCTGTCGGAAGAAGTTCATCGGAAAACTCGCCGGAACAAGACTCGACGTTCGCGATTGAAAATTTGCTTAGGATGTTTTTGTGTTATGTAGTTCACTTGTAATTAGGATTAGGATTAAGAGATAATCCTATATCCTGGTTAGGGGCCAACTGGGCCCAAAGTCAGATTTGGTTTGGGCTAAAATTAAGCCAAACCAATGATTCGGAGAGCCAGGCGGTGGCACCGCCTGGCTGGGCGGTGAAACCGCCCAGCACCCGAGAGCTGGGCGGTGACACCTCCTTGGCTGGGCGGTTGCACCGTCCAACACCCGAGTGCTGGGCGGTGGCACCGCCTGGCTGGGCGGTGGAACCTCCAGCACCGGGAACCCTAAGAGATTTCAAATTTTGAAACCCAAAATTTGAATCCTCTTGAGGCCTATAAATACCCCTCTAATCTCAGCTGAGGTTACAACTTTTGAGAAGCATTTTGATTGAGAGAAAAGTCTTAGAAAGTCTTAGCAAGTCTTGTTTTCAATTTGCTAGAGAGTTCTCCTCCTTCTTTCGTATTGAAAATTTGTAAGAGGTTGAGCTGCTTGTAAAAGGTTGTAAGAGGGGTGTTTACCCTTCCATTTCAAGAGACTTGCTAGTTGAAGGTGGGAGCCTCATCGAAGAGGGGCCTCGCAAGTGGAGTAGGTCATTTGACCGAACCACTCTAAAAATCGGCGTAATCTCTGGTTTGCTTTTTATTATTGTCATTTACATTACTGCAAATCTTCTTACTGCTTTAGTTTGTATTACTCTTGCTGCGCAACTTTAAGAATACGCCTTCAAGTTAAATTTCTCAAGTTTCGTTCTTAACGTACGAAAGATTTTGATTAAAATCGAAGTTTTAATCCGCTGCACTAATTCACCCCCCCCCTCTTAGTGCCGCTCCGATCCTAACAGTGATGACTTTAACGAGTAGCCGAGCCTTCTCGGTGATCTCCGTGAACCTCCGACGATCTCTTCGGCGAACTTCCGATAGGTTCCCGATTTCTTCTCGGTTGGTTCCGGCAGCATCTCCGACGATTCTTCGGACTCTTAAACGTCCATCGATCTTGACTCCGGTATTCTTGCTTTGTGTTTTCTGGTTATCGTAGTTAATCCTGCACACTTAACTCAATAATATGGATTAGATCAATTAACCCATCAATTGATTTCATCATCAAAATCCGAGATTCAACAATCTCCCCCTTTTTGATGATGACAATCAATTGATGACGGAGTTAAACATAACTCCCCCTATCTATATGCCATATTATGAGAAGATGAAAACACTTGAATTTCATCCATTGAATTCAAGCATAAACCGATAAGTTCTAACCGTAGAGCTTATCGTTATTCTCATTAAGCAATAGTAAATGCGAAACTTCGATGAAAATCATAAGTCAAATGATATGGGACAATTTTTACTACGATAGGAGATAAAGATTTTCAACATGAATTGCATGATTATACATTTTAGACATGCATTCAATATGATCAATCAATCTTACGATATTTTCAAGGATTTTGTAAGGCATATAAGATAATCATCGATCGATCACTTTTCTCAAGGATTTTGCAATTCATATTTTGTCATGCTATTAAGAATGATATAAGTCATCACTTTTCTCCCCCTTTGTCATCAACAAAAAGGAAAATGAGACTTGAAGCACATATTTTGTCATACAACGATTTTATCATTGAAAATTAAGTATGCAAAAATATTTACGCAGAGTTCATTTTAGAGGAAAATTCAGCATGCATTCATATTATCTAATCTCTTCTTTCTATGAATAATAGAAATTGTAGATGTATAAGAGAGAGATTGGGATAAAAAATTCAAGTAGTAATTTCACGAAGTCAAGATCATAATTCGAATACAAACTCATTCAAATCGTCAAATTCATGAAAATCTCAACATTACTTTTTAATCACCACATAAGGCATTTAAAGAATTTTTGAAACATAGGAGAATGATGAATTTAAGCATACAATGTTTCAATCAAATTCAAGTCATGAATGCCAATACTTTCATATTTGTAAGTATCAATTCATGAATGCCAAAAGATATTATTTGTGATTCCAATTTTGCAAGATCAAGATTATGAATTAGATAAAACTTATTTAAATCAAATCGCTAACTTGAAATTCATAATCAAGTCATCAAAGTCGATTTCGAGATTTCACAACATGTCATATGGAATTTGAAGGAGAATGAGAGATGGAAAGAAGATGAAAAACTTTACGGAAAATCCAATCAAACAAGTTTATTGTTTAGGGACAATTTAACATACCTAATTCCCTTCTAATGAATTCAAATTGATCTTCATTCAAGGCTTTTGTGAATATATCTGCTAATTGATGCTTTGTGTCAATGAATTCTAGAACAACATTATTGTTAAGGACATGATCGCGTATGAAATGATGCCTAACGTCGATGTGCTTAGTTCTAGAATGCTGAATTGGATTTTTAGTAAGGCATATGGCACTAGTATTATCGCATTTTATGGGAATATTTTCAAGGTGAATTCCATAGTCTTCTAATGTATTTTTCATCCAAATTACTTGTGCACAACATGCACTTGCAGCAATGTATTCGGCTTCCGCTGTAGATAGTGCAACTGAATTTTGTTTCTTGGAAGTCCAAGAAACAAGTGCATGTCCTAAAAATTGGCATGTTCCGGATGTACTTTTTCTATCTATCCTGCATCCGCCAAAATCGGCATCTGCATAAGCTATTAGATCAAATTTTTCAGATTTTGGATACCACAATCCTAAATTTGGAGTTCCTTTAAGATACCTAAATATTCTTTTAACACTCTTAAGATGAGATAATTTAGGATTAGATTGAAACCTAGCGCAAAGTCCTACACTAAACATAATATCCGGTCTAGTCGCAGTGAGGTAGAGTAGACTACCTATCATTCCCCTATATGTTTTTTGATCGAAACTTTCACCATTTTCATCCATATCTAACTTAGTCGCAGTACTCATAGGGGTGTTTATTGCTTTTGAATTATCCATGTTAAATCGTTTTAACAATTCTAATGTATATTTGGATTGGTTAAGAAATATACCATCACTAAGTTGTTTGATTTGTAATCCCAAAAAGAAAGTTAATTCACCCATTAAACTCATTTCAAATTCAAGACTCATACATTTGGCAAATGATTCACATAGTGATTCATCCGAAGAGCCAAACACAATATCGTCAACATAAATTTGCACAATAAGAAAATTATTTTCAAAATATTTAATAAACAATGTAGTATCAACCTTGCCTTTGGTAAAATTATTTAAAATAAGAAAGGAACTAAGCCTTTCATACCTAGGAGCTTGTTTTAAGCCATAGAGAGCTTTAGTCAATTTGAATACATGATTAGGAAGAAGAGAATTTTCAAATCCGGGAGGTTGTTCGACAAATACTTCTTCGGAAATAAAACCATTCAAGAAAGCACTTTTAACATCCATTTGAAATAGTTTAAAATTATTACTACTAGCATAGGCAAGGAGCATCCTTATGGCTTCTAATCGAGCCACGGGAGCGAAGGTTTCTTCGTAATCGATACCTTCTTCTTGGTTGAAACCTTTGGCCACTAATCTAGCCTTGTTTCTAACCACGATACCATTTTCATCTTGCTTGTTTCTAAAGACCCACTTAGTACCTATGACTAAGTGGTCACTTGGTCTAGGAACAAGCTTCCATACCTCATTCCTCTCAAATTGGTTCAATTCTTCTTGCATTGCAATGATCCAAAAATCATCTTTTAAGGCTTCGTCAATGCATTTAGGTTCAATTTGAGAAAGGAAAGCGGCGTTAGCACAGAAATTTTTGAAAGAAGAACGAGTTTGAACCCCTTTTGATGTATCTCCTATAATTTGCTCTTTTGGATGAGCATCTACATACTTCCATTCTTTTGGTAAAGAAATTTCGGAAGAAGATGCATTCAAATGGCTATTTTGAGGAGAGGGTTCATTTAAATTCAAATTATCAAAACCAATATCATCATCAAAATCATTTTTCTTTAAATCGGAAATTTCATTAAAAACTACATGAATAGACTCTTCAATTACTAAAGTTCTTTTATTAAAAACCCGAAAAGCTTTAGAAACGGAAGAGTAACCAAGAAAGATGCCTTCATCGGATTTAGCATCAAATTTTTCTAAAGCATCCCTTTCATTTAAAATAAAGCATTTACAACCAAAAACTTTAAAATAGGAGATGTTTGGTTTTTTGTTATTCCATAATTCATAGGGAGTTTTGGATAAGGATGGTCTTATTAGGACTCTATTCATGATGTAGCAAGCCGTATTTACGGCTTCGGCCCAAAAGTACTTAGGTAAACTATGTTCATTCAACATAGTTCTTGCCATTTCTTGTAGGTTTCTATTTTTCCTTTCAACTACTCCATTTTGTTGAGGATTTCTTGGAGTTGAGAAGTTGTGATTGTACCCATTACTTTCGCAAAAATTTTGAAAGTCACGGTTTTGGAATTCACCACCGTGATCACTCCGAATTGATGAAATCATGAAGCCTTTTTCGTTTTGAGTGAGTTTACAAAATTTAGAGAAACACTTGAAGCAATCACTTTTGTGAGCTAAGAAATAGGTCCAAGTGTATCTAGAGTAGTCATCCACAATAACAAAAGCATATTTGCTTCCACCTAGACTTGTTGTATCAATTGGTCCAAATAGGTCCAAATGGATCAATTGTAATGGTCTAGTAGTGCTAATTTGATTTTTTGGTTTGAAGCTTGTTTTTATTTGTTTTCCTAGTTGACATGCATCGCATACTTTGTCCTTAATAAACTTTATATTTGGAATTCCTCGTACTAATTCTTGAGATGAGATCTTAGATATTGTTTTCATGCTTGCATGGCCTAATCTCCTATGCCAAAGCCAAGCATCATTATTTACGGCGGAGAAGCACATTTCATTACTTAGTTCATCAAGATTGATGGTATAGACATTATTTTGTTTTAAAGCAATCATAGTCATGTTATGATTTGGTTTTTCAATAATGCACATATTTGATTCAAATCTAACGATGTAACCTTTATCGCATAGTTGACTAATACTTAAGAGATTATGTTTCAATCCATCAACTAGTAAGACATCATCAATGGAAAAATTAAATTTGTTACCAATAGTTCCCTTGCCAATGATTTTGCCCTTGTTGTTGTCTCCGAAGGTAACGTACCCTTCTTCTTTGCTAGTGAGCATAGAGAAATGAGATGGATCTCCAGTCATATGTCTTGAGCATCCACTATCGAGATACCATCTCTTGCTCCTAGTTTGTGGGTTTGTCTAAAAAAGAGGATGATTTTTAGGTACCCATTTGATTTTGGGTGCCTCAAAAATTGACCCACTAACTTTGTTATTTATTATTGAATTCTTTATAGTTCCTTTAGGAACCCATATTAATTTTTGTGAACTAATTTTCTTAAATGGGCATTTGTAGGCAATATGTCCGGATTTGCAACAAAAGTTGCATTTCATATAAGAGGAAACATGTAATGTAGGTCCTTTTATGAAAGTGGTAGGATTTTGATGTAATCCTTTTACAAATCCAATTCCATTTCTATTTGCGATGTGACCCTTGTGTGCAAGGATCATATCTAATCCTTTGCTACTAACCTTAAACTTGTTTAAGGTTTCCTTAAGAAGCAAATTTTCATTTTTTATTGCTTCTAAGTGCTCACACTTAGAGCATGGAGGAGTTTGAAGACTATCAAACTTATCTTGTAGCAAAGCATGCTCTTTCTTTAAGATACTTAACTTCTTGCTAACAGTTCTACATTCATCAAATAATTCATGAAAAGCGATAGATAGTTCTTCAAAAGATAAATCTTCATTAAATAAATCACATACCTCTTCTCCTAACGCCATTAGCGCGTAATGAGCAACTTGCTCGGTGTTGGACTCCTCTTCTTCGGATGCGCTTGAATCATCCCACGTTGCCTTGAACGCCTTCTTCTTTGATGTTCTCTTTTTGGCTTGAGGACAATCGTTCTTATAGTGTCCCGGTTTTTTGCATTCATAGCAAATCACTTGGTCCTTCTTTTGTTCAAATTTATTTTTTGTATTATTTTTAAATCTGTTCTTTCTTAAATATTTTTTAAATTTTTGAGTCAAAAGTGCAATGTCATTGTCACTGTCTTCATCACTTGATGTTCCTTTCAAGTGGTCTTCTTGTGATTTAAGTGCCATATCCTTCCTGTTCTTTGGAAGGGGGTTCTCGAGCTCGTCATGAGCTTGACATGTCATTTCGTAGGTCATTAGAGACCCAATGAGTTCTTCAAGAGGGAATGCTTTAAGGTCTTTGGCCTCTTGAATGGCCGTAACTTTTGGATCCCAACTTTTAGGGAGGGATCTTAAGATTTTAGTTACTAGTTCAAAGTTAGTAAAATCTTTACCAAGAGCTTTGAGTCCATTGATGACATCCGTAAACCGGGTGTACATGTCTCCGATGGACTCACTTGGTTTCATTCGGAAAAGTTCATAAGAGTGCACAAGGATGTTGATTTTGGACTCTTTCACTCGGCTAGTGCCTTCATGAGTGACCTCAAGAGTTCTCCAAATATCAAAAGCTGAATCACACATTGAAACACGATTAAATTCGTTTTTGTCTAGTGCACAAAACAAGGCATTCATAGCCTTTGCATTTAAAGCAAAAACCTTCTTCTCCGATTCATCCCATTCGCTCATCGGAAGAGAAGATTTTTGAAATCCATTCTCGACAATAGACCAAAGATCAAAGTCCATAGAAATGAGGAAGATTCTCATGCGAGTCTTCCAATATGTGTAATCCGACCCATTAAACAAAGGTGGTCGTGCAATAGAATGGCCCTCTTGCATGCCGGAGTAAGCCATCTCTCTTGGGTATTAAACCAAATATGAGAGATAACCTTGCTCTGATACCACTTGTTAGGATCGGAGCGGCACTAAGAGTGGGGGGGTGAATTAGTGCAGCGGATTAAAACTTCGATTTTAATCAAAATCTTTCGTACGTTAAGAACGAAACTTGAGAAATTTAACTTGAAGGCGTATTCTTAAAGTTGCGCAGCAAGAGTAATACAAACTAAAGCAGTAAGAAGATTTGCAATAATGTAAATGACAATAATAAAAAGCAAACCAGAGATTACGCCGATTTTTAGAGTGGTTCGGTCAAATGACCTACTCCACTTGCGAGGCCCCGCTTCGATGAGGCTCCCACCTTCCACTAGCAAGTCTCTTGAAATGGAAGGGTAAACACCCCTCTTACAACCTTTTACAAGCAGCTCAACCTCTTACAAATTTTCAATAAGAAAGAAGGAGGAGAACTCTCTAGCAAATTGAAAACAAGACTTGCTAAGACTTTCTAAGACTTTTCTCTCAATCAAAATGCTTCTCAAAAGTTGTAACCTCAGCTGAGATTTGAGGGGTATTTATAGGCCTCAAGAGGATTCAAATTTTGGGCTCCAAAATTTGAATTTTCTTAGGGTTTCCGAAGCTAGAGGTGCCACCGCCCAACCAGGCGGTGCCACCGCCCAGCGCTCGGGTGCTGGACGGTGCAACCGCCCAGCCAAGGAGGTGTCACCGCCCAGCTCTCGGGTGCTGGGCGGTGCCACCGCCTACAGTGTTTTCAGCCCGACTACAGTGTTTTCAGCCACTAGTTGGGCTTCAATCTTGGCTCTCTAGTTCGCTGGTTTAGCTTAATTTTTAGCCTAAACCAACTCTGACTTTGGGCCCAGTTGGCCCCTAACCAGAATATAGGATTATCTCTTAATCCTAATCCTAATTACAAGTGAACTACATAACAAAAACACATCCTAAGCAAGCTTTCAACCGCGAACGTCGAGTCTTGTTTCGGCGAGCTTTCCGACGAACTTCTTCCGACGGACTCCCATCAAGCTCCCGATCTTGTGATGACTTTAACGAGTAGCCGAGCCTTCTCGGTGATCTCCGTGAACCTCCGACGATCTCTTCGGCGAACTTCCGATAGGTTCCCGATTTCTTCTCGGTTGGTTCCGGCAGCATCTCCGACGATTCTTCGGACTCTTAAACGTCCATCGATCTTGACTCCGGTATTCTTGCTTTGTGTTTTCTGGTTATCGTAGTTAATCCTGCACACTTAACTCAATAATATGGATTAGATCAATTAACCCATCAATTGATTTCATCATCAAAATTCGAGATTCAACAACACCAATTTTCTTGCTGTTACTGTCGAAATTTTCTTGATTAAATTGGACATCCTTGCTGTCATATAAACTGAGATATTGCTGTCAATTCTCTCCTCAAATCTCTCAAATTTTTTGTGGAGATTTCATCTAGAAACCGCTGTTTCTTCAACGATAATTCTGCTCTTACAAGACAACACAATTCTGCAGCAAACTTTCACTTATTTCTATCAAACCTACACATGCCTTTAACCCGTCAACAAAAGAGAGATCTTAACATCACAGATTTGGAGTCATATACTATGGCATCTGAGGAGGCAATCAATGCTAAATTTGAAGCCTTTGAGGCACGAATGGAGGATAAGATTCGGACTCTCCTTACCGAATTCAGTTTGGGCCGACCACCAAGCCCGAAGAAATCACATCAAGGAGAGAGCTCTAACCAATCACATCATGCCCAAAGCGATGACTTCCAAGAGAAGGGAGGCTCTATGACCGACCCCAACTATTCGCGCATGAGAGTGGACTTCCCTAGATGGGAAGAAGGAGACCTAATTGGTTGGATCTCGCATGCGGAGCGATATTTTCGGTACCATAAAACTGCGGATGCATCCATGGTGGAAATTGCAGCTATACATCTTGAAGGGGATGCCATACAATGGTTTGACTGGTTTGAACACACTTATGGAGTCCTTTCATGGCGACAATTCAAAGAAGGACTACTGATCCGCTTCGGACCAACTTATTACGAGATCATTGACGGACAACTAGCAAAGATCCGACAAACCTCCACCATTCAGGAGTACCAGACCAGGTTTGAAAGGTTATCTCATCAAACTCGTGATTGGTCTGAAAAACAGTTATTGGGGACCTTTATTGAGGGCTTAAAGCCGGAGATCCGGGGAGAAGTTAAGGCGCGACAACCTTACACGCTTATGGCAGCCATCTCTTTCGCATGACTTCAAGAGGAGCGATTGAATCATGAAGCCCGGAGGACTAGGATCACTCCACAACCTACAATAATAAAGCCCTCAGCCCCCCCTACTATCAATAGAGTCCCTGCACCAAAAAGGTTAACAAGAGAAGAACTTCGGGAGCGATCTACGAAGGGGTTATGTTGGCATTGCGACGAGCCGTGGAGCCGCGAGCATCGCTGTAAAAAAGGTAGACTCCTTATGATTGAACCAGTAGAAGAAGAGGTCATTGAACATCTAGAAGAGAGCCTTGAACATGAAGAAGAAGATATGGAAGAAGAGCCACAGTTGACTAACATTACGGTACACGCACTAGCCGGCTACTCAAATCCGTAAACGATGAAAGTTGGAGGCCTTCTCAAACAACAACCGATCACTACTCTCATCGACATGGGTAGCACTAATAACTTCCTGAATAGTAAGGTTGCTACTCGGATGGCACTGCATATTGAAGGTTGCAGCAAGTTCGATGTAAAGGTTGCCGACGGCAGAATCCTAAAGTGCGACCAAAGATGCCCGCAGGTGAAACTATTACTGCAAGACCAAGAAATTATCACCGATTTCTTCCTCCTACCAATCGATGACTATGAGGCAGTGCTTGGTATAGAATGGCTGACTACACTAGGTGATGTCTCTTGGAACTTTTCTAAATTAATTATGAAATTCAACTGTAAGGGCAAACATATCATCCTATGCGGGAAGCGCGGAAGCAACGTTACCACTGTTTCGACCCAACGAATGGAGAAAGTTTTGCACAAGGTAAATGGTGGCTTTTTGATGCATCTCCAGCCACAACTGGAAGAGAAGAAAATAGAAATTGAAGATCAAAATCTTGCCCAATTACTTACTGAATTTGCCGACATATTTGCTGAACCGCACGGTCTTCCTCCTTCTCGGCAACATAACCATCGAATTCCAATCCTTCCAGGCAAGCCACCAGCGAACATGTTAGGACTCTAGCTAGGAGAGTCCTAATTGAGAGGGACATTCTGTTAGGACTCTAGCTAGGAGAGTCCTAATTGAGAGGGACATTCATGTAAGAGGTTTTTTCTTAGAGAAGAATTAGGAGTTGTAAGGGAATATAAGTCTTGAGTAGGAGTCATATTAGGAGTTGGTTAGAAGTAAGAGTCTTAAGTAGGAGTCCTATTAGGAGTTAGGGTTTAGAAGCCCTATAAATAGCCATGTATTCCTTCTCTTTTTTTAAGCAATAGATGAATCTTTTCTGTAGCCTTTGAGCAGCAACTTGGAGGGAGGAACCCCTATAGAGTTCCAAGGAGGCCGATCCCCTAAAGAGATCAACCCCAAGTTTAGAATCTGCAAGGGTTCTAACACCTGGTATCAGAGCAGCGTTCTTGGCATCTCGCTGCCCTTCCACAGCCATCCATCAACCCTCCACAACCATCCAAAGCAATTCCCACAATTGCTTAAAAGATCGTCACCGAATTCCGCCATCATCTCCACCACCGCGGATCATCCTTTGATCTCCCCATGAATTGCAACAGGTTCTGGTTTCCTACCTTACTGCTGCTGCAATTTAGTTATCCTTATTCGAAAATCCAAAAAAAAAAAACTGTTCCCATATTGCTGCATAAACCTTGTTGAATCTCGTATTTTGATGATGAAACTACTTAATATATGTTTATGATTTAATCTGCGTTTTGAGTGACGCAGGATGCTTTGATCAGGATGAGACAATTAAAGCAGGAACATCATGTTGTGCCGGAGGAACATGTCAGAAGATTGGACGTCGGGCCGGTGGATCGGTCGACGTATCGACAGAAGGCTTCGGGTCGTGGACTCGGGCATTGGGCCAAGAAGAGCGGGTATTGTGCCAAGGATATCGGAGTTGCGGAGCCAACATGCCGATTGGGCAATAGGCTGCAGGAAAGGACGATGCGCCGAAGAATCGGACGAAGCGTCGAGGGACCAATGACATGCCGGACAACTTGGTTAATTGCTTAGGATTAATTGTCTCGATCAAAGTTTTTGTTTTAAGTGTGCAGGATTAACTACGATGAAAGTTAGACAAGCAGCAGGAGTTGCGCCGGAGTCAAGTTCATGATCACGTTGGAAGTTCGAGAGTTCGACGGAAGTTCGGACGGTCGTCGGAGGTTCTGCGAGAACAGATCCGAGAAGTCCAGAAGCTTGCCAAGCGAAGCTCGTCGGAACTTGCCAAGTGGATCGTCGCAAAGTCCAGGAGTTTGCCGGAAGTCCGCAGGAGCATCACCGAGGGTTCATCGGATGATTGACGGAAGTTCGTCGGAAACTCGCCGGAAGAAGCGATTGACGCACCGAAGCAAAGCTGCAGAAATTATCTTAGAACTAATCGTAGTTAGCACGTTGATTAAGTTGGAAAATGGGAGGTGATCCCATTAACTTAATCTTGGGCCAATTGGGCCCGAATTCGGACTGGTTTGGGCCAAGTTTGGAGCCCAACCAGTGATCTGGAATAGTGCCAGGAGGTGCAACCGCCTAGGCCAGGAGGTGGCACCGCCTGGGCTAAGCCTCCCAGCGAGACTGGGCGGTGCAACCTCTCCAGCTGGGAGGTGGCACCGCCTGAGCTCAGTCTTCGAGCAAGACTGGGCGGTGCAAACTCCCTGACAGAGAGGTGGCACGGCCTGAGCTCAGTCTTCGAGCAAGACTGGGCGGTGCAACCTCCCTGGCAGAGAGGTGGCACCGCCTGAGCTCGGTCTTCGAGCTCTGCCAGGCGGTGCAACCTCTCCAGTCAGGAGGTGCAACCGCCTGATCCCGGAATTCCGGGATTTGATCGTTTTGAGCTCCAAATTTGAATTGGGTTGGGGCCTATAAATACCCCACCCATTCAGCACTGAGATAGCAAGAACTCAAGCCGAAATCTTGATCTTTTCAGTGGTTCTTAGAGCTCAAAACTACTAGTTTTCCTCCTCCTTCTGTTCTTCAAGTTTGAGTTGTAAAGAGAGGAGAGAAAACATTTGTAAGGGTTGTCTCCTGATCCCGTCAAAAGGAGTGAATCTGTAAGAGGGTAGTTGGCCTTTGCCTATTGAAGGAAGGCTCCTAGTTGACGTCGGTGACCTCGCCGGTGGAGGAAGCCAAAAGTGGAGTAGGTCAAGACTGACCGAACCACTCTAAATCTCTGGTTTGCGTTTATTTTGAGCACTTTATCATTACTGCAAACCTCCTACATAGCTACTGCTCTTTGCGCTTTTACGAATGAGTTCTGTGCAGTTTACGTTCACATCTTAATTCCATTTACAAACTACAAACTGCTCTCTGCGCTTTTACGAACGAATTCTGTGCAGTTTACGTTTACGTCTTGATTCCATCTACAAACTGCAAACTGTCTCTCTGCGCTTTTACGAATGAGTTCTGTGCAGTTTACATTTACGTCTTGATTTCACTTACAACTGCAAACTATCTTCTGCGCCTTTTTTACGGACAAGGTTCTGTGCAGTTTACGTTCACGTCTTGATTTCATTTACAACTGCAAACTGTCTTCTGCGCTTTTACGAACAAGGTTCTGTGCAGTTTACGTTTACGTCTTGATTTCATTTAGAACTGCAAACTGTCATCTGCGTTTAGACGTAAACTACGCTTAGACGCAAACTGCGTTTAGACGCAAACTGCGTTTAGACGCAAACTGCGTTTAGACGTAAGCTGCGTTTAGACGTAAACTGCGCTTAGACGCAAATTGTGTTTAGACGCAAACTGCGCTTAGACGCAAACTGCGTTTAGACGTAAATCTGCGTTTAGACGTAAATCTGCGTTTAGACGTAAATCTGCATTTTAGACGTAAAACTGCGTTTAGACGTAAACTACGTTTAAACGTAAAACTGCGTTTTAGACGTAAACTGAGTTTGGACGTAAATCTGCGTTTAGACGTAAATCTGCGTTTAAACGTAAATCTGCGTTTAGACGTAAAACTACGTTTAGATGCAAACTGCATTTAAACGTAAATTGTGTTTAGACGTAAACTACATTTAGACGTAAACTGCACTTAGTCATAAGTTATCTTTGAGTCGGCTTTTGCTTCAAAACTGATTTTTATCGAACGAACGCAGCTTTTGTTTTTAATCGCTAAAAGATATCCGCTGCACTAATTCACCCCCCCCTCTTAGTGCTCTCGATCCTAACAATTGGTATCAGAGCGGGGTATTTCTCATTTCGGATTTACACCCGAGAGAAATGGCTCTTCAAGAGGGCTTTTCGATCTTTCGTCCACCGTTCTTTAAAGGATTGGACTACACTTATTGGAAAACTCGAATGAGAGTTTTCTTGATTTCTCTAAATCTGGATTTATGGAATATCGTTGAAAACGGTTTTCAACTTCCCTCTAAACCGACGAACGAATGGTCGGATTTGGAGAAGAAGTATTTCTCTTTAAACGCAAAGACTATGAATGCCTTATTTTGTGCTTTAGACAAAAATGAGTTCAATCGGATTTCTACGTGCGAAACAGCTTTTGACATTTGGCGAACACTTGAAATCACGCACGAGGGAACTAGTAGAGTCAAAGACTCGAAAGTTAATATTTTACTGCATGATTTCGAGCTTTTTCATATGAAACCAAGCGAAACCGTTGTTGACATGTACACCCGTTTTACGGATGTCGTCAATGGTTTAAAATCACTTGGTAAAAGCTTTTCGGATTTTGAACTCGTTAACAAAGTTTTGCGCTCACTTTCTAAAACTTGGGATTCAAAAGTAACTGCTATTCAAGAATCGAAAAACTTGAACCAATTTCCACTTGAAGAACTAATTGGTTCATTGATCACATATGAAATGACGTGCAATGCACATGAAGAACTTGAGAACCACCTTCCAAAGAACAGGAAGGATTTGGGACATAGAACATTTGAAGACCACTCGAGCATAAGCTCAAGTGATGGTGAACTTAAACTACAAATGAAACGAAAATTAAAAAGCAAAAAGAATCAAACTACTTGCTTTAAACGCAAGAAGAAGAACAAAAATTGGGATGAATCGAGCTCCTCCGAAGAAGAGAAAGTCAACAAAAGCAAGGCGGCAAACTACGCCTTAACAGCCCACAATGATGAGGTAATCGAAATCCCCCTAATTTATTTTGAAATTACTTGATGCTTTCATGATGTATTTTTCTCTTTTAGTTTAGAATTAATTTTCTTAAAAATTACATGTTAAAAAAAAAAATTATTATGATCATACTAAGTAATTTCGAAAATGATAATATTGCATATTTTATGATAAACAAATAAAATGATCTTGATTGAAAATATGAAATCATGGTTAAGAAGTAATAATGTGCATTACGTTGATTTCCATTGTTATTTCTCGATTTTGATTAAAGATCATGTTTGATTTGAAGAAATGCATAATGATGAAATTAAATATTTCGATTGACAATTTCATGCATGAGATATACATGATGATTTTTGTGATTGATGGTTTTATGATGAAATTCATTTTACGATCCTAAACGTTGATGCATGTTTTCATTTGACATAAATGAAAAGGCATGCTAACATGAAATCGATCACTTAAGATGAAACACTTAAAAAAGGGGAGAAATATATGAATTGATGCTATAAACACTATGCTATGATTATCCCATGCTTGCATCATCAAGAGATATATGAATTGATGCTATGATTGCCAAATTTGCATTATGCCATGTTTGCATCATGCGTTAAGATATCAAGAACTTGTATCGTAATTTTACGCATTGATATCTTACCATATGATGAAATGCTACAATTGATGAACACTTGAAATGTAATCCTCTATCTTATTGATCTTGCAATAAATCTATGCTTGTCATACATGAATTTATTGAATGTAATTTTGAGGATGATTTCAGATTTGTCAAATGCTTGATTCGTATTTACGACATAAGATACACTTTAAATATGAAACATGCTTCAATCATGTTAAATGCTTCAATCATTTTCTATCTCTAGAGTTCTCGATTTTGATGAAATACAAGTGATAAATTCATTTATGATATCTTGTAAATCACTTGAATTATGAATGAGTTTTTTATGATGTGTTAAAAGAATCACTTAAAATGAAAATGCTTTTCCCATCTTATCGAGATTAATGATTTCATGATATTGTGTGAATCTCGAAATTGATTTTGATGAAATAGTAATAACATTATTCATGTTATGAATCTCAAAAATGATAATATGCTTCATGTGATAATATGAATACACGAAACACTTATGATATGATTTTTATACAATTCCGTGTATTCATAAAATATTTATCTCCTCATCCAATAACTTTTCTTGATATTCCTTATGAGATGAAATGAAATAATGCATGAAATACAAATGAGGAGTTATTGATCATGCATGGTAGGATATAATTTGACAAAATTGATACCATCATGATATGAAACATTTATGATTTGCAATTATGCATGCAATACTTGTGCTTTCTAATTATGATGTGATGTATTGCATATGATGTAAATCATGATGAGTGCTAAGTTACACATTTTGAGAAGAAATTGCTATATTGAAACATTAATGTAATTATGAATGATGATATGATATTATGCATGTAATACTTCAACTTATGATAATGCAATGATAAAATATTCATGATGAAAAATTGTCTTGACATTCATAACTTGATTATTCATCCTTTGTCATGATTTTGAAATCGTTGTAAAAGGAAAAAGAACTACAAAACTGTATTCTTCCTTTCTTTTTGACAATGACAAAGGGGGAGATAGCTAGCTTGCACAAGTCAAGAAGATGCAAAAACTTGATTGCTAGCTTGCCTATCTTAAGTAGCAAAGATTGCTAACTTGCTTATTTCAAGAAGCAAAAGTTGTCTTCTTGAACATCACCATCTTGAATATCTCAAGAAGCAAGACTTGCAACCTGCACATTACAATAGGAAGCAATAATCATGAGCCTACACAAGAAAGTTATCTTGCATTAGCTTTTGAAGTTTTTGCTAGCTTGTATATTGCGAAACTTGTATATCGTAAAAATTGCTAGCTTGTAGTCTAAAGAGAAGCGAAAAGTTGCTATCTCAAAAGAAGCATATGTGCTATCTTGCCTATCTCAAGAGGCAAAAATGCTAACTTGCACATCTAGCAAAACTTGACAAATTTGCATATCTCAAGAAGCAAGAGTTGCTTTCTTGAACATCTCTAAATTGCTAGCTTGCATGTTCTAAAAGTGCTATCTTGTATACTGTAGAACTTGCATATCTGAAACTTGATAGCCTGAATATTCTAAGCATGATGTAACATTTGCTAAATTTTTTGGATTCAAAACTGCATGATGATAAAACTTGATAATATGTTTTTCATGCAATAAGTTAAACCAATATCACAAACACTTGATTGTGGTACTTCTCCTTTTTGTTGATGACAAAAGGGGAGAAGTATGTTGATGACATGACATGTGATGCATAAGTTTATGCATATGTTCATGATAACGTGTTGCAAGTATTCATGATGAATATTGCAATGACTTGAATTCAGTTTGAATTCAAGGTTCTATCAATATGGCATATTGATAGTGGGAGTTTGTTTAAACTCTGGGAGTTAAGGTTAACTCCGTTTATGATGACATGTTGCTTAGATTTTTGAATCTAAGAGTTTCTATCAATATGGCATATTGATAGGGGGAGTTTGTTTAAACTCCGGGAGTTAAGGTTAACTCCGTCATCAAGTAGTTGTCATCATCAAAAAGGGGGAGATTGTTGAATCTCGTATTTTGATGATGAAACTACTTAATATATGTTTATGATTTAATCTGCGTTTTGAGTGACACAGGATGCTTTGATCAGGATGAGACAATTAAAGCAGGAACATCATGTTGTGCCGGAGGAACATGTCAGAAGATTGGACGTCGGGCCGGTGGATCGGTCGACGTATCGACAGAAGGCTTCGGGTCGTGGACTCGGGCATCGGGCCAAGAAGAGCAGGTATTGTGCCAAGGATATCGGAGTTGCGGAGCCAACAGGCCGATTGGGCAATAGGCTGCAGGAAAGGACGATGCGCCGAAGAATCGGACGAAGCGTCGAGGGACCAATGACATGCCGGACAACTTGGTTAATTGCTTAGGATTAATTGTCTCGATCAAAGTTTTTGTTTTAAGTGTGCAGGATTAACTACGATGAAAGTTAGACAAGCAGCAGGAGTTACGCCGGAGTCAAGTTCATGATCACGTTGGAAGTTTGAGAGTTCGACGGAAGTTCGGACGGTCGTCGGAGGTTCTGCGAGAACAGATCCGAGAAGTCCAGAAGCTTGCCAAGCGAAGCTCGTCGGAACTTGCCAAGTGGATCGTCGCAAAGTCCAGGAGTTTGCCAGAAGTCCGCAGGAGCATCACCGAGGGTTCATCGGATGATTGATGGAAGTTCGTCGGAAACTCGCCGGAAGAAGCGATTGACGCACCGAAGCAAAGCTGCAGAAATTGTCTTAGAACTAATCGTAGTTAGCACTTTGATTAAGTTGGAAAATGGGAGGTGATCCCATTAACTTAATCTTGGGCCAATTGGGCCCGAATTCGGACTGGTTTGGGCCAAGTTTGGAGCCCAACCAGTGATCTGGAATAGTGCCAGGAGGTGCAACCGCCTAGGCCAGGAGGTGGCACCGCCTGGGCTAAGCCTCCCAGCGAGACTGGGCGGTGCAACCTCTCCAGCCGGGAGGTGGCACCGCTTGAGCTCAGTCTTCGAGCAAGACTGGGCGGTGCAACCTCCCTGACAGAGAGGTGGCACCGCCTGAGCTCAGTCTTCGAGCAAGACTGGGCGGTGCAACCTCCCTGGCAGAGAGGTGGCACCGCCTGAGCTCGGTCTTCGAGCTCTGCCAGGCGGTGCAACCTCTCCAGTTAGGAGGTGCAACCGCCTGATCCCGGAATTCCGGGATTTGATCGTTTTGAGCTCCAAATTTGAATTGGGTTGGGGCCTATAAATACCCCACCCATTCAGCACTGAGACAGCAAGAACTCAAGCCGAAATCTTGATCTTTTCAGTGGTTCTTAGAGCTCAAAACTGCTAGTTTTCCTCCTCCTTCTGTTCTTCAAGTTTGAGTTGTAAAGAGAGGAGAGAAAACATTTGTAAGGGTTGTCTCTTGATCCCGTCAAAAGGAGTGAATCTATAAGAGGGTAGTTGGCCTTCGCCTATTGAAGGAAGGCTCCTAGTTGACGTCGGTGACCTCGCCGGTGGAGGAAGCCAAAAGTGGAGTAGGTCAAGACTGACCGAACCACTCTAAATCTCTGGTTTGCGTTTATTTTGAGCACTTTATCATTACTGCAAACCTCCTACATAGCTACTGCTCTTTGCGCTTTTACGAACGAGTTCTGTGCAGTTTACGTTCACATCTTAATTCCGTTTACAAACTGCAAACTGCTCTCTGCGCTTTTACGAACGAATTCTGTGCAGTTTACGTTTACGTCTTGATTCCATCTACAAACTGCAAACAGTCTCTCTGCGCTTTTACGAATGAGTTCTGTGCAGTTTACGTTTACGTCTTGATTTCACTTACAACTGCAAACTATCTTCTGCGCCTTTTTTACGGACAAGGTTCTGTGCAGTTTACGTTCACGTCTTGATTTCATTTACAACTGCAAACTGTCTTCTACGCTTTTACGAACAAGGTTCTGTGCAGTTTACATTTACGTCTTGATTTCATTTAGAACTGCAAACTGTCATATGCGTTTAGACGTAAACTACGCTTAGACGCAAACTGCGTTTAGACGCAAACTGCGTTTAGACGTAAGCTGCGTTTAGACGTAAACTGCGCTTAGACACAAATTGTGTTTAGATGCAAACTGCGCTTAGACGCAAACTGCGTTTAGACGTAAATCTGCGTTTAGACGTAAATCTACGTTTAGACGTAAATCTGCGTTTTAGACATAAAACTGCGTTTAGACGTAAACTACGTTTAAATGTAAAACTGCGTTTTAGATGTAAACTGAGTTTGGACGTAAATCTGCGTTTAGACGTAAATCTGCGTTTAAACGTAAATCTGCGTTTAGACGTAAAACTGCATTTAGATGCAAACTGCATTTAAACATAAATTGTGTTTAGACGTAAACTACGTTTAGACGTAAACTGCACTTAGTCATAAGTTATCTTTGAGTCGGCTTTTGCTTCAAAACTGATTTTTATCGAACGAACGCAGCTTTTGTTTTTAATCGCTAAAAGATATCCGCTGCACTAATTCACCCCCCCCTCTTAGTGCTCTCGATCCTAACAAACCTTTCGTCACAAACTTTTCATCTCTACGACGAAAGATACATTGCAGAATTCCAGCCGCATAGTACCATCTGTTTGATCTTGCTACTATGCTTTTTCTATCCAAATTTCAATGAAATTTTTATGACATCTTTGACACTTACTAACAGCATATTTCTCTTTAGTTTTCTCAAAAAATTCTCAATATAAACCATTGATCTTTTACGTAAAATCTGCTATACTTGAAAATATGCATTGTAAAATTTCAGCCGCATAGCATTGTTTGTTTGATCTTGATACTACATTGTTTCTATCCAAATCTCTACAAAATTTTTATGATAGCTTTGACACTTCCTAACAGTGGATTTCCCTTTAGTTTCATCAAAATATTCTCAATATAAACTACTGGTCTTTTACGTCCAATCTGCTATACCTAAAAATCTGTGCTGCAGAAAATTTCAGTCGCATATTGTTGCCTTAACCCATCTATTTGCAATCTTTTTTGAATGAAATTTTTTATACACTTCATAGATCATCTTGGCTTCCATTTAAGATTGACCTATTAAGAAATTCATCTCTACAAACGATTTTATGTTGCTGCAAATTTTTGTCGTAACCCGCTGAAATTTTTCGACGAGAATTCTGCAATCGCAACTTGCACCAATTTCCTTACTGTTATACTGCCGAAATTTTCTTGATTAAATTAGATATCCTTGCTGTCATATAAACTATGATTTTGCTATCAATTCCCTCCTCAATTCTCTCAAGTTTTTGGTGTAAATTACGTCGAGAAACCGTTGTTTCTTCAACGATAATTCTACTCTTACAAGACAACACATACTTGCTGCAACTTCCACTAATTTCTATCAAACCTTTGCTACCATCTACCACAGATCCAAAACATTCATCCATAGCCCTAAAACTCCACTAAACCACACCCTCAAACTGCACCCAAAACAGTCACAAAACAAGCCTAAATCGTAGCCTACATCCATCGATCCACCAATCCTTTCGACCATCACTTCTCTCAACTATACATGCCTTTAACCTGACAACAAAAGAGAGATCATAACATCGTAGATTTGGAGGCATATACTATGGCATCTAAAGAGACAATCAATGCTAAATTCGAAGCCTTGGAGGCGTGAATGGAGGATAAGATTCGGATGCTCTTTACCGAACTCAGATTGGGCCGACCACTAAGCCCGAAAAAATCATATCACGGAGAGAGCTTTGCCCAATCGCACTAGGCTCAAAGAGATGAGTTCCAAGAGAGGGGAGGCTCTATGACTGAACCCAACTATCCATGCATGAGAGTGGACTTCCCTAGATGGGAAGAAGGAGACCCGATTGGTTGGATCTCGCGTGCGGAGCGATATTTTTAGTATCACAAAACCGCGGATGCATATATGGTGAAAATTACAGCTATACATCTTGAAGGGGATGCTATACAGTGGTTTGACTGGTTTGAACATACTTATGGAGTCCTTTCATGGCGACAATTCAAAGAAGGACTGCTGATTCGCTTCAGACCAACCGATTACGAGAATATTGACGAACAACTAGCAAAGATCCAACAAACCTCCTCCATTCAGGAGTACCAAACCAGGTTTGAAAGGTTATCTAATCAAAATCATGATTGGTCTCAAAAACAGCTATTGAGGACCTTCATTGAGGGCTTGAAGTCGGAGATCCGAGGAGAAGTTAAAGCGCGACAGCCGTATACGCTTATGGCAGCCATCTCTTTCGCACGATATCAAGAGGAGCAATTGAACCATGAAGCTCGAAGGACTAGGGTCGCTCCTCAACCAGTAATATTGAAGCCCTTAGCCCCCCCTACTATCGACCAAGTCCCTACACCAAAAAGGTTCACAAAAGAAGAGCTTCGGGAGCGATATGCGAAGGGGTTATGTTGGCATTGTGACGAGCCGTGGAGCCGTGAGCATCGCTGTAGTAAAGGGGGACTTCTTATGATTGAACCGATAGAAGAAGAGGTCATTGAACATCCAAAAGAGAGCCTTGAAAATGAAGAAGAAGATGCAGAAGAAGAGCCATAACCGACCGAAGTTACGGTACATACACTAGCTGGCTACTCAAACCCGCAAACGATGAAAGTTGGAGGCCTTCTCAAACAACAACCGATCACTATTCTCATCGACACGGGCAGCACTAATAACTTCGTACACAGTAAGGTTGCTGTCCATATGAACTTACCTATTGAGAATTGTAGCAGGTTTGTCATTAAGGTCGCCAACGGACGGATTTTGAAGTATGATCGTAGGCGCCCGCAAGTGAAACTGTTGCTGAAGGACCAAGAGATAATTGCAGATTTCTTCCTTCTCCCTCTTAACAATCATGAGGCCATGCTCAGAATTAAATGGTTGATGACATTAGGTGATATTTTCTGGAATTTTATGAAACTAATTATGAAATTTTACAGTAAGGAGAAATAGGTGACATTGCACGGGAAACGTGGGGGCGACATAACAACGATTTGCACACAACAAACGGAGAATGTTTTGCATAAAGCATGCAGTGGCTTTTTGGTACAACTTGAGCAGCAAACTAAGGGAGAGCCAATAGAATTTGAAGATCCAAATCTACTTCCTTTGCTTGCTGAATTTTCAAATATATTTGACGAACCATGCAACCTACCTCTTACCCGTCGGCATGATCATTGTATAACGATTCTTCCAGGCAAATCTTCAGTAAATACTTGGCAATATCAGTATCTACATCTCCAGAAGGATGAAATAGAAAGGATTATAAAAGAGATGCTCGAAACAGGAGTTATTCGGCCGAGTTGCAACCTCTACTCTTCACCGGTGCTACTTGTACACAAGAAGGATGGAACATGGCGAATATGCGTTGATTACCGAGCTCTCAATGGCATAACCATCAAGGATAAATACCGTATTCCAGTACTAGATGAATTGCTATATGAAAGGGAGCACAAATCTTCACAAAGATGGACCTTTGATCTGGGTATTATCAAATACAAGTGTACGAAGAAGTCATACCGAAAACTGCCTTTTGAACACACAATAACCACTATGAATTTTTGCTTTCTTCAAAAGAAGGTGGAATATCTTGGGCATATCATATCAAAGGAAGGTGTGGCAGTAGACCCCTTCAAAATTGGAGCAATGCAAAATTGGATGACCCCGAGGAACATAAAATTGCTACAAGGCTTTCTGGGTTTAACAGGCTACTACTGCAAGTTCGTGAAAAACTATGGAGAGATCAGTGCACCACTTACTTCCTTTTTGAAAAAAGATGTCTTCCAATGGTCGGACAGAGCCTCCATTGCCTTCGACAAACTTAAGGCAGCCATGACGACGACGCCGGTGCTAACACTACCAGATTTCAACCGACCCTTCATTATTGAGGTCGACGCATCTAGAGTCGGAATTGGAGCAATTCTCATGCAAGATGGTCGACCACTCGCATACACTAGCAAGGCATTATCTCCCTCCCATCAAAATAAGTCAACATATGATAAGGAGATGCTCGCCATTGTGCGCGCAGCAACGAGGTGGAGACCCTACTTGATTGGTCGACGATTTCAAATTAAAACCGACCATAAAAGCCTCAAGTACTTTTTGGAGCGAAAGATATCATCCCCTGAGCAACAAAACTGGGTAACAAAACTTCTTGGATTTGATTATGAAATAACTTACAAAAAGGGGAAAGAGAATGTTCTTGCAGATGCGCTTTCGCAGCTACCCGAGCAAGCTGAAGTTTTGGCCATTTCATTTCCGACCAGCGACTTCCTTGAGGATATTAAGATGGAATGGTAGGAAGATTTAGAGACTAGTAAGATTATAAAAAAATTGGAGGAAGCACCAAGCTCCGTAGCTCATTACAATCGGGACTCAAAAGAATTATGCTATAAGGGACACATTGTGCTTGTGACAAATTCTACTTGCATCTTCAAGAGCAGATTTTGGACAAAGTTATTCCATATACAGGGTACTAAATTGAAAAGGAGTACGACATATCACTCACAAACCAACAGCCAGACGGAAGTTTTAAATAGGTGCTTGGAGACAGCCCAAAGCCACCCACCAAATATGACTACCCAAAGAGAACTCCAGACCCAGCCAAGTGCCATTATTGATCG
This sequence comes from Musa acuminata AAA Group, assembly GCF_036884655.1. NCBI lineage: Eukaryota > Viridiplantae > Streptophyta > Magnoliopsida > Zingiberales > Musaceae > Musa > Musa acuminata. Next base: position 24,945,043 of record NC_088356.1, on the reverse strand, counting down.
ACGGATCGTGACTCGACGACGACGACCCACTAATGAAGTTCTAATACAGTGGGCGAACCTACCAATAGAAGATGTCACTTGGGAGAACTATGACGACTTGAAGATCAAATTCCCAGAATTCACGAATCATCAGCCTCGAGGACAAGGCTGATTTGAAGAGGGCGGGCGGGTCTGTTAGGACTCTAGCTTGGAGAGTCCTAATTGAGAGGGACATTCATGTAAAACTGTTAGGACTCTAGCTAGGAGAGTCCTAATTGAGAGGGACATTTTGTTAGGACTCTAGCTAGGAGAGTCCTAATTGAGAGGGGCATTCATGTAGGAGGTGTTTTCTTAGAGAAGAATTAGGAGTTGTAAGGGAATAGGAGTCTTGACTAGGAGTCCTATTAGGAGTTGGTTAGAAGTAAGAGTCTTAAGTAGGAGTCCTATTAGGAGTTAGGGTTTAGAAGCCCTATAAATAGCCATGTATTCCTTCTCTTTTGATAAGCAATAGATGAATCTTTTCTGCAGCCTTTGAGCAGCAACTTGGAGAGAGGAACCCCTATAGAGTTCCAAGGAGGCCGATCCCCTAAAGAGATCAACCCCAAGTTTAGAATCTACAAGGATTCTAACACAAAAATGGGTAACCAAACTTCTTGGATTTGATTATGAAATTATTTAGAAAAAGGGGAAAGAAAACGTTGTTGCAGATGCACTCTCACGGCTACCTGAACAAGCTAAGGTTTCAGCCATCTCCCTTCTTACCACCGGTCTCCTCGAGGACATTAGGGAAGAATGGAAGAAGGATCCAGAGATCAGCAACATCATAAAAAAAATTGGAGGAGGATCCAAGTGCAATAGCCCACTACACCTGGGATTCGAGGGATCTACGCTACAAAGGTCGCATTGTGCTTATACCTGACTCCCCTTGCATCGCAATCATCTTGCGTGAAATGCACTCCATACCTTCAGCAGGGCACTCTGGATTCCTAAGAACCTACAAAAGAGTGAAGCAAAATTTTTATTGGAGAGGGATGAAAAAAATTATTTCTGAATATGTGGCACAATGTGATGTATGTCAACAGCACAAGGGTGAAACTGTGGCAAATCCAGGGAAGCTACAACCACTACCCATACCATACTCAGTGTGGACTGACATCTCCATGGACTTCATTGAAGGGCTACCATCCTCCAAAGGTAAAAGCACGATTCTCGTGGTGGTTGATCGACTTACGAAATATGCTCATTTTTGTGCTGTGAGAAATCCCTACACTGCTGCTAGTATTGCCTAGATTTTCATAGAAAATATTGTTAAACTGCATGGGATGCCAAGGTCCATCGTAAGTGATCGTGACAGGATCTTCACTAGTAAATTTTGGACCGAGTTATTTCAGTTACAAGGCACCAAACTCAAGATGAGCACAGCATATCATCCACAAACTGATGGCCAAACAAAGGTGGTAAATAGGTGCTTAGAGACGTACCTCCGATGTTTCGCTAGCGACCGACCAAAAGATTGGGCGAAATGGCTTCCCTGGGCCGAATGGTGGTATAATACTACATATCATTCATCTACAAAATGTGCCCCTTATGAAGCATTGTATGGTCGACCAACCCCTGTGATTCCAAAGTATGTAATTGGCTCGGCCAAGGTAGATCAGGTTGACCAAGAATTGATTGATAGGGACAAACTCTTACAACTGTTAAAAGATAATCTCTCTACCACTCAAGCCAAAATGAAGCAGCAAGCCGACACACGACGAAGTGAAAGAGAATTTTCAATGGGAGATTGGGTTTATCTTCGCCTACAACCATACAAGCAACTCTCTATCAACACTCGAGCCTCCATGAAGCTATCTCCATGTTTTTATGAGCCCTATCAGATCACAGAGCGTATTGGAGCCATGGCGTACAGACTTAAATTACCTGAGGATGCCAAAATTCACTATGTCTTCCACGTATCATGCCTAAAGCCCAAGTTGGGAGAACATGAGTCACCCCAGATCCAACTCCCCAACACAACTGAGGATGGAGTTATTCAAGCCCAACCACAAGCCATCCTTGATCGTAGGATCGTGATGCGTTGCCGACATCCCTCAACTGAAATACTAGTGCATTGGAATAATCTACCACTTGAAGATGCCACATGGGAACCATATGAGGAGCTGAAGACCTAGTTCCCTGAGTTCATGGAATCTCAGCCTTGAGGACAAGGCTGATTTGAAGAGGGCGGGTCTGTTAGGACTCTAGCTAGGAGAGTCCTAATTGAGAGGGACATTCTGTTAGGACTCTATTAGGACTCTAGCTAGGAGAGTCCTAATTGAGAGGGACATTCATGTAGGAGTTTTTCTTAGATAAGAATTAGGAGTTGTAAGGAAATAGGAGTCTTGAGTAGGAGTCATATTAGGAGTTGGTTAGAAGTAAGAGTCTTAAGTAGGAGTCCTATTAGGAGTTAGGGTTTAGAAGCCCTATAAATAGCCATGTATTCCTTCTCTTTTCATAAGCAATAGATGAATCTTTTATGCAGCCTTTGAGCAGCAAACTTGGAGGGAGGAACCCCTATAGAGTTCCAAGGAGGCTGATCCCCTAAAGAGATCAACCCCAAGTTTAGAATCTGCAAGGGTTCTAACACGCCCCCCAAGATTTCCCAACAAGTATCGCCTAGTAATGGTGGTGGTACTACCAGGACCCTAGAAATATGAGAATAGACACTTTTAGGCTCCATTTTCAAACTCATTGAGGCCTATATAAACTCCACCCTTTTCTACATGAAAGGGTAACGAAAACTTACTTTAATCTTGAGTCTTTGAGGCCTTAAAGTGTTGTAAAAGCTAGAGTTCTCCTCCTTTCTTCTAAGTATTTAGATCATCCAAGAGAGGAGTAAAAACTTGTAAGGGTTGTCTCCTAAGCCCAATCAAAAGGAAAAAAGCTATAAAAGGGTGGTTAGCCTTCGCCTATTGAAGAAAGGCCTCTAGTGGATGTCGGTGACCTCGTCGGAGGAGGAAGCCATGGATGTAGGTCACGTTGACCCAACTACTCTAAAATCTTGGTTTGCATTTACTTTGAGCATCTTTCCTTTATAAGTAAACTGTCTCTCCTCCTTACTGTGCTTAACTACGTCTACTTATGCTTTGACGTAAACAATTTTCGAAATCTGTTTTACTTGTATGAAAGCTTTACGAAACCGATATTTTTTAGTTGTGTGATTTGCATTGTTGCAATTCACCTTAGTCTTCTCTTGGTATTTCCCGAAAGGTTTCAAGTTCAACGTTCATCCAAAAGGATTGAGTTGAAACCACTTTTGTTAAATCGGCCTTAATCGCAATAAGTCTTTTAAATCATAAAAGTTTTCCATTGCACTAATTCACCCTCCCCCTCTTAGTGCGCTCTTGATCCTAACAATTGGTATCAGAGCGAGGTTCATTCTCAATTGGATTAAAACCTAAGAGATATGGCATTTACCGAAAACTAAGAGGGTCACTCTATTACACGTTCGCCCATGTTCAATGGGACGGATTACACCTATTGGAAGACTTGAATAAGGATCTTCCTTATTTCTATGGATTTTGAGCTTTAAAATATTGTAGAAAATGGATTTCAAAAGTCTTCTCTTCTAATGATCAATTGGAATGAATTGGAGAAGAAGACTTTCGCTCTAAATGTAAATTATTTTGTGCACTAGATAAGAATGAGTTCAATCATGTTTCAATTTGTGAAACTGCTTTTGATATTTGGCACACACTCAAAGTGACTCACGAAGGCACAAGTAGAGTGAAAGAGTCAAAAATCAACCTTTTGGTACATTCTTATGAACTAATTTGAATGAAACCAAGTGAGACTATTGGAGACATGTACACCTATTTTACGGATGTCGTCAATGGTCTGAAAGGACTCGGTAAAAGTTTTTTGGATTTTGAGCTCGTTAATAAAATTTTAAGATCCCTTCCAAAAAGTTGGGACCCTAAAGTCACGGCCATCCAAGAGGCCAAAGATTTAAACAACTTTCCTCTTGAAGAATTAATTGGGTCAATAATGACCTACGAAATGACATGAAAAGCTCATGAAGAGCATGAGGACACCTTTCCAAAGAATAGGAAGGATATGGTACTTAGAACTTAAGAAAACCACTTGAGAGAAAACTCGAGTGATGAGGACTTTGACGATGACTTGACACTTTTAAAAAAGAAATTCAAAAATTTATTAAAAAAATAAATTTAAAAATGACACTAAAAATAAATTTGAACTCAAGAAAGACAAGTAATTTGCTATGAATGCAAGAAGCCGGGACACTATAAAAGTGAATGTTCCCAAGCCAAGAAGAGAATACCAAAGAAGAAGGCGCTCAAAGCAACATGGGATGACTCAAGTGCATCCAAACAAGAGGAGCCCAACACCGAACAAGTTGCTCATTATGCACTAATGGCCATTGGAGAGGAGGTAACAAATTTAATTGATGCAGATTTACATTTGATAAATTATTAAATGCTTTTCATGATTTATTTGATGAATGCAAAATAATTAGTAGAAAATATAAATTGTTAAAAAAGGAGCATAATACTATTGTTAGTTTTTTTTTTTTTTGTTAGTAAAAGTAAATTGATTATGTATAAAGTTTGATACTATTGTTAGTAATTTCGATAAATTAAAAATTGAGCACAATGATAGTTTAGCTCCATGTATGAAATGCCATGATCTAGAAATACTCCAAAAGGAGAACTTGCTACTCAAGGATACCTTGAAGAAATTTGAGGTTGATAGCAAGTTCTTGAACATGATCCTTACCAATAAGGGTCACATTCATAAGAGAAGTGGAATCGGATTTATGAGAAGCTCTCACTAAAATCCAACCACCTTCACAAAAACAAATACAACTTTTGTTGCAAACATTGACATAGAGCTTATTATTGTCTATTCAAGAAAGTTAGTCCAAACAAATTGATTTGAGTTCCTAAAGGAACCATAAAGAACTTCATGCAACATGATAAGCAATTTAGATCGATTTTTAATGCACCCAAGATTAAATGGGTACCGAAAAATCATCCTTTTTTGTAGAAACGTATACCATCACAAGCTAGGAGCAAGAGATGATACCTTGATAGTGGATGCTCAAGGCATATGACCAGAGATCCATCTCAATTCTCTAAGGTCACTAGTATAGACGAAGGATATGTCACCTTCGGAGACAACAACAAGGGTAAAATCATTGGCAAAGGAACCATAGGTAACAAATCCAACTTCTTTATTGAAGATGTTTTGTTAGTTGATGGTTTAAAATATAACATCTTGAGCATTAGTCAATTATGTGATAAAGGATATATTGTTAAATTTGAATCTAATGCTTGCATTATTGAAAAACTACACAAAAACATATCTATGAATGCATTAAAATAAAATAACATATACACCATTGACATTAATGACCTTTGTAATGAAATATGTTTTTTGGTTTTGAATGATGATGCTTGGCTTTAGCATAGGAGATTAGGTCATGCAAGCATGAAACTAATCACCCAAATTTCATCCAAAGAACTTGTAAGAGGAATTCCTCATATCAAGTTCGTCAAAGATAATGTGTGTGATGCTTGTCAATTAGGAAAACAAATAAAAAATAGTTTCAAACCTAAGAATCAAATAAGCACCTCTAGACCTTTGCAATTGATCTATATGGACTTATTCGGACCAATCTCTACATCAAGCTTAGGAGGTAGCAAATACGCTTTTGTCATTGTAGATGATTATAGTAGATACACATGTACTTATTTCGTGAAACACAAAAGTGAATGCTTTAGATATTTCATCAAGTTTTGTAAACTTGTTCAAAATGAAAAGGGTTTTATGATTTCATCAATTCGAAGTGATCACGGTGGTGAATTTCAAAATCATGATTTTCAAGAATTTTATGAATCTAATGGATACAACCACAACTTCTCTACTACAAGAAATCCTTAACAAAATGGAGTAGTAGAAAGAAAGAATAGAAATTTCTAAGAAATGGCAAGAACTATATTGAATGAAAATAGCCTACCCAAATATTTTTGGGCCGAAGCCGTAAACATGGCATGCTATGTCATGAATAGAATACTAGTAAGACCCTTACTCACCAAAACTCCTTATGAGTTGTGGAACAACAAAAAACCCAATGTTTCATATTTTAAAATTTTTGGGTGTAAGTGTTTTATTTTGAATGAAAAAGATGCCTTAGGAAAATTTGATGCTAAATCCGATAAAGGAATTTTTCTTGGCTATTCTTCGATTTCTAAAGCATTTTGTATTTTCAATAAAAGAACTTTAATTATTGAAGAATCCATTCATGTTGTTTTTAATGAGATTTTTGAAATTAAGAAAAATAATTTTGATGATGATATTAATTTTGATACTTTGAATTTAAATGAAACCCCTTCTCCAACTAGCAACTTGGATGCATCCACTTCCGAAACATCCTTACCCAAGGATTGGAAGTATGTAGATGCTTATCCTAAGGAGCTAATCATAGGAGACACATCTAAAGGGGTTCAAACACATTCTTCTCTTAAAAATTTTTATGCCAATGTCGCTTTTCTCTCCCAAATTGAACCTAAATGTATTAACGAAGCCATGAAAGATGATTCATGGATTATCGCAATGCAAGATGAGTTAAATCAATTTGAGAGAAATGAGGTGTGGAAGCTTGTTCCTAGGCCAAATGACCATTTAGTTATTGGTACTAAATGTGTCTTTAGAAACAAGCAAGATGAATATAGTATTGTATTAGAAACAAGGCTAGATTAGTGGCTAAAGGATTCAACCAAGAAGAATGTATCGATTACGAAGAAACCTTCGCTCTTATGGCTCGATTAGAAGCCATAAGGATGCTTCTTGCCTATGCTAATAGTAATAATTTTAAATTATTTCAAATTGATGTTAAAAGTACTTTTCTTAATGGCTTTATTTCCGAAGAAGTTTATGTTGAACAACCTCTCGGATTTGAGAATAATAATTTCCCTAATCATGTGTTTAAATTAACTAAAGCTCTTTACGGTTTAAAACAAGCCCCAAGGGCTTGGTATGAGATACTTAGTTCATTTCTTATTGAAAATAATTTGTCTAAAGGTAAGGTCGATACTAATTGTTTATCAAAAATTTTAAAAATAATTTTCTCATTGTTCAAATTTATGTTGATGATATTATTTTCGGTTCCACAAATGAATCTTTTTGTGAATCATTTGCTAAGAGTATGAGTCTTGAATTTGAAATGAGTTTGATGGGAGAATTAACCTTCTTTTTGGGTTTACAAATCAAACAACTAAGTAATAGCATCTTTATTAGTCAAACAAAATACGCTTTAGATTTGCTAAAAAGGTTTAATATGGATAGCTCAAAAGCTATCAACACTCCTATAAGCACCTCCACTAAGTTAGAAATTGATGAAAGTGGAGAAAGCCTTGATCAAAAAAATTATAGGGGTATGATATAAAGTATACTTTACCTCACTGTAACTAGACCTGATATCATGTTTAGTGTAGGACTTTGTGCTAGGTTTCAATCTAATCCTAAGATATCTCATCTCAAAGTAGTTAAAAGAATACTTATATCTTAAAGGATAATTTGATTTTATTAGATATAAAACATCAATTGGCCGATATTTTTACAAAACCTTTAAGTGAAGAACAATTTGATTTTATTAGAAGAGAATTAGGAATTTTAACTTGTCCGAATGCATGAATTTATTAAATCTCGTTTTCAAACTTTCTTGATCTTTGATTATTTACTTAAATTCTGTATTGAAAATTATGTGCCTTGATGCTAAAAGTTTCTATGATCATGCAATATCATGTTTATCTTCATGATTGGGATTGAAAAGCTATGACAAAACATTGTCCGAATGCATGATTTTGTTGTATTTCACTTCCGGATTTAATGCATTTCTTGAATGGAGCTTTCATGAGCCTATGTCATATCAAATTTGTTTCATATCCATGCTCTATCACTAAATGATTTTTGATACATGAAATTAATTGACAAATGCATCTCTCATGGACTTATCTTTTGTTAATTTTTTTTTTAGAAATGGATTTGATATAATGATTCTTTCACATGAATTCCTTCTTGATGAAGGAAGATTTTTTGAGATGAACACTTGCAAGGATTTATTTTCAAATATATATCTTGATCCTTGTGAAAAATGAAGCATAATGAAACTCTCTTATCGATCTTAACTTCATTTAAAGTTGGTTCTCAATAGCTTTTCCTCCTTACTTTCCTCCTTCATGCAAAGTTTAGATGATAAAGAAAAGGGAAGAAGTAATGAAAGCTATCTCTTTAATGAACTTTTGAATGATTCCATGTCATGAATGCTTGAAATATAATTGGTATGATTTTTTATAACATGAATTTTTACCACACTTGCATTTATTGTTGAATCGTTCTCCTTTATGTTGATGCCAAAGGGGGAGAAATATGTGGTAAATTGATGATAGAATGAATTGCTATACACTTGAAATGTTTGTATTAATGATAAGATATCTAGAGCTCAACTTGTAATTTTACAAATTGATATATTACTATATGATGAATTGCTATGATTGCTATCCTTCACATTTGAAATATAAGACTTGAAAATGAATGTCATGCCTTGACATCATTGCTATATCATGATAGGAATCATGATGAGGGGTATTGATAAGTTTAAATGAAATTAACTTATTAATATGTCTCTTGAATTCAAAGGCTTTGAATTCAAGAATGACTTTTCTTAAGTATGGCATATAGATAGGGGGAGTTAAGGTTAACTCCGTCATCAATTGATTGTCATCATAAAAAAGGGGGAGATTGTTGAATCTCGAATTTTGATGATAAAGTTAATTGTTATTTGTTTATCTAATCTATATGTTGAGAAAAGTGTGCAGGATTAACTACGATGGTAGTAAGACATGCAGTAGGTGTTATGCCAGAGTCAAGATCAAGATCACGTTGGGAGTCTGAGAGTTCGTCGGAAGTCCGGACGTTCGTCGGAAGTCCGGACGTTCGTCGGAAGTTCTGCGGGAACCAGCCGAGAAGTCCAAGAGCTTGCCATAGAAGCTCATCGGAACTCACCAAGAAGATCATCGCGAAGTCCAGGAGCTTGTTGGGAGTCCGCCGGAGCATCGACGAAGGTTCATCGGATATTCGCCAGAAGTTCACCGGATGTTCGCCAGAAGTTCACCGGAAGCTCGCCGGAAGAAGCGATTGACGCACCAGAACACGAATTACAATAATGATGTCTTAATTATCGTAGTTAGTGTATATATTAAGTTAGGATTGGGAGGTGATCCTACTAACTTAATCAGGGGCCATCTGGGCCCTTAACAGACCCAAATTGAACCAAATGGAACAACCCATTTGAACCCAGAATTCCTGGCCAACGGTGGCACCGCCCAGGAGACTCGGTCTCCCAAGGATTTTGGGTAGTAGTACCACCCCTATCAAGCGGTGGTACCGCTGATAGTTATTACTGTCAGTAGTGGTACCGCCCTTGTCAAGCGGTGGTACTGCCTGAGCTTGGTCTTCGAGCGCTGTCAGGCGATAGTATCACCTAGACTGAGCGGTGGTACCGCTCAGTGACAGATAACAAGCGGTAGTACTGCCCAGTAATGGTGGTGGTACCGCCAGGACCCTGAAAATCTGGGAATGGACACTTTTAGACTCCATTTTCAAACTTATTAGAGCCTATATAAACCCCACCCTTTCCTGCATGAAAGGGTAATGAAAACTTGCTTTAATCTTAAGTCTTTGAGGCCTTAAAGTGTTGTAAAAGCTAGAGTTTTCATCCAAGAGAGGAGTGAAAACTTGTAAGGGTTATCTCCTAAGCCCGTCAAAAGGAGAAAAGCTATAAAAGGATGGTTGGCCTTCGCCTATTGAAGGAAGGCCTCTAGTGGATGCTAGTGACCTCGTCGGAGGAGGAAGCCAATAGTAGATGTAGGTCACATTGACCGAACCACTCTAAAATCTTGGTTTGTATTTACTTTGAGCATCTTTCCTTTATAAGCAAACTACTTCTCCTCCTTATTGTGCTTAACTACGTCTACTTATACTTTGACATAAACATTTTCTAAAATCTGTTTTACTTATACGAAAGCTTTATGAAATCAACGTTTTTCAATTGTGTGATTTGCATTGCATTGCTGCAAATCACCTTAGTCTTCTTTTGGTATTTCTTGAAAGGTTTCAAGTTCAATGTTCATCCAAAAGGATTGAGTTAAAACCACTTTGGTTAAATCAGCCTTAATCACAATAAGTCTTTTAAATCGTAAAAGTTTTCTGCTGCACTAATTCACCCCCCCCCCCCCCTCCCTTAATACGCTCTTGATCCTAACAAATTATGCCTCTCCTATGAATTGTTGAATCTCGGATTTTGATGATGAAGTCAATTGTCATTTGTTATCTAATCTATATGTTGAGATAAGTGTGCAGGATTAACTATGATGAAAGTAAGATATGCAGCAGGAGTTGCGCCGGAGTCAAGACAATGATCACGTTGGGAGTTCGAGAGTTCGACGGAAGTTCGGACAGTCGTCGGAGGTTCTGCGGGAACAAATCCGAGAAGTCCATGAGCTTGCCAAAGAAGCTCGTCGGAACTCGCCAAGTGGATCGTCGCAAGTCCAGGAGTTTACCGGAAGTACGCAGGAGCATCACCGAGGGTTCATCGGATGATCGACGGAAGTTTGCCGGAAGAAGCGATTGATGCACTGGAGCAAGTTGCAGTAAATGTCTTAGGAAATATCATAGTTAGCACAATGATTAGGTTGGAAATGGGAGGTGATCCCATTAACTTAATCTTGGGGCAATTGGGCCCCTGAAAAACCTAAATTGGGCCGAATAGATCAACCCATTCGGACCCTGATTTCTGCTAGGCGGTTGAACCGCCCAAGCCAGGAGGTGGCACCGCCTGGGCTAAGTCTCCGAGCCAGACTAGGCGGTGCAACCGCCCCAGCCAGGAGGTGGCACCGCTTGGGCTCAGTCTCCGAGTTTTAAAGAGAGGAGAGAAATTTCTGTAAGGGTTGTCTCCTAAGCCCGTCAAAAGGAGTGAAACTGTAAAAGGGTGGTTGGCCTTCGCCTATTGAAGGAAGGCCTCTAGTTGACGTCGGTGACCTCGTCAGTGGAGGAAGCCAAAAGTGGAGTAGGTCAAGATTGATCGAACTACTCTAAATCTCGGTTTGCATTTACTTTGAGCATATTATCTTTACTGCAAACCTCCTCAAAAGCTTACAGCTTTCTGCGCATATACGATCGGGTTTCAAGCTTTGCACTTTCCGAATCGGCGTTTAGACGTAAATCAGTTTTATCGTACGATCATCATATTTTTATTTGCATTTACATTTTGATTTCTATCATAACTGCAAACTGCCTTTATATCCTTGCTTAAACTGCATCTCGCTTAATCAAGTGATTTACGAATCAACATTTAGACGTAAATCAGTTTTTTCGTATGAATATCATATTTCAGTTTGCGCCTACTATCTGATTAGAATCATAACTACAAACTACATTTATATCATTGCTACATCTCGCTTAAACAAAAGTTAAAGTGATTTACGAATTGGCTTTCTTACCAAAATCACTTTTAATGAACGAACGCAGTTTTTATTTTAATCGTAGAAGGTTTTCCGCTGCACTAATTCACCCCCTCTCTTAGTGCTCTTGATCCTAACATGAATATGACCCTCATAGGCAAGGGTCATGTTCAAGGACTTGCTATCAACTTTAAATTTTTGTAAAGTTTCTTTGAGTAGCAAGTTCTTATTTTTAAGTATTTCTAATTCATCACATTTTTTGTAAGGAGCTAAACCATCATCATACTTAATTTTTAATTTATCAAAATCACTAACAATTGAAGCATGCTCTTTTTTCAACAGTTTATACATTTTACTAACTAATTTACATTTATCAAATAAATGAAAAGAACTTAATAATTCATCAAAAGATACATGAGCTTTGATCGAGTTACTTACCTCATCGCCATATGCCATCAATGCGTACTGAGCAACTTGCTCTTTGTTGGTTGGCTCTTCTTCGGATGCACTTGAGTTGTCCCAAGTTGCATTAAGTGCTTTCTTCTTCTTTGGTTGCTTCTTCTTCACTTAGGGATATTCACTTTTGAAGTGCCCCGACTTCTTACATTTGTAGCATATGACTTGTTCTTTCTTGTGTTCAACTTTATTTTATGTCATTTTTAGATTTATTAATTTTTATAAATTTTTTGAACTTTTTTATCAAGAGTGCCAAGTCATCATCATAGTCCTAATCACTTGAATTTTCTTTTAAGTGGTCTTCATGAGTTCTTAGTGTCATATCCTTCTTGTTCTTTGGAAGATTGTTCTCAAGCTCTTCATGAGCATTGCAAGTCATCACATAGGTCATTAGTGACCCGATAAGTTCTTCGAGAGGGAAGTTATTCAAATCCTTGGCCTTTTGAATGACCATTACTTTAGAGTCCCAACTCTTTGGAAGGGATCTCAAGATTTAATTAACAAGTTCAAAGTTCAAAAAATATTTGCTAAGAACTTTTAAACTATTAACGACATCTATAAAACGGGTGTACATGTCGACAATAGTTTCACTTGGCTTCATCCAAAACAATTCATAAGTATGAACTAAAAAAGTTTATCTTAGACTTATTTACTCTACTAGTGCCTTCGTGAGTAATTTCGAGTGTATGCCAAATATCAAAAGTCGTTTCACAAATAGACACTCGATTGAACTCATTTTTATCTAAAGCGCAAAACAAGGCATTCATAGCCTTAGCATTTAACATGAAAGTCTTCTTCTCCAACTCATTACAATCGTTCTTTGGAAGAGAAGACTTTTAAAAGCCATTTTCCACAATGTTCCATAACTCAAAATCTATAGAAATTAGAAAAATCCTCATTTTAGTCTTCCAATAGGTGTAATCCGTCCCATTGAATATGGGTGGATGCATAATTGAATTACCCTTTTGGTTGCTGGCAAATGTCATCTCACTTGGGTTTCAAACCAAACAGAGAGTGACCTTGCTCTGATACCAATTGTTAAGATCAAGAGTGGCACAAAGAGGGGGGGGGGGGTGTGTGAATTAGTGCAGCAGAAAAAATCGTCGGTTTTATAAAATATTCATTCATTAAAAACCAATATCAGAAAGTGCTTGAATTTAGAGTAAATGAACTAGCAATTAACTTATAAAGTAATGGCAGTAATGAAAAGCAGAATGTAAATGAGCACACCGAAATTTATAGTGGTTCGTTCGTTGTGACCTACATCCATTTCTGATTCCTCCTCCGTCGAGGTCACCGGTGTCCACTAATGGTCTTCCTTTAATAGGCAAAGACCAACCACCTCTTTACAGTGCTTTCTCCTTTTCACGGGTTTAGGAGATAACATTTACAAGCCTCACACCTCTCTTGAATGATCACAACACTAGAAAAGGAGAAGGAGGACTCTTTATATTTTTACAACACTTTCACACCCCAAGACTTCAATATTTTGTTCACACTTTTGTTTCCTTTCATACAAAAAAGGATGGGATATTTATAGGCCCTAATGGCCTTAGAATTGGAGTAAAAAAGTGTCATATCCTCAGATTTTGGGGTACTAGTGGTACCACCATCTGATACTCTAACACTGGGCAGTACTACCGCCTAACAGAGCTCGAGCTCGAAGACCGAGCTCTAGCGATACCACTACCTGACAAGACAGTACCACCACTTGGCAGCATTAACTATCGGTGGTACCACTGCCTAGTCTGGGCGATACCACCACCTAGAGCACTTGGGAGACTAAGTCCCAAGCGGTGCCACCGTTGGTCGTGACTTTAGGTGCTAAATGGGATGCTTAACTGGCCCAGTTCAGCCCTATTAAGGGCCTAGTTGGCCTCTAATTGAGTTAGTGGGATTAACTCCCAATCCTAATATAACTTATGGTCTAACTATGATAATTACGGCATTTAAACGAGCAATCTCTGTCCGGTATGTAAATTGTTCTCTCGGTGAACTTCCAACGAACTTCTCAGCAAACTTCCAATGAACTTCTAGCAAACTCTCAGCGAACTCCCGATGAACTCTCAGTGAACTTCCGACGAACTCTCGGCAAGCTCCAGACGAACTCTCGGCAAACTCCTAACAAACTCTCGGTGAGTCTTCTATCAAACTTCTGGCATATCATTCAAATCTTCAACGTATCGTCCGATCTTTGATTCCGGCCCAACATCTGCTTTATGCTTTACTGCTATCGTAGTTAATCCTGCATACTTATCTCAACATATAGATTAGATCAAATAATTTACTTATTGATTTCATCATCAAAATCTGAGATTCAATAAGGATATCCTATATGAGTACTCCACTCTTTGATACCGGACTTATAGGTCTAGAGGTTCCAAATCTAGCACAACTGGTCATTGGGAGTGGTAGCCAACCTTATGAGGACTATTGAGTGTCAATAGAGGATCATCCACTCTTAGTGTCATGAGAGGAATATCCCATGTATTCTTGCTCAGACAAATCCCTAGCCAGGGTCATTCGGATTAAGAGAGAAAGAGTTCTCTAGGAGAATCCAATTAGAGCAGGACTTGATTAGAAACTGCATGGGTCTGATAGCACCATGCCCGGTATACGATCTCTAGGATATTAGATGGATAAGCGACTATAGGTATATGGTAATTAAGGATCGATAGATCCAATGGATTGGATTCTCCTATATTGTCTGGGGACTGTTGCGTAGTGGCCTAGTATGTCCATAGTTAATGAGTCAAGTGAATTATTATAGAGATAATAATTCACTGAGATAAAAGGAGTTCTGACAGGTATGACGCATAGCCAGCTCGATATTGGGCCTAGAGGGTCACACATATATGATAGACATTGCGATGAGTAGAGGTTCATATATAAGATATCCACCGGAGCCCCTATCTTATTGGATATCTAATAAGCCTTTGAATTATTGGATCCTATGGATGAGATCTAATAAGAGTCAATAAGAGATTATTGGATAGAGATCCACTAATCTAAGAGGCTTGGGTAGTTAGATGGAGATCCAATACTCAATAAGACTGGATCCATTAGAGTTATATTGATAGGGGACCTCTATAAATAGGAGAGAACCAATAGTTCATAGGCTATAGCCTTTTCGGTTTGCCTCTTCTATTCTCCTCCCCTTCTCCTCCTTAAAGCAGACTTAGGGTTTTGAGGAGCGTCGTCGCAGCCTTGTTGTGTTGATCACCACTAGAGAGGACACTTGACCTCCTTCACCCTCTCCTAGAGATCTGCAGAGATTCAGGGATATACGATCTCCTTAGGTAACACAATCTATCTTATATGTAGTTTAAAGTTTCATGGTTTTTGCGCACCAATCATCACATGACAACAAACACAACTTTGGAAAATTAGAAATTTTGTTTTTAATGTTCTTTCGTTGTGCATGTGATGTCATCCCCTAAGATTTTTCAACAGTGGTATTAGAGCCAAGCTGTTCATGCGAAAGATTGGTTTTGAACTACGTGTGTTGTGTTTTAGAAAATCCTTTGATATCAAAATCATTGAAGCAAAAGGTGAGGGAGGACAGCAACTCGTAGGTTTGCCAAACTTGTAGCCTTTGGCCACCTGCGTGTCGGTCTCGGCCACCTATGTGCAAGGGGCCATAGGTAACCAGTAGCCGGCGACCATCCGCCCACAAGTAAGATGCCTACAGCGCAGGCTGCCTGTGCGTGGGCATTGCGCTCGCGTGCAAGGGCGGCACTTGCAGTTGCTGCGCCAGCGGGTAGAGGTGTTGTGGGGTAGCGGCGCTTATGGCCGTTGCACCCACGGGCAGAGGCACCATGGGGCAGCGGCGCTTGCAAGTGTTGCGCCCGTGGGGGGCGCCCACTTGCAAGGACCGTGCCGCCCGCGGGCGAGCTGCCCACATGTAATGGTGTCGCCCCCCGCCCCTATAGTGGCCGCTACCAGCAGGGTGGCGGCGGCGACAACATAGCAGGGAGAAAGAGGGGATTAGGGCATCTTTCGAGTAAAATATAGTTTTGCCCCTCGAAATTTTAGAAATTCTAGATTTTATCCTTTTTTCAAATTACCAAAATACCTCTTAGAATTTATAAATTCCCTACATGTCCCTGATTTCAAAAAATATTAATTAATTAAAATTCATAATTGATAATATTTTTATTATTATCTAGTAGACTTACATGATTATGATGTGTGCATGTGATGTATGTATGATATATGGATGGATGATCATGGATCGTGTGATGATGTATATACTTGTAATTATTATTATTGGGGCCTGCGAGCCTCCATTTTATTTCTCGTTTATTGTTGGGCTTATGTACCTATGATTAAGTTGTAATCACACAAGGAGATATAATAGGAGCGTAGAAGCGATAGCAAGACCCACGAGACAAATGATCGCGATGCATGCAAATGTGTCGAGATGCCAACGGAACCGACGAGGATGAGATGGACGATCATAGGGCATGGAGCTGCACCGTTGCACATATAGATCTTGATGTGAGTGATTAGGCCTATTGGCTCGGGCCTAATCACATTAGATTGTAGTCCATGATCATTTGGTGTGATTGCTCATGTGATGTGTGATTGCTTGTATGCCTACTAGATATGTATATATATTTGCATGCAATGTAGATATATATTAAATATATATATGTGTGTGACATGTCATATTAGGAGACCAAATCAAAGAAACCCCTCTCTCGATAATATTAAGTCGGTAAACGTGAGGCAATTAGATTGACCCACGTGACCTTCCATCGTTATAGGTAGGGATCGATTCTCGATGTAGGTTGAGTTGGTCGAGTCCCTCGAGGCTCACCTATATCATGATTCGCTATCTTGCCTACGACATAGAGATGTCATCGTTGACCTGAGAACATGGTATGCTTAGTCGAGTCCCTCGAGGGTATATCATCGAATCAAACTCATCTTGTAATAATAGTGTTGACTTAACTAGACATCATGGTTGGTCGAGTCTCTCGATACCATGTGGTTCGGAGGCCGAACATGATGGAAATCACAAGGAGTTGTGATCGATACGAGTTGCCTACCTTTTGGGCTTAGTATGATTGGTCGAGTCTCTCGATGTTACATTAAGATGTTGATTGGATCCCGATCCCACTAGAAGTTTGCCAGAGACTTCCATTTCACGTGCTGAGGGTGTCGCATGACTCATCAGTAAAATAGTGAGAGTAGATTAAGATAGAAGTTCATATCTTGATTGTTTATTTTCTATAAAATATGCATCTTATTTATTTTTACTACATCTTTATTTTCATAAAATGTCACTTTCAAATCCCTTACATGTCATACTTGACGTCAATCGCCTCACTAATCCAAATTATACGGATTGGCTCTGCAACTTGAGAATTATTCTCACAATGGAGAAAATCGCATATATCCTTGATACCTACACTCGAGGAAGGGGCAAGTGAGGATGGGATCGTTAACTACGTGAAGTACATAGATGACTCCACTCTTGCTCAGTGTTACATGTTGGGCTCCAAGATTCCTGAGTTACAACGACAACATGAAAAGATGGATGCTAGATCTATTCTCCTACATGTCCATAAACTATTTGAGGAATATGGTGTTGGGAAATCATGGGGCGACATCACATGCGCAGCGGAAGAACAAGAAAACAAAATCCCCGATTCCCAAAAAGATGTTCGTCGTCGTGCGAAGATTGGTGCGCAAAAATCCGCGAAACATGAAACTGCGTATAGAGTAGATTGTGTTACCTAGGGAGATCGTATATCCCTGTTTCCTTGCAGATCCTTAGGAGAGGGTAAAGGAGGTCAAGTGTCCTCCTCTCTAGCGGTGATCCACACAGCAGGGTTGCGATGACGCTCCTCAAAAAACTCCAGGCCTGATCTGAGGTGGAGAGGAAGAGGAGAATAGGAAAGGCAAGCAAAGGCTCTAGCCTATGAGGCTCTGAATTCCTCCTATTTATAGAGGTCCCCTGTCAAACCCTAATGGGTCCTCCCCTAGTGGGTATTGGATCTGCATCCAATAAGACAAGGGCTCCATCGGAGATCTCATATCCGAACCTCTACTCATCGCAGTGCCTACCATATGTGTGTGACCCTCTAGGCCCAATATCGAGCTGGCCGTGAGTCATACCTGTCAGAACTCCTTCTAACTCAGTGAATTATTATCTCTGTAATAATTCACTTGACTCATCGACTACGGAAGTACTAGGCCACTACGCCATAGTCCCCAGACGATACAGGGGAATCCAATCCATTGGACCTGTCTGTTTTCAGTTACCGTGTACCTATAGTCCCTCATCCATCTAATATCCCAGAGACTGTATATCGAGCATGGTGCTGTCAGACCCATACGGTTTCTACTCGAGTCTCGCTCTAATCGGATTCTCCCGGAGAACTCTTTCTCTCTCAACCCGAATGACCCTGGCCAGGGATTTGTCTGAGCAAGAACACATGGGATATTCCTCTCATGACGCCGAGAGTGGATGATCCTCTATCGACACTCAATAGCCCTCGTAAGGTCGACTACCACTCCCAATGACCAGCTGTACTAGATCTGGGACAGCCAAACCTATAAGTCTGGTATCAAAGAGTGGAGCACTCATACAGGACATCCTTGGTGTCTCAAGTCGAAGGACCAGATACACCACTAGGACTACGGAATCACTGTCTGACAATAAGGCATCATCAACCATCCAGCATTCCGTAAGCGGATCAATCAGTGAACTCATTCTCCAATGAGCACCTGTACTGTATCCCTAGTGTCCCTACACGAGCAACTATGAGACCAGCTGCATCCATCATATGGACGGGTATACAGCACACCAGTCTATCCGGTTATCACAATGTCCCTCTCGAGTAACCTATGACCGGGATCATTTAGGATATGTGTTTAAAGGTGAATCGATCTCATTATCGTGATCTCATCACGATCCGATTCCCATTGCACAAATCCAAGGACATCACAATATATGTATGCATTTATGCAATAGTTATAAAGTGATATACGCCAAAATATAATAAGCAAAAAGATTCTGTATCAAGTCACACATGCCATCACTCACGTGATTGGCTTGCTGGGCACCTATGACTAGCAATCTCCCACTTGACCTAAAGCCAATCACCTATGTGTCTGATCCCCATCAGACCCCTGTGACGCTCAAAGACAAAATGAGACAACGGCTTTATCAGTGGATCTGCAATGTTATCTTCGGATGGAACTCTTTCCACTGCTACATATCCTCGGGTTACGATCTCTCTGATAAGTTGGAACCTCCTCAGAACACTTCTGATGAGACCCGGGTTCCCTTATTTGAGTAATCGCCCCGTTATTATCGCAATATAAGGAGATCGGCTCCTCGCTACCCGGCACGACTCCCAAATCTGTGATGAACTTCTTCACCCAGACTCCCTCCTTTGCTACATCTAATGCAGCAATGTACTCCGCCTCTGTGGTCGAGTCAGCAGTGGTATCTTGCTTGGAACTCTTCCAGCACACTGCTCCTCCATTCAAGGTGTACACATACCCTGAATTCGACTTGCTATCATCGACATCAGACTGAAAACTTGAGTTTGTGTAGCCTTCAACCTTAAGGTTATTACCTCCATATACTAGTAAAAGATCCTTAGTCATTCTCAAGTACTTAAGGATACACTTTACTGCTTTCCAGTGCTCCAAGCCTGGATCCGCCTGATACCTGCTCGTTGTTGAATCTTGGATTTTGATGATATAATCAATTGGTGGGTTAATTGATCTAATCCATATTATTGAGTTAAGTGTGCAGGATTAACTACGATAACCAGAAAACATAAAGCAAGGATACCGGAGTCGAGCTCGATGGATGTTTAAGAGACCGAAGAATCACCGGAGATGCTGCCGGAACCAACCGAGAAGAAATCGGGAACGTGTCGGAAGTTCGCCGAAAAAAATCGTCGGAGGCTCGCGGAGATCACCGAGAAGGCTCGGCTACTCGTTAAAGTCATCACAAAGATTGGGAGCTTGCAGGGAGTCCGTCGGAAGAAGTTCGTCGGAAAGCTCGCCGGAACAAGACTCGACGTTCGCGGTTAAAAAACTTGCTTAGGATGTTTTTTTTGTGTTATGTAGTTCACCTGTAATTAGGATTAGGATTAAGAGATAATCCTATATACTGGTTAGGGGCCAACTGGGCCCAAAGTCAAATTTGGCTTGGGCTAAAATTAAGCCAAACCAATGAATCGGAAAGCCAGGCGGTGGCACCGCTTGGCTGGGCGATGAAACCGCCCAGCACCCGAGTGCTGGGCGGTGACACCTCCTTGGCTGGCGGTTGCACCGTCCAGCACCCGAGCGCTGGGCGGTGGCACCGCCTGGCTGGGCGGTGGCACCGCCTGGCTGGGCGGTGGCACCTCCAGCATCGGGAACCCTAAGAGAATTCAAATTTTGAAGCCCAAAATTTGAATCCTCTTGAGGCCTATAAATACCCCTCAAATCTCAGCTGAGGTTACAACTTTTGAGAAGCATTTTGATTGAGAGAAAAGTCTTAGAAAGTCTTAGCAAGTCTTGTTTTCAATTTGCTAGAGAGTTCTCCTCCTTCTTTCTTATTGAAAATTTGTAAGAGGTTGAGCTGCTTGTATAAGGTTGTAAGAGGGGTGTTTACCCTTCCATTTCAAGAGACTTGCTAGTGGAAGGTGGGAGCCTCATCGAAGAGGGGCCTCGCAAGTGGAGTAGGTCATTTGACCGAACCACTCTAAAAATCGACGTAATCTCTGGTTTGCATTTTATTATTGTCATTTACATTACTGCAAATCTTCTTACTACTTTAGTTCCTTATTACCCTTGCTGCGCAACTTTAAGAATACGCTTTCAAGTTAAACTTTTCAAGTTCCGTTCTTATCATACGAAAGATTTTATTAAAATCGAAGTTTTAATCCGCTGCACTAATTCACCCCCCCCTCTTAGTGCCGCTCCGATCCTAACAAGTGGTATCAGAGCAAGGTTATCTCTCATATTTGGTTTAATACCGAGAGAGATGGCTTACTCCGGCATGCAAGAGGGCCATTCTATTGCACGACCACCTTTGTTTAATGGGTCAGATGACACATATTGGAAGACTCGCATGAGAATCTTCCTCATTTCTATGGACTTTGAGCTTTGGTCTATTGTCGAGAATGGATTTCAAAAATCTTCTCTTCCGATGAGCGAATGGGATGAATCGGAGAAGATGGTTTTTGCTTTAAATGCAAAGGCTATGAATGCCTTGTTTTGTGCACTAGACAAAAACGAATTTAATCGTGTTTCAATGTGTGATTCGGCTTTTGATATTTGGAGAACTCTTGAGGTCACTCATGAAGGCACTAGCCGAGTGAAAGAGTCCAAAATCAACATCCTTGTGCACTCTTACGAACTTTTCCGAATGAAACCAAGTGAGTCCATCGGAGACATGTACACCCGGTTTACGGATGTCATCAATGGACTCAAAGCTCTTGGTAAAGATTTTACTAACTTTGAACTAGTAACTAAAATCTTAAGATCCCTCCCTAAAAGTTGGGATCCAAAAGTTACGGCCATTCAAGAGGCCAAAGACCTTAAAGCATTCCCTCTTGAAGAACTCATTGGGTCTCTAATGACCTACGAAATGACATGTCAAGCTCATGACGAGCTCGAGAACCCCCTTCCAAAGAACAGGAAGGATATGGCACTCAAATCACAAGAAGACCACTTGAAAGGAACATCAAGTGATGAGGACAGTGACAATGACATTGCACTTTTGACTCAAAAATTTAAAAAATATTTAAGAAAGAACAGATTTAAAAATAATACAAAAAATAAATTTGAACAAAAGAAGGACCAAGTGATTTGCTATGAATGCAAAAAACCGGGACACTATAAGAACGATTGTCCTCAAGCCAAAAAGAGAACATCAAAGAAGAAGGCGTTCAAGGCAACGTGGGATGATTCAAGCGCATCCGAAGAAGAGGGGTCCAACACCGAGCAAGTTGCTCATTACGCGCTAATGGCGTTAGGAGAAGAGGTATGTGATTTATTTAATGAAGATTTATCTTTTGAAGAACTATCTATCGCTTTTCATGAATTATTTGATGAATGTAGAACTGTTAGCAAGAAGTTAAGTATCTTAAAGAAAGAGCATGCTTTGCTACAAGATAAGTTTGATAGTCTTCAAACTCCTCCATGCTCTAAGTGTGAGCACTTAGAAGCAATAAAAAATGAAAATTTGCTTCTTAAGGAAACCTTAAACAAGTTTAAGGTTGGTAGCAAAGGATTATATATGATCCTTGCACACAAGGGTCACATCGCAAATAGAAATGGAATTGGATTTGTAAAAGGATTACATCAAAATCCTACCACTTTCATAAAAGGACCTACATTACATGTTTCCTCTTATATGAAATGCAACTTTTGTTGTAAATCCGGACATATTGCCTACAAATGCCCATTTAGGAAAATTAGTTCACAAAAATTAATATGGGTTCCTAAAGGAACTATAAAGAATTCAATAATAAATAACAAAGTTAGTGGGTCAATTTTTGAGGCACCCAAAATCAAATGGGTACCTAAAAATCATCCTCTTTTGTAGACAAACCCACAAGCTAGAGCAAGAGATGGTATCTCGATAGTGGATGCTCAAGACATATGACTGGAGATCCATCTCATTTCTCTATGCTCACTAGCAAAGAAGAAGGGTACGTTACCTTCGGAGACAACAACAAGGGCAAAATCATTGGCATGGGAACTATTGGTAACAAATTTAATTTTTCCATTGATGATGTCTTACTAGTTGATGGATTGAAACATAATCTCTTGAGTATTAGTCAACTATGCGATAAAGGTTACATCGTTAGATTTGAATCAAATATGTACATTATTGAAAAACCAAATCATAACATGACTATGATTGCTTTAAAACAAAATAATGTCTATACCATCAATCTTGATGAACTAAGTAATGAAATGTGCTTCTCCGCCGTAAATGATGATGCTTGGCTTTGGCATAGGAGATTAGGCCATGCAAGCATGAAAACAATATCTAAGATCTCATCTCAAGAATTAGTACGAGGAATTCCAAATATAAAGTTTATTAAGGACAAAGTATGCGATGCATGTCAACTAGGCAAACAAATAAAAACAAGCTTCAAACCAAAAAATCAAATTAGCACTACTAGACCATTACAATTGATCCATTTGGACTTATTTGGACCAATTGATACAACAAGTCTAGGTGGAAGCAAATATGCTTTTGTGATTGTGGATGACTACTCTAGATACACTTGGACCTATTTCTTAGCTCACAAAAGTGATTGCTTCAAGTGTTTCTCTAAATTTTGTAAACTCACTCAAAACGAAAAAGACTTCATGATTTCATCAATTCGGAGTGATCACGGTGGTGAATTCCAAAACCGTGACTTTCAAAATTTTTGCGAAAGTAATGGGTACAATCACAACTTCTCAACTCCAAGAAATCCTCAACAAAATGGAGTAGTTGAAAGGAAAATTAGAAACCTACAAGAAATGGCAAGAACTATGTTGAATGAACATAGTTTACCTAAGTACTTTTGGGCCGAAGCCGTAAATACGGCTTGCTACATCATGAATAGAGTCCTAATAAGACCATCCTTATCCAAAACTCCCTATGAATTATGGAATAATAAAAAACCAAACATCTCCTATTTTAAAGTTTTTGGTTGTAAATGCTTTATTTTAAATGAAAGGGATGCTTTAGGAAAATTTGATGCTAAATCCGATGAAGGCATCTTTCTTGGTTACTCTTCCGTTTCTAAAGCTTTTCGGGTTTTTAATAAAAGAACTTTAGTAATTGAAGAGTCTATTCATGTAGTTTTTAATGAAATTTCCGATTTAAAGAAAAATGATTTTGATGATGATCTTGGTTTTGATAATTTGAATTTAAATGAACCCTCTCCTCAAAATAGCCATTTGAATGCATCTTCTTCCGAAATTTCTTTACCAAAAGAATGGAAGTATGTAGATGCTCATCCAAAAGAGCAAATTATAGGAGATACATCAAAAGGGGTTCAAACTCGTTCTTCTTTCAAAAATTTCTGTGCTAACGCCGCTTTCCTTTCTCAAATTGAACCTAAATGCATTGACGAAGCCTTAAAAGATGATTTTTGGGTCATTGCAATGCAAGAAGAATTGAACCAATTTGAGAGGAATGAGGTATGGAAGCTTGTTCCTAGACCAAGTGACCACTTAGTCATAGGTACTAAGTGGGTCTTTAGAAACAAGCAAGACGAAAATGGTATCGTGGTTAGAAACAAGGCTAGATTAGTGGCCAAAGGTTTCAACCAAGAAGAAGGTATCGATTACGAAGAAACCTTCGCTCCCGTGGCTCGATTAGAAGCCATAAGGATGCTCCTTGCCTATGCTAGTAGTAATAATTTTAAACTATTTCAAATGGATGTTAAAAGTGCTTTCTTGAATGGTTTTATTTCCGAAGAAGTATTTGTCGAACAACCTCCCGGATTTGAAAATTCTCTTCTTCCTAATCATGTATTCAAATTGACTAAAGCTCTCTATGGCTTAAAACAAGCTCCTAGAGCTTGGTATGAAAGGCTTAGTTCCTTTCTTATTTTAAATAATTTTACCAAAGGCAAGGTTGATACTACATTGTTTTTTAAATATTTTGAAAATAATTTTCTTATTGTGCAAATTTATGTTGACGATATTGTGTTTGGCTCTTCGGATGAATCACTATGTGAATCATTTGCCAAATGTATGAGTCTTGAATTTGAAATGAGTTTAATGGGTGAATTAACTTTCTTTTTGGGATTACAAATCAAACAACTTAGTGATGGTATATTTCTTAACCAATCTAAATATACATTAGAATTGTTAAAATGATTTAACATGGATAATTCAAAAGCAATAAACACCCCTATGAGTACTACGACTAAGTTAGATATGGATGAAAATGGTGAAAGTTTCGATCAAAAAACATATAGGGGAATGATAGGTAGTCTACTCTACCTCACTGCGACTAGACCGGATATTATGTTTAGTGTAGGACTTTGCGCTAGGTTTCAATCAAATCCTAAATTATCTCATCTTAAGAGTGTTAAAAGAATATTTAGGTATCTTAAAGGAACTCCAAATTTAGGATTGTGGTATCCAAAATCTGAAAAATTCGATCTAATAGCTTATGCAGATGCCGATTTTGGCGGATGCAGGATAGATAGAAAAAGTACATCCGGAACATGCCAATTTTTAGGACATGCACTTGTTTCTTGGACTTCCAAGAAACAAAATTCAGTTGCACTATCTACGGCGGAAGCCGAATACATTGCTGCAAGTGCATGTTGTGCACAAGTAATTTGGATGAAAAATACATTAGAAGACTATGGAATTCACCTTGAAAATATTCCCATAAAATGCGATAATACTAGTGTCATATGCCTTACTAAAAATCCAATTCAGCACTCTAGAACTAAGCACATCGACGTTAGGCATCATTTCATACGCAATCATGTTCTTAACAATGATGTTGTTCTAGAATTCATTGACACGAAGCATCAATTAGCAGATATATTTACAAAAGCTTTGAATGAAGACCAATTTGAATTCATCCGAAGGGAATTAGGCATGCTAAATTGTCCCTAAAATGAACTTCACAAAAAGGACTTGTTCTTTTCCCTTCGTTTATGAATTTGAATTCTTCCTTCTTCTTCAAATTCAAAATGATCCATTAAAGTATAAATTATGATCTTGAGGGAAGAAGCTAAACAAAAGGAAGGAAGAAATTTTTTTTTCTTTCCTCCGCGTGATGCCAGCGGTGGCACCGCCAGATCTGGCGGTTGCACCGACTGGCGCTCGGGCGCCAGGCGGTGACACCGACCAGTTTAGCGGTGACACCGACCGAGTCACCCTTTTAACCAGAGGGGTTAGGGCCGGCGGTGACACCGCCCCCAACCCGAAGAAAGACCTCTCAAAAACCCTCTCTGATTTCCTCTAACCCTCATTCTAACTCTTAGAAACATTGGAGAAGGATTCTTGGTGGTCCAAGCTTTCCATCTCTCAACATAATCTCCACAAGGTAACACTTGAAATCCCTCTTTTCTTTTCTCTTTCTCTTGCTTATTTTTCACAATTTCATCATCATCTTGTCTAGAAAATGGCTCCAAAGAGATCAAAAGGAATAAGGATTGAAGGAGATTCATATAACCATGACCTTTTTAGATCAAAAGAGGTAGCCCTTAGCTTTCCAAAATTTGAAACATGATGTGTCCATAAGGGAAAATACGTTGATTTGGATGAACTAGAGGACTTAGATCCCATTAGGTGGTTTGCTCAACTAGAAGCTCTACCTCTACTACAAATAGAGGAACCAATCTATCCACGGTTAGTGAGATTGTTCTATGCCAACCTATATGAAGACAATGATAGCCTAAGCACTTACATTCTAGGAACACCCATTAGAATATTTGACAGCACCATTTGTGAGCTAATTGGCATAACTGAAAAAGATAGGGGATGCTATTTTAAAGGTAAATGGGACGTCAAGAAAATAGGAGCAACCTATGCCGAAGCCGTAAAAACAATTTTTGCAAATCCAAACCTTGAATTCTTACCCAAGAGCTGTGAACACTTAATGCCTTTCAACTCTAAAATTCTTCATCACATTATCACAAGCATCATATTCCCCAACTAAGTCAATTAGAGATAGGAACCATGTATTGGATTATGACCGGTCAGCATAATTGTTTTGGGTACTTAATTCGCCAACACATGCAGGAAATTATGACTAAAGATACTATATTGCCATATGGGAGGTTAATCACTAGAATTCTTCATGCCTATGACATTTGCATTCCACCCGATGAAGAATCTATTCAAAATGATCGATATAACATAATAAATAAAAACCTGCTAAAAAAACTTAGGTGCACTTTTAGCAATGGCATATGGATTAGGCAGCCTAGAAGGACGGATCCAATTCCTACACCAATAGAACAACCCGAAACACCAATTCTTATGGGAAATGAATCTCCTCCTCCTAGTCCCTTTGGCGCAGTACCATCAGCTCCTGTTTCCTCCTCTGAAGATATCATTATGGCGGAGCTATCTCAGATCAAATCACAGCAAGAACAAATTCAGAATCAACAAGTTGAAATTTTGAAGACACTACGACAGATGAATGAAAAAATAGATATCATGTATCAGCACTGTGGATTACCTCCTAAGGATTAAACTGATGTATCTTTTTATTCTGTTCTGTTTGCTTTTAAAAACAAGTTCAAGTTTGTCATCGATTAAACGATAACTGGTCTTTCCTTTTAGATAACTACTGTCTTAATCTGCATAGATGATGATGTCTTTTGGATAAACTATTTCTGGCAAATTTGAATGATGAACTTTGATATATGCTAAACCTTTTTCTATGTTCATCAATTAGCTGGCTTGTCTCTTTTTGTTGATGACAAAGGGGGAGAAGTGATGACTTATACCAGAACGATAGCATGACTAATTTGAATTACAAAAACTTGTGTGATATGAATGTCTCATATGACTTGCAAATCCTTGAAAATATCACAAGATTGATATCATGAAATTTATATTGAAAATCTTTATCTTCTGTCGTAGCAAAATTCGTCCCTTATCATTTAACTTATGATTTTCATCGAAGTTTCGTACTTACTATTGTTTAATGAGGATAACGATAAGTTCTACGATTAGAACTTATCGGGTTATACTTGAATCCAATGGGATGGAATTCAAGTGTTTTTTATCTTCTCATAATATGGCATATAGATAGGGGGAGTAATGTTTAACTCCGTCATCAATTGATTGTCATCATCAAAAAGGGGGAGATTGTTGAATCTCGGATTTTGATGATATAATCAATTGGTGGGTTAATTGATCTAATCTATATTATTGAGTTAAGTGTGCAGGATTAACTACGATAACCAGAAAACATAAAGCAAGGATACCGGAGTCGAGCTCGATGGACGTTTAAGAGACCGAAGAATCACCAGAGATGCTGCCGGAACCAACCGAGAAGAAATCGGGAACGTGTCGGAAGTTCGCCGAAAAAAATCGTCGGAGGCTCGCGGAGATCACCGAGAAGGCTCGGCTACTCGTTAAAGTCATCACAAAGATTGGGAGCTTGCAGGGAGTCCGTCGGAAGAAGTTCGTCGGAAAGCTCGCCGGAACAAGACTCGACGTTCGCGGTTAAAAAACTTGCTTAGGATGTTTTTTTTGTGTTATGTAGTTCACTTGTAATTAGGATTAGGATTAAGAGATAATCCTATATCCTGGTTAGGGGCCAACTGGGCCCAAAGTCAAATTTGGTTTGGGCTAAAATTAAGCCAAACCAATGAATCGGAAAGCCAGGCGGTGGCACCGCCCAGCACTACAATCAGAGCATACGCTATATCAGGCCTAGTACATAGCATGGCAAACATGATAGACCATATTGCTGAGGCATAAGGTATCATATCCATGTTTGCCCTTTCTTCTGGAGTCTTTGGGGACATACTCGTAGAAAGTGATATCCCATGTCTCATCGGTATGAGACTTCTCTTGAAATTTTTCATGCCAAACCTTTTGACAATGGTTTCTATGTACCTGGACTGGGACAAGCCAAGCATCCTCTTGGATCTATCTCTATAGATTCTAATCCCCAAGATATAGGATGCTTCCCCTAAGTCCTTCATGGAGAAGTGTCTAGATAACCAAGCCTTTACTTTGGATAGCATTCCTACGTCATTCCCAATGATGAGGATGTCATCCACATATAACACCAAAAAGGTGATAGCGCTCCCACTTACCTTCCTGTACACACAAGGCTCATCTTCGTTCTTAACGAAGTCATAAGATCTGATTGCCTCATCAAATCTTATGTTCCAACTTCGGGAAGCTTGCTTTAGTCCATAAATGGATCTAAGCAACCTACACACCTTATCTAGGCAGTTCTTGGACATGAATCCCTCAGGTTGCATCATATACACCTCCTCTTCGAGGTTCCCATTGAGGAATGCGGTTTTCACATCCATTTGCCAGATCTCATAATCATAGTGTGCTGCAATAGCCAATAGAATTCTGATGGATTTTAGCATTGCTACGGGTGAGAAGGTTTCGTCGTAGTCAACACCTTGCCTTTGACGATACCCCTTAGCCACTAGCCTTGCATTATAGGTCTCTACCTTTCCATCTACTCCGATCTTTTTCTTAAAGATCCACTTGCAACCGATGGGTACAATACCTTCGGGCGCATCAACTAGGTTCCAAACCTTATTGGAGTACATAGAATCCAATCTCAGAATTCATGGCTTCTTGCCACTTCTCGGAGTCTATACTCATAATAGCCTCCTCGTATGTCTAAGGATCAATATCCTCAACATCCTCTCCTCTAATATGTCCCACATATCCTTCAGGAGGATGGGATACTCTATCAGACCTGCGTAAAGTTGAAACTTGTGTATAAGGTACCTGAACAGACTCGGGCTGTAGAGTGGTGCTTGAGCTTGGTTCTCCAACCTCGCTCAACTCTATCATTCTCCCACTGTCTTCGCCAAGAATGTGTTCCTTCTCAAGGAACACTACTCTCTTAGCTACAAAGACCTTTTGGTCCTCGAGATGATAGAAATAATACCCACAAGTTTCCTTGGGGTATCCCACAAATATGCATCGCTCTGTCCTTGATTCTAACTTATCGGGGTTGTGTCTTTTAATGTTGGCAGGGCAGCCCCAAATCTTAACAACCTTAAGATCAGGCTTCTTCCCTTTCCATATCTCATATGGTGTAGACACTACCGACTTAGTTGGAACTCTCTTCAGAAGGTAAGCTGCGGTTTCTAGGGCATATCCCCAGAATGAGATGGGTAGGTCAGCGAAACTCATCATGGACCGTACCATATCTAATAACGTACGATTTCTCCTTTCAGAGACACCATTGAGCTGAGGTGTGTAAGGAGGTGTCCATTGGGATAAACTCTGTACTTAAGGAACTGAGTAAACTCTGTACTTAAGTACTCACCTCCTCGATCTGATCGAAGAGTTTTGATACTCTTTCCAGTCTGGTTCTCCACCTCATTCTTATACTCTCTGAATTTCTCAAAAGCCTCGGACTTGTACTTCATTAAGTACACATATCAATACCTTGAGAAATCATCAGTAAATGTAATGAAGTAGGAGTAACCTCCAATGGCATGAGTTGACATGGGTCCACATACATCACTATGTATGAGTTCCAACAACTCAGTGGCTCTCTCTCTAGTTCCATTAAATGGAGAGTTGGTCAGTTTTTCACGAAGGCAAGGCTCACAAGTTGCATATGACACATAGTCGAATGGATCTAGATATCCATTATTTAGCAACTTTTGAATCCTTCTTTCATGGATGTGACCTAGCCTACAATGCCATAGGTATGCACTGTTCACCTCATCTCGTTTCCTCTTAGACACTTACATTCATGATATGTGGAGTAGTGTCTTGCATAAACAAACCTTTATGCAATATTCCTCTCGTCAATCTCCCCTCGGCTTTGCTAGAATTTACAATAAATTGTAGATGTGATAAGCAATATTGGTATCCAATACCAATGCATTATCACAAAAAATCTGCCAATTGGAGATTGATCATGAATATACCTGAAGCTTCTCCAAGCTTCTATTTCGCCCTTTCTACAAGGTACTCTTTGTAGTTCCTCTTCCAGTGCCCATCTTTACCACGGTGGAAGCATTGGCCTTTGTCCTTTACTGGGTCTTTCTTAGCAACCTTTGCTTTACCTAGTTTGCCCTTGCCCTTTCCCTTCTTAAGGGACCTTTCTGCTTTTCTTTTCTTTCTGGGCTCACCAGTATAGAGAACTGACTTCTCTTTCTTAATAGTACTCTCTACTTCCCTCAACATATTGAGGAGCTCTGGGAGAGTCACCTCAAGCTTGTTCATATTAAAATTCATTATGAACTATGAAAAGGAATCTAGTAGGGACTGAAGTACAATGTCCACACACAAGTTATCCTCTAGGACCATTCCTAGACCTGTGAGTTTCTCTATCCACTCAATCATCTTTAGGACATGGTTCTGAACCGGTGTCCCCTCAGTCATCATAGCGCGGAAAAGGCTCATGGATATCTCATATCGTTGAGTCCTTCCTTGTTCCTCAAACAATTTACGAACATGTAGGAGAATGGATCTGGCATCCATCTTTTCATGTTGTCTCTGTAACTCTGGAGTCATAGAGCCCAACATATAGCACTGAGCAAGAGTGGAGTCATCAATATACTTCACGTAGCGAGCGATCTCATCCTCGCTTGACCCTTCTTCGGGCGTAGGCATCACTGTATCAAGGACGTACACGATTTTCTCCGCTGTGAGAACAATTCTCAAGTTGCGGAGCCAATCCATATAATTTGGACCAGTGAGGCGGTTGACATCAAGTATGCCATGTAAGGGATTTGAAAGCGACATTTTCTGAAAATAAAGATGCAGCAAAAATGAATAACATGCAAATTTTGCAAGAAATAAACTATCAAGATATGGACTTCCATCTTAATATGCTCCCACTATTTTACTATCGAGTTATGCGACACCCTCAGCACGTGAAACGGAAGTCTCCGGCAGACTTCTAGTGGGGATCAGGATCCAATCAGCATCTTAGTGTAACCTCGAGGGACTCGACCAATCACACTAAGCCTAAAAGGTAGGCAACTCTTGCCGATCACAACTCCTTGTGATTCCCGTCCTGTTCGGCCTCCGAATCACCATGGCCTCGAGGGACTCGACTAACCATGATGCTCGGTTAAGTCAACACCTTCGTTACAAGATGAGTCTGATTTGATGATATACCCTCGAGGGACTCGACCAAGCATATCATGTCCTCAGGTCACCGGTGACATCTCTATGTCGTAAGCAAGATAGCGAATCGCGATATAGGGGAGTCTCGAGGGACTCGACCAACTCAACCTACACCGGGAATCGGTTCCTACTCATAACGATGGAAGGCCACGTGGGTCAATCTAATTGCCTCACGTTTACCGACTTAATATTATCGAGAGATGTTTCTATAATTTGGTCTCCTAATATGACATATCACACATATACATATTTAATATATATCTACATCGCATGCAAATATATATACATATCTAGTATGTGTATAAGCAATCACACCAGATGATCATGGACCACAACCTAATATAATTAGGCCCGAGCCAGTAGGCCTAATCACTCACATCAAGATCTATGTGTGCAATGGTGCATGTCCATGCCCTGTGATCGTCCATCTCGTCCTCGTCGGTTTCGTCGACATCTTGATGCATCTCCATGCATCACGATCGTCCGTCTCATGGGTCCCGCTATCGCATCCACGCTCACGCTGCACCTCCTCATATGATTACAACTTAATCATAGGCATGCAGGCCCGACAATAAACGAGAAATATAATGGAGGTTCGCAGACCTCAATAATAATAATCACTAGTACACACATCACACGGTCCATGATCATCCGTCCACACATCATACATCACATGTATAAATAATCATCGTCATGTAGGACTACTAGATAATAATAAAAATAATAATCAACTAAACCTTTTAATTAATTAATATTTTTCTGAAATCAGGGACATGTAGGGAATTTCTCAATTCCTAAGGGTATTTTTGTAATTTGGACAAAAGACAAAAACTGGAATTTCTCAAATTCCGAGGGGTAAAACTGTATTTTTCTCAGAAAACCCTAATGCCCAACTATCCTTTGCTGCTGCCGCCGCCGCCACCCTGCCGGCGGCGACCTATGCGGCGGGGCGAGGGCACTGCCCTCGCCTACAGGCGGCACGCCCGCTGGCGGCGCTGCCACTGCGGGTGGGCGCCCCCTTCGGGGGCCGCTGCCTCCGCAGGGGGTGATGTCCCGCCGGGCGGCCGCCCCTGTGGGGAGGGTTTCGCCCGCGGGAGCAGCGGCGGCAAGCGCCGCTGCCCTGCGGCGGCAGGCGCTGCTTCCTTGCGGTGGCTCGCGCCGCTGCCCTGCGGCGCCTCTGCCCGTGGGCTGCCAGCCCCGCCGGCAGCAAGCCTGCTGCAAGCAGGCCGCCGGCCGGCTGCAAGCAGGCCGCCGGCCGGCTGCTGCAGACGCAGCCCCTGTGCTTCACGCATGCAGATCGAGGGCAGCAACTGTTGCTGCCCTTTCTCGCTTTTGCGTCAATGATTTGGACGTCAAAATTCTTCCTAAACACAACACACGCAGTTCAAAACCAATCATTCGCACGAACAACCTGGCTCTTGCTGCCCTTTCTCGCTTTTGCGTCAACGATTTTGACGTCAAAATTCTTCCTAAACACAACACACGCAGTTCAAAACCAATCATTCGCACGAACAAACTGGCTCTGATACCATTGTTGGGAAATCATGGGGCGACATCACATGCGCAGCGGAAGAACAAGAAAACAAAATCCCCGATTCGCAAAAAGATGTTTGTCGTCGTGCGAAGATTGGTGCGCAAAAATCCGCGAAACACGAAATTGTGTATAGAGTAGATTGTGTTACCTAGGGAGATCGTATATCCCTGTTTCCTTGCAGATCCTTAGGAGAGGGTAAAGGAGGTCAAGCGTCCTCCTCTCTAGCGGTGATCCACACAGCAGGGTTGCGATGACGCTCCTCAAAAAACTCCAGGCCTGATCAGAGGTAGAGAGGAAGAGGAGAATAGGAAAGGCAAGCAAAGACTCTAGCCTATGAGGCTCTGAATCCCTCCTATTTATAGAGGTCCCTTGTCAAACCCTAATGGGTCCTCCCCTAGTGGGTATTGGATCTGCATCCAATAAGACAAGGGCTCCGTCAGAGATCTCATATTCGAACCTCTACTCATCGCAATGCCTACCATATGTGTGTGACCCTCTAGGCCCAATATCGAGCTGGCCGTGAGTCATACCTGTCAGAACTCCTTCTAACTCAGTGAATTATTATCTCTGTAATAATTCACTTGACTCATCGACTACGGAAGTACTAGGCCACTACGCCGTAGTCCCCAGACCATACAGGGGAATCCAATCCATTGGACCTGTCTGTTCTCAGTTACCATGTACCTATAGTCCCTCATCCATCTAATATCCCAGAGACTGTATATCGAGCATGGTGTTGTCAGACCCATACGGTTTCTACTCGAGTCTCGCTCTAATCGGATTCTCCTGGAGAACTCTTTCTCTCTCAACCCGAATGACCCTAGCCAGGGATTTGTCTGAGCAAGAACACATGGGATATTACTCTCATGACGCCGAGAGTGGATGATCCTCTATCGACACTCAATAGCCCTCGTAAGGTCAACTACCACTCCCAATGACCAGCTGTACTAGATCTGGGACAGCCAAACCTATAAGTCTGGTATCAAAGAGTGGAGCACTCATACAGGACATCCTTGGTGTCTCAAGTCTAAGGACCAGATACACCACTAGGACTACGGAATCGCTGTCTGATAATAAGGCATCATCAACCATCCAGCATTCCGTAAGCGGATCAATCAGTGAACTCATTCTCCAATGAGCACCTGTACTGTATCCCTAGTGTCCCTACACGAGCAACTATGAGACCAGCTGCATCCATCATATGGACGGGTATACAGCACACCAGTCTATCCGGTTATCACGATGTCCCTCTCGAGTAACCTATGACCGGGATCATTTAGGATATGTGTTTAAAGGTGAATCGATCTCATTATCGTGATCTCATCACGATCCGATTCCCATTGCACAAATCCAAGGACATCACAATATATGTATGCATTTATGCAATAGTTATAAAGTGATATACGCCAAAATATAATAAGCAAAAAGATTCTGTATCAAGTCACACGTGCCATCACTCACATGATTGGCTTGCTGGGCACCTATGACTAGCATATGGAAGGACTCGGCGATAGGAGATATCCAAGAGCCTCTTCTACTCTAGGATGACAGAGGGAACACTGGTTCAGAACCATGTCCTAAAGATGATTGAGTGGATAGAGAAACTCATAGGTGTAGGAATGGTCCTAGGGGATAGCTTATGTGTGGATCTTATGCTTCAGTCCCTACTAGATACATTTTCACAGTTCATAATGAATTTTAATATGAACAAGCCTGAGGTAACTCTTCCTGAGCTCCTCAATATGTTGAGGGAGGTAGAGAGCACTATCAAGAAAGAGAAGCCAGTTCTCTAGACTAGTGAGACCAAAAAGAAAAGGAAAGCATAAAAGTCCCTTAAGATAGGCAAGGGCAGACTGGGTAAAGCAAAGGTTGCTAAAAATGACCTGGCGAAAGATAAAGGAGTGCTTCCACTATGGCAAAGATGGGTACTAGAAGAGGAACTACAAAGAGTACCTTGCAGAAAGGGTGAAACAGAAGCTTGGAGAAGCTTCAGGTACATTAATGATCAGTTTCTATTTGTCTGGCTCTTGTGATAGTGCATGGGTATTAGATACCGATCGTGCTTATCACATTTATAATTTGTTATAGATTTCGGCAAAGCCTAAGTGATTGGCGAGAGGAATACTACATAATGGTTTATTTATAGTAGATACTGCTTTATATATTTTGAATATAAGTGTATCCAAGAGGAAACGAGATGAGGTGAACAGTGCATACTTGTGACATTGTAGGCTTGGTCACATCTATGAGGGAAGGATTCAAAAGTTGCTAAAGAATGGATAACTAGATCCATTCGACTATGAATCATATGCAACTTGCGAGCCTTGCCTTCATGGAAAACTAACCAACTCTCCATTTAGTGGAACTAGAGAGAGAGCCACTTAGCTATTGGAACTTATACATAGTGATGTATGTGGACCCATGTCAACTCATGTCATTAGTGATTACTCCTACTTCATTACCTTTACTGATGATTTCTTAAGGTATAGACATATGTACTTAATGAAGTACAAGTCCGAGACCTTTGAGAAATTTAGTGAGTATAAGAATGAAGTGGACAACCAAACATAAAAGAGTATCAAGACTCTTCGATTAGATCGAGGAGATGAGTACTTGAGTATAGAGTTCACCGAATTCTTCAAGGACCATGGGATTCTGTCCTAATGGATACTTCCTTATACATCTTAGCATAATGGTATATCTGAAAGGAGGAATCATATACTATTAGACATGGTGTGGTCCATAATGAGTTTCATTGACCTACCAATCTCATTTTGGGGATACGCCCTGGAGATTGTAACTTACCTTCTGAACAGAGTTTCAACTAAATCGGTAGTATTTATATCATATGAGATATGAAAAGGAAAAAAAGCCCGATCTTAAGGTTGTTAAGATTTGGGGCTACCTTGCTCACGTTAAAAGACACAACCTCGATAAGTTAGAATCGAGGATGGAGCGATGCAATTTTGTGGGATATCCTAAGGAAACTTGTGGATATTATTTCTATCATTCCAAGGACCAAAAAGTCTTTATCGCCAAGAGAGCAGTATTCTTTGAGAATGAACATATTTTTTGGTGGAGATAGTGGGAGCATGACAGAGTTGAGCGAGGTTCGAGAACCTAGCTCAAGCACCACTCCATAGCCCGAGTCTGTTCAGGTACCTAGCACACAAGTTCTGACTTTATGTAGGTCTGGTAGAGTATCCCATCCTCCTGAGAGATATGTGAGACATATTATAGGAGAAGATGTTGAGATTATTGATCCTCAAATCTACGAGGAGGCTATTACAAGTATAGACTCTGGGAAGTGGCAAGAAGCCATGAATTCTGAGATTGATTCTATGCACTCCAACAAGGTTTAGAACCTAGTTGATGCACCTAAGGGTATTATACCCATCGGTTACAAGTGGATCTTTAAAAAGAAGATCGAAGTAGATGGAAAGGTAGAGACCTATAAAGCAATGCTAGTGGCTAAGGGATATCGTTAAAGGCAAGGTGTTGACCATGACGAAACCTTCTCACACGTAGCCATGCTAAAATCCATCCGAATTATCTTGGATATTGTAGCACACTATGATTATGAGATATGACAGATGGATATGAAAATTATATTCCTTAATGGCAACCTCGAAGAGGAGGTGTATATGATACTGTTGAATCTCGTATTTTGATGATGAAACTACTTGATATATGTTTATGATTTAATATGCGTTTTGAGTGACGCAGGATGCTTTGATCAGGATGAGACAATTAAAGCAGGAAAATCATGTTGTGCCGGAGGAACATGTAAGAAGATTGGACGTCGGGCCGATGGATCGGTCGACGTATCGACAGAAGGCTTCGGGCCGTGAACTCGGGCATCGGGCCAAGAAGAGCGGTTATTGTGCCAAGGATATCGGAGTTGCGGAGTCAACTGGCCGATTGGGCAATAGGCCGCAGGAGAGGACGATGCGCCGAAGAATCAGACGAAGCGTCGAGGGACCAATGACATGCCGGACAACTTGGTTAATTGCTTAGGATTAATTGTCTCGATCAAAGTTTTGTTTTAATTGTGCAGGATTAACTATAATAACGATGAAGACATAAAGCGAAACAAAGTGTCGGAGTCAAGCGCGAAGGATTTCTTGCAAGTTCGAGAGTTCGACGGAAGTCCGAAGGTTCATCGGGAATGCTACCGGAACTAGCCGAGAATGAGTTGGGAGCTTGCCGAAGGATTTTCGGAAGCTCGCCGGAAGGTTCGTTGGAAGTTCGCGGAGCTCGCCGAGAAAGATCGGAGCTTGCCGAAGAAGCTCGTTGGAACTCGCTAAGATCAAATCGTGAAGTCTAGGAGCTTGCCAGGAGTCCGCAGAATGGTTTCCGAGAGTTCATCGGAAGACCGCCGGAAGTTTGCCGAAAGCTCGCTAGAAGAAGTCTTGACTTGCGGACTTTGTAATAGCTTAGAAAATGTCTTTAAAATCATAGTTAGCACATTAATTAGGGTTAGGATTAGGTGTTAATCCTATAACCCAAGTAGGGGCCAATTAGGCCCAAGTTCGGACTCATTTGGGCCAAGTTTGGAGCCAAACCAAGTGAGCTGAAATAGTGAAAGAGGTGGCACCGCCCCAGCCAGGAGGTAGCACCGCCCAGGCTAAGTCTTCCAACGAGGCTGGGAGGTGCAACCGCCCCAGCCGGGAGGTGGCACCGCCTAAGCTCAGTCTTCGAGCAAGACTGGGCGGTGCAACCTCCCTGACAGAGAGGTGGCACCGCCTGAGCTCAGTCTTCGAGCTCTGGCAGAGAGGTGCAACCGCCTCTGTCAAGAGGTGGCACCGCCTGAGCTCAGTCTTCGAGCTCTGCCAGGCGGTGCAACCTCTCCAGTCAGGAGGTGCAACCGCCTGATCCCGGAATTCCGGGATTTGATCGTTTTGAGCTCCAAATTTGAATTGGGTTGGGGCCTATAAATACCCCACCCATTCAGCACTGAGAGAGCAAGAACTCAAGCCGAAATCTTGATCTTTTCAGTGGTTCTTAGAGCTCAAAACTGCTAGTTTTCCTCCTCCTTCTGTTCTTCAAGTTTGAGTTGTAAAGAGAGGAGAGAAAACATTTGTAAGGGTTGTCTCCTGAGCCCGTCAAAAGGAGTGAATCTGTAAGAGGGTAGTTGGCCTTCGCCTATTGAAGGAAGGCTCCTAGTTGACGTCGGTGACCTCGCCGGTGGAGGAAGCCAAAAGTGGAGTAGGTCAAGACTGACCGAACCACTCTAAATCTCTGGTTTGCGTTTATTTTGAGCACTTTATCATTACTGCAAACCTCCTACATAGCTACTGCTCTCTGCGCTTTTACGAACGAGTTCTGTGTAGTTTACGTTCACATCTTAATTCCATTTACAAACTGCAAACTGCTCTCTGCGCTTTTACGAACGAATTCTGTGCAGTTTATGTTTACGTCTTGATTCCATCTACAAACTGCAAACTGTCTCTCTGCGCTTTTACGAATGAGTTCTGTGCAGTTTACGTTTACGTCTTGATTTCACTTACAACTGCAACTATCTTCTGCGCCTTTTTTACGGACAAGGTTCTGTGCAGTTTACGTTCACGTCTTGATTTCATTTACAACTGCAAACTGTCTTCTGCGCTTTTACGAACAAGGTTCTGTGCAGTTTACGTTTACGTCTTGATTTCATTTAGAACTGCAAACTGTCATCTGCGTTTAGACGCAAACTGCGTTTAGACGCAAACTGCGTTTAGACGTAAACTGCGCTTAGACGCAAACTGCGTTTAGACGCAAATTGCGTTTAGACGTAAGCTGCGTTTAGACGTAAACTGCGCTTAGACGCAAACTGCGTTTAGACGCAAACTGCGTTTAGACGTAAGCTGCGTTTAGACGTAAACTGCGCTTAGACGCAAACTGTGTTTAGACGCAAACTGCGCTTAGACGCAAACTGCGTTTAGACGTAAATCTGCGTTTAGACGTAAATCTGCGTTTAGACGTAAATCTGCGTTTTAGACGTAAAACTGCGTTTAGACGTAAACTACGTTTAAACGTAAAACTGAGTTTGGACGTAAATCTGCGTTTAGACGTAAATCTGCGTTTAGACGTAAATCTGCGTTTAGACGTAAAACTGCGTTTAGACGCAAACTGCATTTAAACGTAAATTGTGTTTAGATGCAAACTATGTTTAGACGTAAACTGCACTTAGTCATAAGTTATTTTTGAGTCGGCTTTTGCTTCAAAACTGATTTTTATCGAACGAACGCAGCTTTTGTTTTTAATCGCTAAAAGATATCCGCTGCACTAATTCACCCCCCCCTCTTAGTGCTCTCGATCCTAACAATTGGTATCAGAGCGGGGTATTTCTCATTTCGGATTTACACCCGAGAGAAATGGCTCTTCAAGAGGGCTTTTCGATCTTTCGTCCACCGTTCTTTAACGGATTGGACTACACTTATTGGAAAACTCGAATGAGAGTTTTCTTGATTTCTCTAAATCTGGATTTATGGAATCTCATTGAAAACGGTTTTCAACTTCCCTCTAAACCGATGAACGAATGGTCGGATTTGGAGAAGAAGTATTTCTCTTTAAACGCAAAGGCTATGAATGCCTTATTTTGTGCTTTGGACAAAAATGAGTTCAATCGGATTTCTACGTGCGAAACAGCTTTTGACATTTGGCGAACACTTGAAATCACGCACGAGGGAACTAGTAGAGTCAAAGACTCGAAAGTTAATATTTTACTGCATGATTTCGAGCTTTTTCATATGAAACCAAGCGAAACCGTTGTTGACATGTACACCCGTTTTACGGATGTCGTCAATGGTTTAAAATCACTTGGTAAAAGCTTTTCGGATTTTGAACTCGTTAACAAAGTTTTGCGCTCACTTTCTAAAACTTGGGATTCAAAAGTAACTGCTATTCAAGAATCGAAAAACTTGAACCAATTTCCACTTGAAGAACTAATTGGTTCATTGATCACATATGAAATGACGTGCAATGCACATGAAGAACTTGAGAACCACCTTCCAAAGAACAGGAAGGATTTGGGACATAGAACATTTGGAGACCACTCGAGCATAAGCTCAAGTGATGGTGAACTTAAACTACAAATGAAACGAAAATTAAAAAGCAAAAAGAATCAAACTACTTGCTTTAAACGCAAGAAGAAGAACAAAAATTGGGATGAATCGAGCTCCTCCGAAGAAGAGAAAGTCAACAAAAGCAAGGCGGCAAACTACGCCTTAACAGCCCACAATGATGAGGTAATCGAAATCCCCCTAATTTATTTTGAAATTACTTGATGCTTTCATGATGTATTTTTCTCTTTTAGTTTAGAATTAATTTTCTTAAAAATTACATGTTAAAAAAAAAAAAATTATTATGATCATACTAAGTAATTTCGAAAATGATAATATTGCATATTTTATAAACAAATAAAATGATCTTGATTGAAAATATGAAATCATGGTTAAGAAGTAATAATGTGCATTACGTTGATTTCCATTGTTATTTCTCGATTTTGATTAAAGATCATGTTTGATTTGAAGAAATGCATAATGATGAAATTAAATATTTCGATTGACAATTTCATGCATGAGATATACATGATGATTTTTGTGATTGATGGTTTTATGATGAAATTCATTTTACGATCCTAAACGTTGATGCATGTTTTCATTTGACATAAATGAAAAGGCATGCTAACATGAAATCGATCACTTAAGATGAAACACTTAAAAAAGGGGAGAAATATATGAATTGATGCTATAAACACTATGCTATGATTATCCCATGCTTGCATCATCAAGAGATATATGAATTGATGCTATGATTGCCAAATTTGCATTATGCCATGTTTGCATCATGCGTTAAGATATCAAGAACTTGTATCGTAATTTTACGTATTGATATCTTACCATATTATGAAATGCTACAATTGATGAACACTTGAAATGTAATCCTCTATCTTATTGATCTTTCAATAAATCTATGCTTGTCATACATGAATTTATTGAATGTAATTTTGAGGATGATTTCAGATTTGTCAAATGCTTGATTCGTATTTACGACATAAGATACACTTTAAATATGAAACATGCTTCAATCATGTTAAATGCTTCAATCATTTTCTATCTCTAGAATTCTCGATTTTGATGAAATACAAGTGATAAATTCATTTATGATATCTTGTAAATCACTTGAATATGAATGAGTTTTTTATGATGTGTTAAAAGAATCACTTAAAAAGAAAATGCTTTTCCCATCTTATCGAGATTAATGATTTCATGATATTGTGTGAATCTCAAAAATGATAATATGCTTCATGTGATAATATGAATACACGAAACACTTATGATATGATTTTTATACAATTCCGTGTATTCATAAAATATTTATCTCCTCATCCAATAACTTTTCTTGATATTCCTTATGAGATGAAATGAAATAATGCATGAAATACAAATGAGGAGTTATTGATCATGCATGGTAGGATATAATTTGACAAAATTGATACCATCATGATATGAAACATTTATGATTTGCAATTATGCATGCAATACTTGTGCTTTCTAATTATGATGTGATGTATTGCATATGATGTAAATCATGATGAGTGCTAAGTTACACATTTTGAGAAGAAATTGCTATATTGAAACATTAATGTAATTATGAATGATGATATGATATTATGCATGTAATACTTCAACTTATGATAATGCAATGATAAAATATTCATGATGAAAAATTATCTTGACATTCATAACTTGATTATTCATCCTTTGTCATGATTTTGAAATCGTTGTAAAAGGAAAAAGAACTACAAAACTGTATTCTTCCTTTCTTTTTGACAATGACAAAGGGGGAGATAGCTAGCTTGCACAAGTCAAGAAGATGCAAAAACTTGATTGCTAGCTTGCCTATCTTAAGTAGCAAAGATTGCTAACTTGCTTATTTCAAGAAGCAAAAGTTGTCTTCTTGAACATCATCATCTTGAATATCTCAAGAAGCAAGACTTGCAACCTGCACATTACAATAGGAAGCAATAATCATGAGCCTACACAAGAAAGTTATCTTGCATTTGCTTTCGAAGTTTTTGCTAACTTATATATCGTAAAAAAAAAATTGCTAGCTTGTAGTCTAAAGAGAAGCGAAAAGTTGCTATCTCAAAAGAAGCAAATGTGCTATCTTGCCTATCTCAAGAGGCAAAAATGCTAACTTGCACATCTAGCAAAACTTGACAAATTTGCATATCTCAAGAAGCAAGAGTTGCTTTCTTGAACATCTCTAAATTGCTAGCTTGCATGTTCTAGAAGTACTATCTTGTATGCTGTAAAACTTGCATATCTAAAACTTGATAGCCTGAATATTCTAAGCATGATGTAACATTTGCTAAATTTTCTGGCTTCAAAACTGCATGATGATAAAACTTGATAATATGTTTTTCATGCAATGAGTTGAACCAATATCACAAACACTTGATTGTGATACTTCTCCTTTTTGTTGATGACAAAGGGGGAGAAGTATGTTGATGAAAGTATGTTGATGACATGACATGTTATGCATAAGTTTATGCATATGTTCATGTTGACGTGTTGCAAGTATTCATGATGAATATTGCAATGACTTGAATTCAGTTTGAATTCAAGGTTCTATCAATATGGCATATTGATAGGGGGAGTTTGTTTAAACTCCGGGAGTTAAGTTTAACTCCGTCATCAAGTGGTTGTCATCATCAAAAAGGGGGAGATTGTTGAATCTCGTATTTTGATGATGAAACTACTTGATATATGTTTATGATTTAATATGCGTTTTGAGTGATGCAGGATGCTTTGATCAGGATGAGACAATTAAAGCAGGAAAATCATGTTGTGCCGGAGGAACATGTCAGAAGATTGGACGTCGGGCCGATGGATCG
This sequence comes from Musa acuminata AAA Group, assembly GCF_036884655.1. Taxonomy (NCBI): domain Eukaryota; kingdom Viridiplantae; phylum Streptophyta; class Magnoliopsida; order Zingiberales; family Musaceae; genus Musa; species Musa acuminata. The sequence goes on along the minus strand of NC_088356.1, from coordinate 24,901,869 downwards.
GTCGACGTATCGACAGAAGGCTTCGGGCCGTGAACTCGGGCATCGGGCCAAGAAGAGCGGTTATTGTGCCAAGGATATCGGAGTTGCGGAGTCAACTGGCCGATTGGGCAATAGGCCGCAGGAGAGGACGATGCGCCGAAGAATCAGACGAAGCGTCGAGGGACCAATGACATGCCGGACAACTTGGTTAATTGCTTAGGATTAATTATCTCGATCAAAGTTTTGTTTTAATTGTGCAGGATTAACTATGATAACGATGAAGACATAAAGCGAAACAAAGTGTCGGAGTCAAGCGCGAAGGATTTGTTGCAAGTTCGAGAGTTCGACGGAAGTCCGAAGGTTCATCGGGAATGCTACCGGAACTAGCCGAGAATGAGTTGGGAGCTTGCCGAAGGATTTTCGGAAGCTCGCCGGAAGGTTCGTTGGAAGTTCGCGGAGCTCGCCGAGAAAGATCGGAGCTTGCCGAAGAAGCTCGTTGGAACTCGCTAAGATCAAATCGTGAAGTCTAGGAGCTTGCCAGGAGTCCGCAGAATGGTTTTCGAGAGTTCATCGGAAGACCGCCGGAAGTTTGCCGAAAGCTCGCTAGAAGAAGTCTTGACTTGCGGACTTTGTAATAGCTTAGAAAATGTCTTTAAAATCATAGTTAGCACATTAATTAGGGTTAGGATTAGGTGTTAATCCTATAACCCAAGTAGGGGCCAATTAGGCCCAAGTTCGGACTCGTTTGGGCCAAGTTTGGAGCCAAACCAAGTGAGCTGAAATAGTGAAAGAGGTGGCACCGCCCCAGCCAGGAGGTAGCACCGCCCAGGCTAAGTCTTCCAACGAGGCTGGGAGGTGCAACCGCCCCAGCCGGGAGGTGGCACCGCCTGAGCTCAGTCTTCGAGTAAGATTGGGCGGTGCAACCTCCCTGACAGAGAGGTGGCACCGCCTGAGCTCAGTCTTCGAGCTCTGGCAGAGAGGTGCAACCACCTCTGTCAAGAGGTGGCACCGCCTGAGCTCAGTCTTTGAGCTCTGCCAGGCGGTGCAACCTCTCCAGTCAGGAGGTGCAACCGCCTGATCCCGGAATTCCGGGATTTGATCGTTTTGAGCTCCAAATTTGAATTTGGTTGGGGCCTATAAATACCCCACCCATTCAGCACTGAGAGAGCAAGAACTCAAGCCGAAATCTTGATCTTTTCAGTGGTTCTTAGAGCTCAAAACTGCTAGTTTTCCTCCTCCTTCTGTTCTTCAAGTTTGAGTTGTAAAGAGAGGAGAGAAAACATTTGTAAGGGTTGTCTCCTGAGCCCGTCAAAAGGAGTGAATCTGTAAGAGGGTAGTTGGCCTTCGCCTATTGAAGGAAGGCTCCTAGTTGACGTCGGTGACCTCGCCGGTGGAGGAAGCCAAAAGTGGAGTAGGTCAAGACTGACCGAACCACTCTAAATCTCTAGTTTACGTTTATTTTGAGCACTTTATCATTACTGCAAACCTCCTACATAGCTACTGCTCTCTGCGCTTTTACGAACGAGTTCTGTGCAGTTTACGTTCACATCTTAATTCCATTTACAAACTGCAAACTGCTCTCTGCGCTTTTACGAACGAATTCTGTGCAGTTTATGTTTACGTCTTGATTCCATCTACAAACTGCAAACTGTCTCTCTGCGCTTTTACGAATGAGTTCTGTGCAGTTTACGTTTACGTCTTGATTTCACTTACAACTGCAAACTATCTTCTGCGCCTTTTTTACGGACAAGGTTCTGTGCAGTTTACGTTCACGTCTTGATTTCATTTACAACTGCAAACTGTCTTCTGCGCTTTTACGAACAAGGTTCTGTGCAGTTTACGTTTACGTCTTGATTTCATTTAGAACTGCAAACTGTCATATGCGTTTAGACGCAAACTGCGTTTAGACGCAAACTGCGTTTAGACGTAAACTGTGCTTAGACGCAAACTGCGTTTAGACGCAAACTGCGTTTAGACGTAAGCTGCGTTTAGACGTAAACTGCGCTTAGACGCAAACTGCGTTTAGACGCAAACTGCGTTTAGACGTAAGCTGCGTTTAGACGTAAACTGCGCTTAGACGCAAACTGTGTTTAGACATAAACTGCGCTTAGACGCAAACTGCGTTTAGACGTAAATCTGCGTTTAGACGTAAATCTGCGTTTAGACGTAAATCTGCGTTTAGACGTAAAACTGCGTTTAGACGCAAACTGCATTTAAACGTAAATTGTGTTTAGACGCAAACTACGTTTAGACGTAAACTGCACTTAGTCATAAGTTATTTTTGAGTCGGCTTTTGCTTCAAAACTGATTTTTATCGAACGAACGCAGCTTTTGTTTTTAATCGCTAAAAGATATCCGCTGCACTAATTCACCCCCCCCTCTTAGTGCTCTCAATCCTAACAGATACAGCTTAAGAGATTCGTGTCCAAGGACTGCCTAGATAAGGTGTGTAGGTTATTTAAGTCCATTTATGGACTAAAGCAAGCTTCCGAAAGTTGGAACATCAGATTTTATGAGGTAATAAGATCTTATGACTTCGTTAAGAACGAAGATGAGCCTTGTGTATATAGTAGGAAGGTAAGTGGGAGCGCTATCACCTTCATAGTGTTATATGTGGATGACATCCTGATCATTGGGAATGATGTAGGAATGCTATCCATAGTAAAAGCTTAGTTATCTAGACACTTCTCCATAAAGGACTTAGGGGAAGTATCCTATATCTTGGGGATTCGAATCTATAGAGATAGATCCAAGAGGATGCTTGGCTTGTCACAGTCCAAGCACATAGATACCATTATAAAAAAGTTTGGCATAGAAAATTTCAAGAGATGTCTCATACCGATAAGACTTGGGATATCGCTTTCCAGGAGTATGTCCCCAAAAACTCCTAAAGAAACTGTAAACATGGATAGGATTGTAACATCCCCCATTTTTGAAAATTTAGTAAAAGGTTTGTTTGTAAAAATAAGGATTATTTAATAATTATTTTATATTAAATGATATTATATTAAAGGTTTATGACTAGGGACCTAAGAGTAAATATTAGAAGTTTGATATAATTTATGAAAGATTCAGATTTAAGTTAAAAAAAAAAAAATATATATATATATATATATATATATATATATATAGTGGACATGTGTCACTAGTTAACCTAAGAGTGCCACTTATCTTTGCTCTAAAGATGACACCTAGCCCCTTTCATGCATGCATGACACCTTGCAACTTTTGCATTAGCCAAAACCCAAATAATTAGATGAAAGGTTAAAGAAAACAAACCTGAAGAGTTGCAGCCAACGTGAGTTTGAGAAGAAGAAGAAGAAGAAGAAGAAGAAGAAGAAGAAGAAGAGCTTGAGCTTTTTCACCAATTTTCTCACCTTTGGGATTCAAATAAGTTTAAGGCAAGTGTTCTAACCCCATCCCACAGTAACCTTAATCTTTGTTTCCATTTTTATTCTGCAAAATTTGAAAGATTTCAACTGAGAACCAGACCTTCTTTCGTTTTGATATAAAGCTATGAATCTGTAATTTTTCGGTAATCTGACCTCTATGCACTGTTTCGGTCATAACATTTTGAAATAAACTCTGATTTAGACAAAATCTGTTCCATTTGAAAGTAGACAAAAAAATCTTTATTTTGATACTAAGATAGAACGATTTGGAGTTTAAATGCCTACTAAGACTTCTGTTTAAATTAACCCTACAGATTCTGTAAAACAGGGACCGAAATTTCTGACCTCTTGTTGCTTAACTACTTATAACTTTCTGCTGTGAACTCAGATTCATACAAAGTATGATTCATTCGAAGCTAGACTCAAGATTCTTTCTGTATATACCTGATTTGAAATTTTTGGAGTACAATTGCTAACTGAAACATCTGCTTTCATCGACCCTATAGATTCAATAAAATAGAGCTAATATTTTCAGACCTTTCGCTACGAAATTATCTGTAACTCCCTGTTGTAAATTTCAATTCTTGTTAAACTTGATTTTCCTAAAACTAGATTGACAAAGCTTTCTAATGACACCTATTTTGTATAAATTGGAGCATAATTGGTTATCCAAATAGTTCAAACAATGTTCTTATCAAATTCTGCCAGAATCGAGCTTTGGTCGATTTCGGCTTTCCTTGTTACTTCCTTTTGGAAATCGATTTTGGCAAAAACTCTTACTTCAGTTAAGCTTTACATTATTCCTTAAATTCCTGTATACTTTTGTCCTTTATTTATTTGTATATCCGCAGCTATCATCTAAAGACCGTGTTTGCATCGTAATGATTCAGCACATGCATCCCATTGTTCCGCATTTTGCTTTCGATATGTGCCTCTTCCAATTTCATTTCTTTGGACATTGAATTTATCTAACTTTCTTATTTCAATTGAGCTATATGCGATTTCTTGAAATCCTTGTATGCCCTTGTTTTTGTTTCCTTTCAAATCTAAATACATTTGTGAAAGATTATTGCTTACTTCGGATTGACTCGTAAAGGCACATGTACGCTTTGTTGTTCCGCGTGTGCTTCCGATATATGCTACTTATTGTTAAAACTACCCTCTTGTACTCTGGTGTGTGGGATTGTCTGGACCTTTGCCAGAAATGGTAAAGGGTATGCGCTTATTGCCCGCTATGTGGGGTCCCGCTATGTGGTATATTCTGGACCTTTGCCAGAAATGGTAAAGGGTATGCGCTTATTGCCCGCTATGTGGGGTCCCGCTATGTGGGATATTCTGGATGAATCACATTCTGACTGAGATCCCACTTCACCTTCTATGTGTTTGATATGATATCCAAAGCTTTGGCTATGTTTCTATGCATGCTTTGGATAAGAATGAAATGAATGCATCGTTATGTGACATTTGAGCTTCTATTCATGTTTTGTTCTTTGATATATTTCCGAAATGTTATAAGACTTTGTTATACCTTGAAAGCTACCATATGTCATTGTATGCTCCTTATGCCAATGATATGCTCCAATTATCTTTCCTCGATTGTATAAACAAAACGTGCTTCGAACGAAATGACATCGTAATTCTGCATTCATGATATCCAAAATGCTCCTTACGTCTTTGTTATGCCTTGAAATTACCATATGTCATCGATATGCTCCTTAACCCAATGATATGCTCCAATTACCTTTCCTCGATTATATGAATAAAACGTGCTTCGAACGATATGATATTGTAATTCTGCATTCAAACAAAACATGCTACTGTTTCATCTTGTATCTCTGCTTTGTATTTTGATACCTCATTTGTTTGAAAACTGTCCTCTTTGCTATGGATATGTTAGTCATTTGCTGAGCTTTATATGCTCACCCCGTTACTATATAAATTTTTCAGGATAGCTTATCGCTCACTAAAATGTGTAAATTGGGTTGAGGCAGTGGAAGATTAGAAGATTTTGGGGCAAATATTTTGTACTTGATAGGTTGATGTTGTATAAGTTCTTTTTGGGTGTAATGAAATATCAATGACAAATCTAGATTGATGTATCTTGTAAATATTTGAAAAGTACCTCTTACGTCAGGATTTTGGAAATGTTAAGTCTAAACTGTGTACTGATATAAACATGTAGTATATGTTGGTTTTGTGATTGCGTTAATTGCCGCGCTTATGGATTTATGATATAGTTATGGTTTAGTTAAGTTGCTTTTGGATTTTAAGAATCATCTAGTGACATGATGTATGATTATAAACTGCACAGGTTTTGTGAATTGTGGATTGTAGAGGTGAATGACTTGAATGTTTTTCTTAGTGACCTTAAATGTGTGATTGGATCCTGGATTGTTTGTTGAATTAAATATTATCAATTTTGAATTAGGTTCACACCTCCTAAATGAGAATTAAATTCAGGGGGCGTGACAGAGAGTGGTATCAGAGCATGGTTTGAGGATCACTGAAATATTTGATATGTTGACGTGCAAAATATATTGAGGTCTAGTGAACTATAGTGATTGGTGGAAATTTTCTTTGATGTATTTTAGGAATCTAGGATGACGAGGACATTTAGTCCTCCTACTTTATCTACTTTGGTTAATTAAGTGCGATAAAAGGATTGATCGGGGATATTAAATCAGAGTGGCGCAATAAAAGCGTGGTGAACCTAATACATTTGTAGCAGAAAAAAAAATAGATGATGCGATTGGAGAAGATATTTGGTGTACGAAATTGTTCTGATGATCAAAAGAATTTCTAAAGATCCAGAATAGGAATAGCAAGGACAAGTTTACTAAAAAAAAAAAAAAAAAAAAAAAAAAAAAAAAAAAAAGATTAGAAATGAATTAGATTGTGATAACAAGAGGGTCAAGACATCATCGATTTAACAAAGGAAGTCACCACAAAAGATTCAATCCTGTGTACGATGTGAGTTAAATTATGAAATAAGTTTGTATTTGTAGGTGACTGGAGCCTATTTTGCTTGTGGAAATTTGGATCATAAAATAAAAGACTGCTCTTTGGACAAGAAGAAAGAATCACTGCCTCATAAATCATCAGCCCATGCCAGAGTGTATGTTATCATGGAATATGATTCTAAAACTTCTGAATTAGGGTCGAAGGTACTATTCATGTTTCTGAAAGAATGCAAATATTTGTTTGACCATGTGTCTCATTTATGATTTGATTCGCAATATTTTGCTTATCACATGGGTATTCAACCTAAACCACTAGATTATATGCTATACGTAAATACTGCTATTGGGGATTGTTTGATAACAAACTCGATCTGGTTATCTTGTTTGATTTCTATTGGAGAACATGAACTTTTTGCTGATTTGGTTCTCCTAGATATTTAAAGTTTTGATATTATACTAAGTATGGATTGACTCTCTTCCAATCATACCAGTATAGATTGTTATACAAAATGAACATTTTTTTTTCTATACTAAATCATCCCATCTTTTATTTTGAGAGTATTGGCATGATTTACCTCCTTGCCTGATGTATTTCTAGATGACTTGCCTGGTTTACCTCCAGATAGAGATGGTGGATTTACTATTGATTTGGTTCCTGGGATAACCCCAATATCTAAGCCTCTTTACAGAATGGCACCACTCGAGCATGAGGAACACTTAAGAAATATATTATCCATACTAAGAGAAAAGAAGTTGTATGCAAAGTTCAGCAAATGTGAATTTTGGTTGAATGAAATTGCTTTCTTAGGCCATGTGATTTCAGGGAAGGGTATATCTGTTGATCCAAAGAAAGTAGAAGTTGTTGTTAAGTGAGAAGTACCAACAAACGTGATAGAAGTTAGAAGCTTCTTGGGCATGACAGGTTATTATAGGAGATTTGTGGAGAGATTTTCTTGAATCGCTCAACCTATCACCAAACTCACTCAAAAGAATGTGAAATTTGTATGGGGTGATGATTATGAGCAAAGTTTTCAAGAGTTAAAAAGGAGATTGACTAGTACCCCTATTCTCACTATTCCAAGTGGTGATGAGGGATTTATGGTTTATAATGATGCCTCAAGAAAGGGCCTTGGATGTGTTTTGATGCAAGAAGGGAAAGTGATTGTTTATGCTTCTAGACAACTAAAGAGTTATGAACTGAATTATCTAACTCATGATTTGGAATTGGCAGCAATTGTTTTTGCTCTGAAGATTTGGAGGCATTACTTGTATGGACGAACATTTGAAATCTTTACTGATCATAAGAGTTTAAAGTATATTTTTACTCAAAAAGAGTTAAACATGAGACAACGAAGATGGATAGAACTTCTAAAGGATTATGATTGTACCATTCGTTATCACCCGGGTAAAGCTAATGTTGTAGCAGATGCCCTTAGTAGAAAATCTACAAGTTTTATGGCGACTTTGGTTGTGAAGCAATTGAAGTTATTAGAAGAGAATTATGATTCAAATGTTATGAGAAAAGGGCAAGACTCAATGATATTAATGGCCTCCATCCAAGTGCAATCTGATCTCATTCAACAAATTAAAGGAGGACAACTACAAGATCGACGCTTGATCTGCTTAAGGAATGAAGTAAAAAAAGGGATTGAAAGTGAATTTTCGAGTTTCAGAGGATGGCCTATTGAGATTTAAGGATAGAATATGTGTTCCAAATGACTCAGATATCAAAGATCAAATCCTGAGGGATGGCCATAATTCAAAGTACACCATGCATCCTGGTAGCACTAAGATGTATAGATATCTCCAAAGTCATTATTGGTGGGAAGGCATGAAGAAGGAGATTGCAATATATGTTTCAAAGTGTTTGACTTGTCAGCAAATCAAAGTAGAACACCAAAGACCTGGAGGTTTGTTGCAACCTTTAGATATTCCTTAATGGAAATGTGAATGTATTGCCATAGACTTTATTTCAGGACTACCCCGAACATCTATAAAGCATGATGCTATTTGGGTTATCATTGATAGACTCCAGATTTCTATCTAGATTTTAGAGAAGGTTACGGGAATCTATTGGCACTAAAGTCAAGTTTAGCACTGCTTATCACCCTCAAACTGATGGTCAATCAGAAAGAACCATTCAAACACTTGAGGATTTGCTTCGAGCCTATGTTATGGATTGGAAAGGTGAATGGGATAAAGATATCTCTCTTATTGAGTTCACTTACAATAATAGTTATCATTCAAGTATTCAGATGGCTCCTTATGAAGCTTTATATGGGCGAAAGTGCAGGACGCCTATATGTTAGGAAGAAATTGGCGACAGAAAGTTATTAGCATCAGAAAAAGTGCAAGAGACTACTGAGAAAATTCAACTTATAAGAAAAAAAAAGGTTAAAGACTGCTCAAAGTCGTCAAAAGAGTTATGTTGATAACATAATATGAAATATTGAGTTTCAAATCGGGGATTTTGTATTCCTGAATGTCTCCCCTTCTAAAGGCATTGTAAGATTTGGGAAGAAAGGAAAGTTAAACTCAAGATTTATTGGACCTTTTGAGATTCTTGAGAGGGTTGGTTCTGTCGCTTACAGGATTGGCTTGACACCATCATTGTGCCATATCCATGATATGTTTCATGTTTCAATGATCAGAAAGTATATACCTGATCCCTCTCATATCATTAAGTATGAGCCGATGGTGATTGATAAAAACTTGTCTTATGTGGAAGAGCCCACTCAGATTGTTGATAAAAAAAAAAAAAAAAAGATCTTGAGGAATCGGGTTATCCCTCTAGTTAAAGTGATCTGGAGATATCATTCTAGAGAGGAGGAATCGGGTTATCCCTCTAGTTAAAGTGATCTGGAGATATCATTCTGGAGAGGAAACAACTTGGGAGCTTGAGGAAGAAATGATGAAAGCTTATCCTCATTTTTTTTTGTCGAATGAGGTATGATAAATTTAGAGGACTAAATTTTTTTTTCAGGAGGGGAGAGTGTAACATCCCCCATTTTTGAAAATTTAGTAAAAGGTTTGTTTGTAAAAATAAGGATTATTTAATAATTATTTTATATTAAATGATATTATATTAAAGGTTTATGACTAGGGACCTAAGAGTAAATATTAGAAGTTTGATATAATTTATGAAAGATTCAGATTTAAGTTAAAAAAAAAAATATATATATATATATATATATATATATAGTGGACATGTGTCACTAGTTAACCTAAGAGTGCCACTTATCTTTGCTCTAAAGATGACACCTAGCCCCTTTCATGCATGCATGACACCTTGCAACTTTTGCATTAGCCAAAACCCAAATAATTAGATGAAAGGTTAAAGAAAACAAACCTGAAGAGTTGCAGCCAACGTGAGTTTGAGAAGAAGAAGAAGAAGAAGAAGAAGAAGAAGAAGAAGAAGAAGAAGAGCTTGAGCTTTTTCACCAATTTTCTCACCTTTGGGATTCAAATAAGTTTAAGGCAAGTGTTCTAACCCCATCCCACAGTAACCTTAATCTTTGTTTCCATTTTTATTCTGCAAAATTTGAAAGATTTCAACTGAGAACCAGACCTTCTTTCGTTTTGATATAAAGCTATGAATCTGTAATTTTTCGGTAATCTGACCTCTATGCACTGTTTCGGTCATAACATTTTGAAATAAACTCTGATTTAGACAAAACCTGTTCCATTTGAAAGTAGACAAAAAAATCTTTATTTTGATACTAAGATCGAACGATTTGGAGTTTAAATGCCTACTAAGACTTCTGTTTAAATTAACCCTACAGATTCTGTAAAACAGGGACCGAAATTTCTGACCTCTTGTTGCTTAACTACTTATAACTTTCTGCTGTGAACTCAGATTCATACAAAGTATGATTCATTCGAAGCTAGACTCAAGATTCTTTCTGTATATACCTGATTTGAAATTTTTGGAGTACAATTGCTAACTGAAACATCTGCTTTCATCGACCCTATAGATTCAATAAAATAGAGCTAATATTTTCAGACCTTTCGCTACGAAATTATCTGTAACTCCCTGTTGTAAATTTCAATTCTTGTTAAACTTGATTTTCCTAAAACTAGATTGACAAAGATTTCTAATTACACCTATTTTGTATAAATTGGAGCATAATTGGTTATCCAAATAGTTCAAACAATGTTCCTATCAAATTCTACCAGAATCGAGCTTTGGTCGATTTCGGCTTTCCTTGTTACTTCCTTTTGGAAATCGATTTTGGCAAAAACTCTTACTTCAGTTAAGCTTTACATTATTCCTTAAATTCCTGTATACTTTTGTCCTTTATTTATTTGTATATCCGCAGCTATCATCTAAAGACCGTGTTTGCATCGTAATGATTCAGCACATGCATCCCATTGTTCCGCATTTTGCTTTCGATATGTGCCTCTTCCAATTTCATTTCTTTGGACATTGAATTTATCTAACTTTCTTATTTCAATTGAGCTATATGCGATTTCTTGAAATCCTTGTATGCCCTTGCTTTTGTTTCCTTTCAAATCTAAATACATTTGTGAAAGATTATTGCTTACTTCGGATTGACTCGTAAAGGCACATGTACGCTTTGTTGTTCCGCGTGTGCTTCCGATATATGCTACTTATTGTTAAAACTACCCTCTTGTACTCTGGTGTGTGGGATTGTCTGGACCTTTGCCAGAAATGGTAAAGGGTATGCGCTTATTGCCCGCTATGTGGGGTCCCGCTATGTGGGATATTCTGGACCTTTGCCAGAAATGGTAAAGGGTATGCGCTTATTGCCCGCTATGTGGGGTCCCGCTATGTGGGATATTCTGGATGAATCACATTCTGACTGAGATCCCACTTCACCTTCTATGTGTTTGATATGATATCCAAAGCTTTGGCTATGTTTCTATGCATGCTTTGGATAAGAATGAAATGAATGCATCGTTATGTGACATTTGAGCTTCTATTCATGTTTTGTTCTTTGATATATTTCCAAAATGTTATAAGACTTTGTTATACCTTGAAAGCTACCATATGTCATTGTATGCTCCTTATGCCAATGATATGCTCCAATTATCTTTCCTCGATTGTATAAACAAAACGTGCTTCGAACGAAATGACATCGTAATTCTGCATTCATGATATCCAAAATGCTCCTTACGTCTTTGTTATGCCTTGAAATTACCATATGTCATCGATATGCTCCTTAACCCAATGATATGCTCCAATTACCTTTCCTCGATTATATGAATAAAACGTGCTTCGAACGATATGATATTGTAATTCTGCATTCAAACAAAACATGCTACTGTTTCATCTTGTATCTCTGCTTTGTATTTTGATACCTCATTTGTTTGAAAACTGTCCTCTTTGCTATGGATATGTTAGTCATTTGCTGAGCTTTATATGCTCACCCTGTTACTATATAAATTTTTCAGGATAGCTTATCGCTCACTAAAATGTGTAAATTGGGTTGAGGCAGTGGAAGATTAGAAGATTTTGGGGCAAATATTTTGTACTTGATAGGTTGATGTTGTATAAGTTCTTTTTGGGTGTAATGAAATATCAATGACAAATCTAGATTGATGTATCTTGTAAATATTTGAAAAGTACCTCTTACGTCAGGATTTTGGAAATGTTAAGTCTAAACTGTGTACTGATATAAACATGTAGTACATGTTGGTTTTGTGATTGCGTTAATTGCCGCGCTTATGGATTTATGATATAGTTATGGTTTAGTTAAGTTGCTTTTGGATTTTAAGAATCATCTAGTGACATGATGTATGATTATAAACTGCACAGGTTTTGTGAATTGTGGATTGTAGAGGTGAATGACTTGAATGTTTTTCTTAGTGACCTCAAATGTGTGATTGGATCCTGGATTGTTTGTTGAATTAAATATTATCAATCTTGAATTAGGTTCACACCTCCTAAATGAGAATTAAATTCAGGGGGCGTGACAAGGATACCCTATATCTTAGTGATATGGTCTATCATGTATATCATGCTATGTACTAGGCCTGATATAGCACATGTTTTGAGGGTCATGAGCATGTATCAGGTGGATCCAGGCTTAGAGCACTGAAAAGAAGTAAAGTGCATCCTTAAGTACTTAAGAAGGACTAAGGATCTTTTACTAGTATATGGAGGTAGTAGCCTTAGGGTTGATAGCTATATGGACTCAAGTTTCCAATCTAATGTTGATGATAGCAAGTCGAATTCGGGGTATGTGTACACCCTTATATTATGATAACAATGAGGCAATTGCTTAAATGAGGGAACCCGAGTCTCATCAGAAGTGTTCTAAGGAGATTCCAGCTTATTAGAGAGATCGTGAACAGAGGAGATGCAGTAGTGGAAAAAGTTTCATCTGAAGATAACATCATAAATCCACTAACAAAGCTGTTGTCTCATATTGTCCTTAAGCATCATAGGGGTATGATAGGGATCGGACACATATGTGATTAGCTTTAGGTCAAGTGGGAGGTTGCTAGTCATAGGTGTTATGCAAGCCAATCACGTGAGTGATGACATGTGTGACTTGACAGGTAGTCTTTTTACTTATTATATTTTGGTATTTAATCACTTTATATTGCCTATTGCTTGAACATTTTGTGATGTTTATGGACTTGTGCAATGGGAATTGGATCATGCTTAGATCACGATAATGAGACCGATTCGCCTTTAAATGCAGATCCTAAATAATCTCGGTCATAAGTTACTCGAGAAGGATATCGAGATAACTGGACAGACTAGTGTGCTATATACTCGTCTGTATGATAGATGTAGCTAGTCTCATAGCTGCTCATGTATGGACACTAGGGATACGATACAAGTGCTCATTAGAGAATAAGTTCATTGATTGATCTGCTTATGGAATGCTGAATGGTTGATGATGCCTTATTATCAAACAGTGATTCCGTTGTCCAAGTGGTATATCGGGTCCTTAGACTTGAGACACCAAACATGTCTTCTATGAGTACTCCACTCTTTAATATCAGACTTATAGGTCTGGAGGTTTCAAATCTAGCACAACTGGTCATTGAGACTAGTAGCCAACCTAACAAGGACTATTGAGTGTCGATAGAGGATGATCCACTCTCGGCGTCATGAGAGGAATATCCCATGTGTTCTTGCTCAGACAAATCCCTGGCCAGGGTCATTCGGATTGAGAGAGAAAAAGTTCTCTAAGAGAATCCGATTAGAGCAAGACTCGATTAGAAATCATATGGGTCAATAGCACTATGCCCGGTATATGGTCTCTAGGATATTAGATGGATGAGGGACTATAGGTACATGGTAACTAAGGACAGACATGTCTAATGGATTGGATTCTCTTGTATCATCTAGGGTCTGCATCATAGTGGCGTAGTACGTCCGTAGTTGATGAGTCTAGTGAATTATTATGGAGATAATAATTCACTAAGTCAGAAGGAGTTTTGACAAGTATGACTCACAACCAGCTCGATATTGCGCCTAGAGGGTCACACATATGGTAGGCGTTGCAATGAGTAGAGGTTCGGATATAAGATATCCACCAAAGCCCCTGTCTTATTAGATATCCAATAAGCCCTTGAATTATTGGATCATATAGATGAGATCCAATAAGAGTTAATGAGAGATTATTGGATAGAGATCCACTAATCTAAGAGGCTTGGGTAGTTGGATGGAGATCCAATACCCAACAAGGATGGATCCATTAGGGTTATATTGACAAAGGACCTCTATAAATAGGAGGGAACTAATGGTTCATAGGCTAGAGCCTTTTTGGTTTGCATCTCCTATTCTCCTCCTCAGAGCAGGCCTAGAGTTTTAAGGAGTATCGTCACAGCCCTATTGTGTGGATCACTGCTAGAGATGATGAAACTTGACCTCCTTCTTTTAGGACTCTAGCTTGGAGAGTCCTAATTGAGAGGGACATTCATGTCTAGGAGAGTCCTAATTGAGAGGGACATTCTGTTAGGACTCTAGCTAGGAGAGTCCTAATTGAGAGGGGCATTCATGTAGGAGGTTTTTTCTTAGAGAAGAATTAGGAGCTGTAAGGGAATAGGAGTCTTGAGTAGGAGTCTTATTAGGAGTTGGTTAGAAGTAAGAGTCTTAAGTAGGAGTCCTATTAGGAGTTAGGGTTTAGAAGCCCTATAAATAGTCATGTATTTCACCTCTTTTCACAAGCAATAGATGAATCTTTTCTGCAGCCTTTGAGCAGCAACTTGGAGGGAGGATCCCCTATAGAGTTCCAAGGAGGCCGATCCCCTAAAGAGATCAACCCCAAGTTTAGAATCTGCAAGGGTTCTAACACCTGGTATCAGAGCAGCGTTCTTGGCGTCTCGCTGCCCCTCCACAGCCATCCATCAACCCTCCACAACCGCCCAAAGCAATTCCCACAATTGCTTAAGAGATCGTTGCCAAATTCCGTCGTCATCTCCACCACCACGGATCATCCTTTGATCTCCTCGTGAATTGCAACAGGTTCTGGTTTCCTACCTTACTGCTGCTGCAATTTAGTTATCCTTATTCGAAAATCCAAAAAAAAAAACTATTCCTATATTGCTGCATAAACCTTTCGTCACAAAGTTTTCATCTCTATGATGAAAGATACATTGCAGAATTCCAGCCGCATAGTACCATCTGTTAGATCTTGCTACTATGCTTTTTCTATCCAAATTTCTATGAAATTTTTATGACATCTTTTTCACTTCCTAACAGCAGATTTACCTTTTGTTTTTTCAAAAAATTCTCAATATAAACCATTGATCTTTTACGTCAAATCTGCTATACTTGAAAATCTGGACTATAAAATTTCAACCGCATAGCACTGTTTGTTTGATTTTGATACTATATTGTTTCTATCCAAATCTTTACGAAATTTTTATGATAACTTTGACACTTCCTAACAGTGGATTTCCCTTTGGCTTCATCAAAAAATTCTCAATATAAACTACTGATCTTTTACGTCCAATCTGCTATACCTAAAAATCTGTGCTGTAGAAAATTTCAGCCGCATATTGTTGCCTTAACCCATCTATTTGCAATCTTTTTTGAATGAAATTTCTTATACACTTCATAGATCATCTTGGCTTCCATCTAAGATTGATCTATTAAGAAATTCATCTCTAAAAACGATTTTATGTTGTTGTAAATTTTCATCGTAACCCGCTGAAAATTTTCGACGAGAATTCTGCAATCCCAACTTGCACCAATTTCCTTGCTGTTATACTGCCAAAATTTTTTTGATTAAATTAGATATCCTTGCTGCCATATAAACTGTGATTTTGCTATCAATTCCCTCCTCAATTATCTCAAGTTTTTGGTGAAAATTATGTCGAGAAACCGTTGTTTCTTCGACGACAATTCTACTCTTACAAGACAACACATACTGCTAGTCATAGGTGCCTAGCAAGCCAATCACGTGAGTGATGGCACGTGTGAGTTGATACAGAATCTTTTTGCTTATTATATTTTGGCGTATATCACTTTATAACTATTGCATAAATGCATACATATATTGTGATGTCCTTGGATTTGTGCAATGGGAATCGGATCGTGATGAGATCACGATAATGAGATCGATTCACCTTTAAACACATATCCTAAATAATCCCGGTCATAGGTTACTCGAGAAGGACATCGTGATAACCGGATAGAGTGGTGTGCTGTATACCCGTCCATATGATGGATGCAGCTGGTCTCATAGCTGCTCGTGTAGGGACACTAGGGATACAGTACCGGTGCTCATTGGAGAATGAGTTCACTGATTGATCCGCTTACGGAATGCTGGATGGTTGATGATGCCTTATTGTCAGACAGCGATTCCGTAGTCCTAGTGGTGTATCTGGTCCTTAGACTTGAGACACCAAGGATGTCCTGTATGAGTGCTCCACTTTTTGATACCAGACTTATAGGTTTGGCTGTCCCCAGATCTAGTACAGCTGGTCATTGGGAGTGGTAGTCGACCATACGAGGGCTATTGAGTGTCAATAGAGGATCATCCACTCTCGGCGTCATGAGAGGAATATCCTATGTGTTCTTGCTCAGACAAATCCCTGGCCAAGGTCATTCGGGTTGAGAGAGAAAGAGTTCTCCGGGAGAATCCGATTAGAGCGAGACTCGAGTAGAAACCGTATGGGTCTGACAACACCATGCTCGATATACGGTCTCTGGGATATTAGATGGATGAGGGATTATAGGTACATGGTAACTGAGGACAGATAGGTACATGGTAACTGACAACGCCAGGGGAAAGGGTATTAGGGTTTTCTGGGCAAAAGATAGTTTTGCCCCTCGGAATTTGAGAAATTCCAGTTTTTGTCTTTTGTCCAAATTACAAAAATACCCTTAGGAATTGAGAAATTCCCTACATGTCCCTGATTTCAGAAAAATATTAATTAATTAAAAGGTTTAGTTGATTATTATTTTTATTATTATCTAGTAGTCCTACATGACAATGATTATTTATACATGTGATGTATGATGTGTGGACGGATGATCATGGACCGTGTGATGTGTGTACTAGTGATTATTATTATTGAGGTCTGCGAACCTCCATTATATTTCTCGTTTATTGTCGGGCCTGCGTGCCTATGATTAAGTTGTAATCATATGAGGAGGTGCAGCGGGAGCGTGGATGCGATAGCGGGACCCATGAGACGGACGATCGTGATGCATGGAGATGCATCAAGATGTCGACGAAACCGACGAGGACGAGATGGACGATCACAGGGCATGGACATGCACCATTGCACACATAGATCTTGATGTGAGTGATTAGGCCTACTGGCTCGGGCCTAATTATATTAGGTTATGGTCCATGATCATCTGGTGTGATTGCTTATACACATACTAGATATGTATATATATTTGCATGCGATGTAGATATATATTAAATATGTATATGTGTGATATGTCATATTAGGAGACCAAATTATAGAAACATCTCTCGATAATATTAAGTCGGTAAACGGGAGGCAATTAGATTGACCCACGTGGCCTTCCATCGTTATGAGTAGGAACCGATTCCCGGTGTAGGTTGAGTTGGTCGAGTCCCTCGAGACTCACCTATATCGCGATTCGCTATCTTGCTTACGACATAGAGATGTCACCGGTGACCTGAGGACATGGTATGCTTGGTCGAGTCCCTCGAGGGTATATCATCAAATCAGACTCATCTTGTAACGAAGGTGTTGACTTAACCGAGCATCATGGTTAGTCGAGTCCCTCGAGGCCATGGTGATTCGGAGGCCGAACAGGACGGGAATCACAAGGAGTTGTGATCGGCAAGAGTTGCCTACCTTTTAGGCTTAGTGTGATTGGTCGAGTCCCTCGAGGTTACACTAAGACGCTGATTGGATCTTGATCCCCACTAGAAGTCTGCCGGAGACTTCCGTTTCACGTGCTGAGGGTGTCGCATAACTCGATAGTAAAATAGTGGGAGCATATTAAGATAGAAGTCCATATCTTGATAGTTTATTTCTTGCAAAATTTGCATGTTATTCATTTTTGCTGCATCTTTATTTTCAGAAAATGTCGCTTTCAAATCCCTTACGTGGCATACTTGATGTCAACCGCCTCACTGGTCCAAATTATACGGATTGGCTCCGCAACTTGAGAATTGTTCTCACAGCGGAGAAAATCGTGTACGTCCTTGATACAGTGATGCCTACTCCCGAAGAAGGGTCAAGCGAGGATGAGATCGCTCGCTACGTGAAGTACATTGATGACTCCACTCTTGCTCAGTGCTATATGTTGGGCTCTATGACTCCAGAGTTACAGAGACAACATGAAAAGATGGATGCCAGATCCATTCTCCTACATGTCCGCAAATTGTTTGAGGAACAGGGAAGGACTCAACGATATGAGATATCCAAGAGCCTTTTCCGCGCTAGGATGATTGAGGGGACACCGGTTCAGAACCATGTCCTAAAGATGATTGAGTGGATAGAGAAACTCATAGGTCTAGGAATGGTCCTAGAGGATAACTTGTGTGTGGACATTGTGCTTCAATCCCTACCAGATTCCTTTTCACAGTTCATAATGAATTTTAATATGAAGAAGCTTGAGGTGACTCTCCCAGAGCTCCTCAATATGTTGAGGGAGGCAGAGAGTACTATTAAGAAAGAGAAGCCAGTTCTCTACACTGGTGAGACCAGAAAGAAAAGGAAAGCAGAAAGGTCCCTTAAGAAGGGAAAGGGCAAGGGCAAACAAGGTAAAGCAAAGGTTGCTAAGAAAGACCCAACAAAGGACAAAGGCCAGTGCTTCCACTGTGGTAAAGATGGGCACTGGAAGAGAAACTGCAAAGAGTACCTTGCAGAAAGGGCGAAACAAAAGCTTGATGAAGCTTCAGGTACATTCATGATCAGTCTCCATTTGTCAGAATCTTATGATAACACATGGGTATTGGATACCGGTAGTGCTTATCATATATGCAATTCGTTGCAGGTTCTGACAAGGCCTAGGAGACTTGAAAGAGGCAAGATGGACCTCAAGATGGGTAATAGAGCAAAAGTTGCTATAGTAGCTGTTGGCGAGGTCGCTTTACATCTGCCTAGTGGAGCTTTTATTGCATTAGATGCATGTTATTTTGTTCCTTCTATTATCAAAAACATTATCTCCATTTCATGTTTAATAGTTAGTGGATATAAATTTATTTTTGAGAACAATGGTTGTTCGATATTATTAGATGATAAGATCATCACGAAAGGAACATTGCATAATGGTTTATTTATGTTAGACACTACTCCACATATCATGAATGTAAATGTGTCTAAGAGGAAACGAGATGAAGTGAACAGTGCATACCTGTGGCATTGTAGGCTAGGTCACATCCATGAAAGAAGGATTCAAAAGTTGCTAAATGATGGATATCTAGATCCATTCGACTATATGTCTTATGCAACTTGTGAGCCTTGCATTCGTGGAAAATTGACCAACTCTCCATTTAGTGGAATTGGAGAGAGAGCCACTGAGTTGTTGGAACTCATACATAGTGATGTATGTGGACCCATGTCAACTCATGCCATTGGAGGTTACTCCTACTTCATTACATTTACTGATGATTTCTCAAGGTATGGATATGTGTACTTAATGAAGTACAAGTCCGAGGCCTTTGAGAAATTCAGAGAGTATAAGAATGAGGTGGAGAACCAGACTGGAAAGAGTATCAAAACTCTTCGATCAGATCGAGGAGGTGAGTACTTAAGTACAGAGTTTACTCAGTTCCTCAAGGACCATGGGATATTATCCCAATGGACACCTCCTTACACACCTCAGCTCAATGGTGTCTCTGAAAGGAGAAATCGTACGTTATTAGATATGGTACGGTCCATGATGAGTTTCGCTGACCTACCCATCTCATTCTGGGGATATGCCCTAGAAACCGCAGCTTACCTTCTGAAGAGAGTTCCAACTAAGTCGGTAGTGTCTACACCATATGAGATATGGAAAGGGAAGAAGCTTGATCTTAAGGTTGTTAAGATTTGGGGCTGCCCTGCCAACATTAAAAGACACAACCCCGATAAGTTAGAATCAAGGACAGAGCGATGCATATTTGTGGGATACCCCAAGGAAACTTGTGGGTATTATTTCTATCATCTCGAGGACCAAAAGGTCTTTGTAGCTAAGAGAGTAGTGTTCCTTGAGAAGGAACACATTCTTGGCGGAGACAGTGGGAGAATGATAGAGTTGAGCGAGGTTGGAGAACCAAGCTCAAGCACCACTCTACAGCCCGAGTCTGTTCAGGTACCTAATACACAAGTTTCAACTTTACGTAGGTCTGATAGAGTATCCCATCCTCCTGAAGGATATGTGGGACATATTAGAGGAGAGGATGTTGAGGATATTGATCCTTAGACCTACGAGGAGGCTATTATGAGTATAGACTCCGAGAAGTGGCAAGAAGCCATGAATTCTGAGATTGGATTCTATGTACTCCAATAAGGTTTGGAACCTAGTTGATGCGCCCGAAGGTATTGTACCCATCGGTTGCAAGTGGATCTTTAAGAAAAAGATCGGAGTAGATGGAAAGGTAGAGACCTATAATGCAAGGCTAGTGGCTAAGGGGTATCGTCAAAGGCAAGGTGTTGACTACAACGAAACCTTCTCACCCGTAGCAATGCTAAAATCCATCAGAATTCTATTGGCTATTGCAGCACACTATGATTATGAGATCTGGCAGATGGATGTGAAAACTGCATTCCTCAATGGGAACCTCGAAGAGGAGGTGTATATGATGCAACCTGAGGGATTCATGTCCAAGAACTGCCTAGATAAGGTGTGTATGTTGCTTAGATCCATTTATGGACTAAAGCAAGCTTCCCGAAGTTGGAACATAAGATTTGATGAGGCAATCAGATCTTATGACTTCGTTAAGAACGAAGATGAGCCTTGTGTGTACAGGAAGGTAAGTGGGAGCGCTATCACCTTTTTGGTGTTATATGTGGATGACATCCTCATCATTGGGAATGACGTAGGAATGCTATCCACAGTAAAGACTTGGTTATCTAGACACTTCTCCATAAAGGACTTAGGGGAAGCATCCTATATCTTGGGGATTAGAATCTATAGAGATAGATCCAAAAGGATGCTTGGCTTGTCCCAGTCCAGGTATATAGAAACCATTGTCAAAAGGTTTGGCATGGAAAATTCCAAAGGGCAAACATGAATATGATACCTTATGCCTCAGCTATAGAGTCTATCATGTATGCCATGCTATGTACTAGGCCTGATATAGCGCATGCTCTGAGTGTCATGAGCAGGTATCAGGCGGATCCAGGCTTGGAGCACTGGAAAGCAGTAAAGTGTATCCTTAAGTAGGACTAAGGATCTTTTACTAGTATATGGAGGTAATAGCCTTAAGGTTGAAGGCTTCACTGACTCAAGTTTTCAGTCTGATGTTGATGATAGCAAGTCGAATTCAGGGTATGTGTACACCTTGAATGGAGGAGCAGTGTGCTGGAAGAGTTCCAAGCAAGATACCACTGCTGACTCGACCACAGAGGCAGAGTACATTGCTGCATCAGATGCAGCAAAGGAGGGAGTCTAGGTGAAGAAGTTCATCACAGATTTGGGAGTCGATACAGATAGCGACAAGTCGACTTCCTTATATTGCGACAACTATGGGGTGATTACTCAAATAAGGGAACCCGGGTCTCATCAGAAGTGTTCTGAGGAGGTTCCAGCTTATAAGAGAGATCGTAACCCGAGGAGATGTAGCAGTGGAAAGAGTTCCATCCGAAGATAACATTGTAGATCCACTGACAAAGCCGTTGTCTCAGATTGTCTTTGAGCGTCATAGGGGTCTGATGGGGATCAGACACATAGGTGATTGGCTTTAGGTCAAGTGGGAGATTGCTAGTCATAGGTGCCCAGCAAACCAACACGTGAGTGATGGCACGTGTGACTTGATACAGAATCTTTTTGCTTATTATATTTTGGCATATATCACTTTATAACTATTGCATAAATGCATACATATATTGTGATGTCCTTGGATTTGTGCAATGGGAATCGGATCGTGATGAGATCACGATAATGAGAACGATTCACCTTTAAACACATATCCTAAATAATCCCGGTCATAGGTTACTCGAGAAGGACATCGTGATAACCGGATAGACTGGTGTGTTGTATACCCGTCCATATGATGGATGCAGCTGGTCTCATAGCTGCTCGTGTAGGGACACTAGGGATACAGTACAGGTGCTCATTGGAGAATGAGTTCACTGATTGATCCGCTTACGGAATGCTGGATGGTTGATGATGCCTTATTGTCAGACAACGATTCCGTAGTCCTAGTGGTGTATCTGGTCCTTAGACTTGAGACACCAAGGATGTCCTGTATGAGTGCTCCACTCTTTGATACTAGACTTATAGGTTTGGCTGTCCCCAAATCTAGTACAGCTGGTCATTGGGAGTGGTAGTCGACCTTACGAGGGCTATTGAGTGTCAATAGAGGATCATCCACTCTCGGCGTCATGAGAGGAATATCCTATGTGTTCTTGCTCAGACAAATCCCTGGCCAGGGTCATTCGGGTTGAGAGAGAAAGAGTTCTCCGGGAGAATCCGATTAGAGCGAGACTCGAGTAGAAACCGTATGGGTCTGACAACACCATGCTCGATATACGGTCTCTGGGATATTAGATGGATGAGGGATTATAGGTACATGGTAACTGAGGATAGACAGGTCCAATGGATTGGATTCCCCTATATCGTCTGGGGACTACGGCGTAGTGGCCTAGTACGTCCGTAGTCGATGAGTCGAGTGAATTATTACAGAGATAATAATTCACTGAGTTAGAAGGAGTTCTGACAGATATGACTCACGGCCAGCTCGATATTGGGCCTAGAGGGTCACACACATATGGTAGGCATTGCGATGAGTAGAGGTTCGGATATGAGATATCCGACGGAGCCCTTGTCTTATTGGATGCAGATCCAATACCCACTAGGGAAGGACCCATTAGGGTTTGACATGGGATCTCTATAAATAGGAGGGATTCACAGCCTCATAGGCTAGAGTCTTTGCTTGCCTTTCCTATTCTCCTCTCCCTCTCCACCTCAGAGTAGGCCTGGAGTTTTGAGGAGCGTCGTCGCAACCCAGCTGTGTGGATCACCGCTAGAGAGGAGGACGCTTGACCTCCTTCACCCTCTCCTAAGGATCTGCAAGGAAACAGGGATATACGATCTCCCTAGGTAACACAATCTCTATACGCAGTTTTATGTTTTGCGGAATTTTGCACACCAATCTTCGCACGACGACGAACATCTTTTTGGGAATCGGGGATTTTGTTTTCTTGTTCTTCCGCTGCGCATGTGATGTCGCCCCCCAAATGATTTCCCAACACATACTTGCTGCAACTTCCACTGATTTCTATCAAACCTTTGCTACCATCTACTACAGATCCAAAACATTCATCCATAGCCCTAAAACTCCACTAAACTACACCCTCAAACTACACCCAAAACAACCACAAAACAAGCCTAAATTGTAGCCTACATCCATCGATCCACCAATATTTTCGACCATCACTTCTCTCAACTATACATGCCTTTAACCTGACAACAAAAGAGAGATCTTAATATCATAGATTTGGAGGCATATACTATGGCATCTAAGGAGGCAATCAATGCTAAATTCGAAGCCTTGGAGACGCGAATGGAGGATAATATTCGGACGCTCTTTACTGAACTCAGATTGGGCTGACCACTAAGCCCGAAAAAATCATATCACGGAGAGAGCTTTGCCCAATCGCACTAGGCTCGAAGAGATGAGTTCCATGGGAGGGGAGGCTCTATGACTGAATCCAACTATCCATGCATAAGAGTGGACTTCCCTAGATGGGAAGAAGGAGACCCGATTGGTTGGATCTCGCGCGCGGAGCGATATTTTCAGTACCACAAAACCGCGGATGCATCTATGGTGAAAATTGCAGCTGTACATCTTGAAGGGGATGCTATATAGTGGTTTGACTGGTTTGAACATACTTATGGAGTCCTTTCATGGTAATAATTCAAAGAAGGACTGCTGATCCGCTTTAGACTAACCGATTACGAGAATATTGATGGACAACTAGCAAAGATCCGACAAACTTCCACCATTCAGGAGTACCAAACCAGGTTTGAAAGGTTATCTAATCAAACTCATGATTGGTCTCAAAAACAGCTATTGAGGACCTTCATTTAGGGCTTGAAGCTGGAGATCCGAAGAGAAGTTAAAGCGCGACAACCGTATACGCTTATGGCAGCCATCTCTTTTGCACGACATCAAGAGGAGCAATTGAACCATGAAGCTCGGAGTACTAGGGTCGCTCCTCAACTAGTAATATTTAAGCCCTCAGCCCCCCCTACTATTGACCAAGTCCCTACACCAAAGAGGTTAACAAGAGAAGAGCTTCGGGAGCGATATGCGAAGGGGTTATGTTGGCATTGTGACGAGCCGTGGAGCCGTGAGCATCGCTGTAGTAAAGGGAGACTTCTTATGATTGAACTAATAGAAGAAAAGGTCATTGAATATCCAGAAGAGAGCCTTGAACATGAAGAAGAAGATGCAGAAGAAGAGCCACAACCGACTGATGTTACGGTACATGCACTAGCCGGCTACTCAAACCCGAAAACGATGAAAGTTGGAGGCCTTCTCAAACAACAACCGATCACTGTTCTCATCGACACAGGCAGTTCTAATAACTTTATAAATAGTAAGGATACTATCCAGATGGCCTTACCTATTGAGAATTGCAGCAGGTTTGACGTTAAGGTCGTCGACGGATGGATTTTGAATTGTGATTGTAGGCGCCCGCAGGAGAAACTATTGCTGCAGGACCAAGAGATAATTGCAGATTTCTTCCTTCTCCCTCCTGATGATCATAAGGCCATGTTCATAATTAAATGGTTGACGACATTAGGTGATATTTCTTGGAATTTTATGCAACTATTATGAAAATTTACAGTAAGGAGAAACAGGTGATACTGAACGGGAAACGTGGGGGCGATATAACGACGATTTGCACACAACAAATGGAGAAGGTTTTGCATAAAGCATGCAGCAGATTTTTTATACAACTTGAGCAGAAAACTAAGGGAGAGCCAATACAATTTGAAGATCCAAACCTACTTCCTTTGCTTGCTGAATTTTCAGATATATTTGATGAACCGTACAACCTACCTCTTACCTGTCGGTATGATCATTGTATAATGATTCTTTCAGGAAAACCTCCAGCAAATACTCGGCCATATCAATATCTATATCTCCAGAAGGATGAAATAGAAAGGATTGTAAAAGAAATGCTCAAAACAGGAGTTATTCGGCCAAGTTGCAACCTCTATTCTTCACCGGTGCTACTTGTACGCAAGAAGGACGGAACATGGCGAATATGCGTTGATTACCGAGCTCTCAATGGCATAACCATCAAGGACAAATACCTTATTCCAATAGCAGATGAATTACTAGATGAAAGGGAGCACAAATCTTTACAAAGCTGGACCTTTGATCCGGGTATCATCAAATATGAATGTGCGAAGAAGATATACCGAAACTATCTTTTGAACACACAACAACCATTACGAATTTTTGCTTTCTTCAATAGAAGGTGGAATATCTTGGGCATATCATATCAGAGGAAGGTGTGACAGTGGACCCCTTCAAAATTGAAGCAATGCAAAACTGGCCTACCCTGAGGAACGTAAAATTGCTACATGGCTTTCTGGGTTTAACAGGCTACTACTGTAAGTTCGTGAAAAACTATGGCGAGATCAGTGCACCACTTACTTCCTTACTGAAAAAAGATGTCTTCCAATGGTCGGACAGAGCCTCTGCTGCCTTCGACAAACTTAAGGCAGCCATGATGACGACGCCGGTGCTAACACTACCAGATTTTAACCGACCCTTCATTATTGAGGCCGACGCATCTGGAGTCAGAATTGGAGTCATTCTCATGCAAGATGGTCGACCACTCGCATACACTAGCAAGGCATTATCTCCCTCCCATCAAAATAAGTCAACATATGATAAGGAGATGCTCGCCATTGTGCGCGCAGCAACGAGGTGGAGACCCAACTTGATTGGTCGACGATTTCAAAATAAAACCGACCATAAAAGCCTTAAGTACTTTTTGATGCGGAAGATACCATCCCCTGAGCAGCAAAAATGGGTAACAAAATTTCTTGGATTTGATTTTGAAATAACTTACAAAAAGGGGAAAGAGAATGTTCTTGCAGATGCGCTTTCATAGCTACCCGAGCAAGTTGAAGTTTCGGCCGTTTCACTTTCGACCAGCTCCTTGAGGATATTAAGATGGAATGGCAGGAAGATTCAGATACTAGTAAGATTATAAAAAATAGGAGGAAGCACCAAGCCCCATGGCTCATTACAATTGGGACTCAAAAGAATTACACTATAAGGGACGCATTGTGCTTGTGACAAATTCTACTTGCATCTTCAAGAGCAGATTTTAGACAAAGTTATTCCATATGCAGGGTACTAAATTGAAAAGGAGTACGACATATCACCCACAAACCAACAGCCAGTTGGAAGTTTTAAACAGGTGCTTGGAGACAGCCCAAAGCCACCCACCAAATATGACTACCCAAAGAGAACTCCAGACCCAACCAAGTGCCATTATTGATCGACGGATCGTGACTCGACGACGACGACCCACTAATGAAGTGCTAGTACAGTGGGCGAACCTACCAATAGAAGATGCCACTTGGGAGAACTATGACGACTTGAAGATCAAATTCTCAGAATTCATGAATCATCAGCCTCGAGGACAAAACTGATTTGAAGAGGGCGGGTCTGTTAGGACGATAGCTTGGAGAGTCCTAATTGAGAGGGACATTCATGTAAAAATGTTAGGACTCTAGCTAGGAGAGTCCTAATTGAGAGGGACATTCTGTTAGGACTCTAGCTAGTAGAGTCCTAATTGAGAGGGGCATTCATGTAGGAGGTTTTTTTTTAGAGAAGAATTAGGAGTTGTAAGGGAATAGGAGTCTTGAGTAGGAGTTTTATTAGGAGTTGGTTAGAAGTAAGAGTCTTAAGTAGGAGTCCTATTAGGAGTTAGGGTTTAGAAGCCCTATAAATAGCCATGTATTCCTTTTCTTTTCTTAAGCAATAGATGAATCTTTTCTGCAGCCTTTGAGCAGCAACTTGGAGGGAGGAACCCCTATAGAGTTCCAAGGAGGCCGATCCCCTAAAGAGATCAACCCCAAGTTTAGAATCTGCAAGGGTTCTAACACCTTCACCCGCTCCTAGAGATCTATAGGGATTCAGGGATATACGATCTCCTTTGGTAACACAATATATCTTATATGTTGTTTTAAGTTTTACGGTTTTTGCGCTCCAATATTCACATGATGATGAATACATATTTCAGAAATTGAGGATTTTGTTTTTAATGTTCGTCCGCTGCGTATGTGATGTCACCCCTTAAGATTTCCCAACATAGGTAACTAAAAAACATGGTTAGGAAAGAGAGCATTTTTAAATCTGAGTGGTTGTTCAACGTAAACTTCTTCGGAAATAAAGCCATTAAGAAAAGTACTTTTAACATCTATTTGAAATAATTTAAAATTATTTCAACTAGCATAGGCAAGAAGAATCCTTATGGCTTCAAGTCTAGCCATAGGAAAGAAGATTTCTTCATTATTGATACTTTTTCTTGGTTGAAACCTTTGGTCACTAATCTAGCCATCTTTCTAACCACGATAACAAGTTCATCTTACTTATTTCTAAAGACTCATTTAGTATAAATTACTAAATGACCACTAGATCTAGAAACAAGTTTCCACACCTCATTTCTCTCAAATTGATTTAACTCCTCTTGCATTGCAATAACTCATGAATCATCATTTAGGGTTTCGTCAATGTATTTTGGTTCAATTTAAAACAAGCAGGCTACATTCGCACAAAACTTTTTAAAAGAAGAACGAGTTTGAACACCTTTTGATGTATTCCCAATGATTAGCTCCATAGGATGAGAATCTACATACTTCCATTCCTTAGGTAAGGATTTTTTGGAAGAAGATGAATCTAAGTTGCTTGGGGGAGGAGAGTTTGTATTCAAGTTTAAAGCATCAAAATCAAAATCATCATCAAAATCATCATCAAAATCATTTTTCTTAAATTTAGAAAGCTTATAAAAAATAATATGAATGGATTCCTCTATAACCAAGGTTCTTTTATTAAAGACACGAAAGGCTTTAGAAATAGAGAAATAACTAAGAAAAATATCTTTATTGGATTTTACATCAAATTTTTCTAAGATATTTTTTCATTTAAAATAAAACATTTATAATCAAAAAATTTAAATATGAAAAATTGGATCTTGTGTTATTCCATAATTCATAGGGAGTTTTGGAAAGTAATAATCTTATGAGAACCCTATTCATAACATAGTATATCGTGTTAACGGCTTTGGCCCAAAAATATTTGTATAGGCTATGTTCGTTTAATATGGTTCTTGTCATCTTTTGTAAGCTCCTATTTTTTCTCTCAACTACTCTAATTTGTTGTTGATTTCTTGGAGTAGAGAAATTCTAGTTGTACTCATTTGACTCATAAAATTTTTGAAAATTATGGTTTGATACTTAGCACCGTGATCACTATAAATAGACAAAATCATACAACCCTTTTTATTTTGAATAAGTTTACAAAATTTTAAAAAATATTTAAAATAATCACTTTTGTATGCCAAGAAGTATTTCCAAGTATATCTACTATAATCATCAACTATTACAAAAGCATATTTACTACTATTGAATCTCGGATTTTGATGATGAAACCAATTGATAGTATTTATCTGATCTATGTTTTGAGTGGCATAGGAAGTTTCGATCAGTGAGAGACAATTAAAAGCAGGAAGAATCATGTTGTGCTAGAGTGGAACATATTAGAAGATTGGATGTCGAGCCGGAGGATCGGTCGACGTATCGGCAGAAGGCTTCGGGCCATAAGTTCGGGCATCAGGCCAAGAAGATCGAAAATTGCGTCAAGGAAATTGGAGTTGCAGAGGTCAACTAGCTGATTGGGCAATAGGCCGCAAGAGAGGACGATGTACCGAAGAATCAAACAAAGCGTTGATGAACCAATGACATGATTTAAGCTATGTAATAATTGTCTAGATTGAAGTAGGTTTTATTTGTACAGGATTAACTATGATAGTGATCAAGGCATAAAGCAAAATGAAGTCCTGGAGTCCAGAATGAGGCTTCATTGGGAGTTCAAGAGTTCATTGGAAGTTCTGCCGGAATTGATCGAGAAGTATAGGAGCTTACCGAAGAAGCTTGTCGGAACTCGCCAAGAAGATCATCGTGAAGTCCAGGAGCTTGCCGGGAGTCCATTGGAATATTGTTGAGAGATCATCGGAAGTTCGCTAGAAGATCGTCAGAAGCTCATCGGAAGAAACCTAGACTAACCGGATCATATTTGCTTAATATATGCCTTAAATTTTATAGTTATCACATAATTGGGTTTGGAATTGAGACAACCCAATTAGGGGCTAGTTGGGCCCATGTATGGATTGTGTTGGGCCAAGTGAAAGGCCCAAACAATGACCCAACAGGTGGCAAAGTCTCCGACATTATGTCAAGCATTGGTACCGCCAGACTAGGAGGTGGTACCGCCCAGTGTTAGTGTCAGGCGGTGGTATCGCCAGTCTAGGAGGTGGTACCACCTAAACACAATCTCCCAAGCGGTGGTACCACCTACCACCCAGTGTCAGTGCTTTAGGCGATGGTACCACCCAACACAAGTGGTGGTATCTCCAAGACCCGGGAAACTTAGGATGAGATCTTTTTAGGCTCCAAGTTTAAATCCACTTGAGGCCTATAAATACCCCTCTCATCCCTAGTTAACATACATAAGAATTGAGTTTAAAAAAATAAAAAACCTCTATTGTAATCTTGTGAGAACTACTCTAAAAGCTTTAAGTGTTAGTATAGTTTTAGAAAGGAGTGAAACGGGTGTAGAGGCTATCTACTAAACCTGTGAAAAGGAGAAGAGGGTTTTAAAAAGGTAGTTGATCTTCTCTCATTGAATGAATATCGTTAGTGGATGCCGGTGGCCTCGACGGAAGGGGAATCGGTGGAGTGGATGTAGGTCACGATGATCGAACTACTATAAATCGGTTTGTATCTTTGTTCTACTCTTAATTCTTATATTGCAAACTGATTTACTTACTTTATTTGCTCATGCATTCTTGCAATCATTTCAAACTTAAGCATCTTTTTGAGATTGATTTTAATCATATGAAGGCTTTCAAAATCGACGTTTTTACAACTATACTAATTCATCCCCCTATCTTAGTGCTGACTCGTTTCTAACAACTACCTCCTAGACTTATTATATCAATTGGTCCAAATAAATCTATATGAATCAATTGTAGTGGTCTAAAGGTACTTATTTGATTCTTTGATTTAAAACTATTTTTTATTTATTTTCCTAGTTGGTATGCATCACAAACTTTGTTTTCGACAAACTTGATGCTAGGCATTCCTCTTACAAGTTATCTAGTTGAAATTTAAAAAATTAGTTTCATACTAGCATAACCTAATCTCCTATGTCATAGCCATGCATCATCGTTTAAAGCCAAAAAACATGTTTCATCACAAAAATCATCAATATTAATAGTATACACATTATGTTTTAAAGCAATCATAAATCTATTTTTGTGTGGTATTTCAATTATACAAACATTATATTCAAATTTGATGATATATCCTTTATCACAGAATTGACTAATGCTTAGTAGATTATGTTTTAAACCTTCTACTAATAACACATCTTCAATCAAGAGGTTTAACTTGTTACTTATGGTTCCTTTGCCAATAATTTTTCCTTTGTTGTTATCTCAAAGATAACATATCCTTTGTCTTAGCTAATGAGATTAGAGAAGTGTGTTCGATCTCTGATCATGTGCCTTGAGCATCCACTATTAAGGTACCATCTCTTGTTCCTAGCTTTTGATTGTAAATATATCTATAAGAAAGTGGATTTTCTTTTAGGTACCTATTTAACTTTGGGTCCCTTATTAATAGATCTATCTATTTTACCTATTAGCATTGATTTATTTAAGGTTCCTTTAGAAATCCAAACTAATTTGTGTGGACTATACTTTTTAAAAGAACATATATAGGCATAATGTCTATACTTTCCACAAAAATTACATTTATCTCTAGGTGAGACATGTAATGTAGATCCTTTAACGAAGATAGTTGGCTTTTGTTGAGTGTTACTCATAAAGCCAATTCCTTCCTTTCTATGACCATGACCTTTATTAGCAAGGATCATGTTTAGAGATTTATTAATTTTTTATTTTATTTTTATATTTCTTGTAGTAAAATATTTTCTTTCTTAAGTGAATCTATCTCTTCACACTTATTGTAAGGAACTAACATACTATCATCATGCTCATTTTTTAATTTATCAAATTCACTAACAAGAGAAGCATGCTCCTTTTTTAACAATTTATACTTTTTACTAACTAATTTAAGATCAATAAACAAATCATTAAAGGCATTAAATAATTCATCATAAGGTAAAGAAGATTCGTTTGAGTTACATATCTCATTGTTAAATATCATTAATGTATAATTTGTAACCTCTTCTTTGTTGGTATGCTCCTCGTCTTCAGATGCACTTGATTCATCCCAAGTAGTTTTAAGTTTTTTTTTTTTTTTTGGTAGCTTCTTCTTCACTTGGAGACATTCATTTTTAAAGTGCCCCATCTTCTTGCATATAAGAAGTGCCAAGTTATCATCATCATCATCATTACTTGAGTTTTCTCCCAAGTGGTCTTCTTTGGTTCTAAGTGTCAAGTTCTTCTTGTACTTTGGAAGGTTGTTCTCAAGTTCATCATATGC
This sequence comes from Musa acuminata AAA Group, assembly GCF_036884655.1. Taxonomy (NCBI): domain Eukaryota; kingdom Viridiplantae; phylum Streptophyta; class Magnoliopsida; order Zingiberales; family Musaceae; genus Musa; species Musa acuminata. Next base: position 24,870,214 of record NC_088356.1, on the reverse strand, counting down.
AATACATGTCATTTCATAGGTCATCAAAGACCCAATAAGTTCTTTAAGCGATAAATTGTTCAAGTCCTTTGCTTCTTGTATTACTGTTATTTTAGAATCCTAACTTTTTAGAAGGGATCTTAGTATTTTATTAATAAGTTTAAAATTAGAAAAACATTTATCAAGTACTTTTAGTCCATTAAGGATATCCGAAAAACTGGTGTACATATCTCTAATAGTCTCCCTTGGTTTCATACGAAACAACTCATAGCTATGAACCAAAAGATTATTTTTTGACTCTTTAACCCTACTTGTGCCTTCGTGTATGACTTTGAGTGTGTGTCAAATCTCATGTGCAGTTTCATACATAGAAACCCGATTAAATTCATGTTTATCAAGAGTGCAAAATAAAGTATTCATCGCTTTAGCATTCAAAGAGAAAGTCTTATTATCCAAATCATTCCATTCATTCATTGGTTTGGAAGACTTTTCAAAATCGCTTTCAACAATGTTCCATAAATCGAAATCCATAGAAAGCAAGAAAATTCTCATTCTAGTTTTTCAATATGTATAGTCCGTCTCTTTGAACATAAGAGGACAAGTGAAAAAAAGACTCTCTTAATTGTCGGGAAAAGTCATTTCTCTTGGGTATTAAATCAAATGAGAAAAACTTTGGCTTTGATACCAATTATTAGGATTGAAATCGGCACTAAGAGGGGGTGAATTAGTACCTATGTAAAAATATCGAGTATTTAGAAAACCCGTTTTGATAAAATCATATTGATAATGCATTTGAACTTAGAGAAATTGTGAAGTAGGGTATGCAGCCAAATCAGTAAGCAAAATAAAGGAAAAAAGCAAGGAAGAGAAGGCAAACCAATTTTATAGTGGTTCTGTTATTGTGACCTACATCCACTCCTGATTTCTCTTCCGTTGAGGTCACCGACATCCACTAACGATCTTCCTTTAATGGATGAAGACCAACTACCCTTTTACAACTCTTTCTCCTTTTCACAGGTTTAGGAGGCAACCATTATAAGCCTCATACCTCTCTTAGAATGATCAAAAAGCTAATAGAGGATGAGGACACTTAGCACTTTTATAACTCCAAATCTTAAGAACTTTATTCGTACTTTCGTTCTCTTTCATATAGGAAAGTGTTGGGTATTTATAGGCCCCAATAGCTTCAAAAATAGAGTCAAAAAGTGTCTTATCCCCGATTTTTAGGGTACTCACAGTATCACCGTCATTATTGGGTAGTACCACTGCTTGACAAGCCTGCTTTAGTGGTACTACCACCAGTTTGAGCAGCATGACCGCTTGATGTCACGCCCCCTCAAAACAATAATGTTAAAATTTTTAACCACAAATCAGGATGCAAACTAACATACTTGAAATTGTGGCTTCAATTCCTTTTCTACTTCATTCCTCAAGTAGATTAAATGTGGATCTCGTAATTGTCCTTCCTTAATTTGTTGAATAAGATCGGATTGCACTTGAATGGAGGCCATCAATATCATCGAGTCTTGCTCTTTCCTCAAAGCTTTCAAATCAAAATTTTCTTCTAATAACTTACATTGCTTCACAACCAGACTAGCCATAAAACTTGTAGATTTCCTACTAAGTGCATCAGCTACAACATTGGCTTTGCCCGGGTGATAACGGATGGCACAATCATAATCCTTCAGAAGTTCTATCCATCTTTGCTGCCTCATGTTTAACTCTTTCTGAGTGAAAATATATTTTAAACTCTTGTGATCAGTGAAGATTTCAAACTGTCGACCATACAAATAATGTCTCCAAATCTTTAGAGCAAAAATAATTGCTGCCAATTCCAAATCATGAGTTGGATAATTCAATTCATAACCTTTAAGTTGCCTAGAAGCATACGCAATTACTCTCCCTTCCTGCATCAAAACACATCCTAGGCCCTTTCTTGAAGCATCAGTATAAACTACAAACTCATCACTACCACTTGGAATAGTGAGAATAGGGGCACTAGTCAATCTTCTTTTTAACTCTTGAAAACTTTGCTCACAATCATCACCCCATACAAATTTCATATTCTTCTTAGTAAGTTTGGTGAGAGGTTGAGCAATTCGAGAAAATCCCTCCACAAATCTCCTGTAATAACCTGCCATGCCCAAGAAACTTCTAACCTCTGTTACATTTGTTGGTACTTCCCATTCAACTACAGCTTCTATTTTCCTTGGATCAACAGATATACCCTTCCCTGAAATCACATGGCCTAAGAAAGCAACTTCATTCAACCAAAATTCACATTTGCTGAACTTCGCATACAACTTCTTTTCTCTTAGTATGGACAATACATCTCTCAAGTGTTCCTCATGCTCCTGATTACTCTTTGAATACACCAATATGTCATCAATAAATATAATTACACAGATATCCAAGAGCGGTTGAAATATCCTATTCATTAGTTCCATAAAAGCTGCAGGGGCATTTGTCAAACCAAAAGGCATCACTAAGAATTCATAATGACCATATCGAGTTCTGAAAGCTGTTTTTGAAATATCCTCCTCCTTGATCTTCAACTGATAGTAACCTGACCTCAGGTCAATCTTAGAGAATACTTGTGCACCCTGCAGTTGATCAAACAAATCATCAATTCTAGGTATGGGATATTTGTTTTTGATGGTCACCTGATTCAATTGTCTATAATCAATACAAAGCCTCAATGTTCCATCCTTCTTCTTCACTAATAGTACCGGAGCACCCCATGGGGATACACTGGGTCATATGAAACCCTTATCTAATAATTCTTGTATTTGCTTCTTTAACTCTTCTAGCTCGAGTGGTGCCATTCTGTAGGGAGGCTTAGATATTGGGGTTGTATTGGGGACTAGATCAATAGCAAATTCGCCCTCTCTATCTAGAGGTAAACCAGGTAAGTCATCTGGAAATACATCAGGGAATTCTTTGACCACTAAAATTTCATCTAGGTGGGTTTCCTGATTTGAATGCTCCTTTACACACACCATATAACAAAAACAACCTTTCTGCATAAGACGATAAGCTTGAAGTGCTGATATCAAGCAAGGAGGCAAATCATGCTTAATGCCCTCAAAGAAAAATATAGGCTGATCGGGTATGCAGAAAGTAATTATTTTTTTGTAACAATCAATACTAGCGTGATGAGAAGATAACCAATCCATGCCAAGTATAATATCAAAACCCTGGATCTCTAGGAGAATCAAATCAGCAAAGAGTTCGTGGTCTCCAATAGAGATCAAACAAGATGGGTAGACCAAGTTTGTTGCCAATGAATCTCCAACAGTAGTTGTTACATATAACATATAATCCAGGGGTTTAGGTAGAATATCCAAGTGACAAGCAAAGTATTGTGAAACAAACGATAAGTTGGAGCCAGGATCAAACAAAACTTTTGCATTTCTTTTAGAAACATGAAGAATACCTTCCACCACTGATTTAGAAGCTTTAGAATCTTGTTCAGTGATAGCGTACACTCTAGCATGGGCTGAGGGTCTAGGAGACAGTGGCTCTTTCTTCCTGTTCAGTGGGCAATCTCTTAATTGATGATCTAGCTTTCCACAACCAAAACATGCTCCAGTCACCAGAAAACACTGACTTGTTTCATGATTTAATCCACATTTTGCACATGACTGAGTCCTCCACAATGGTTTCCTTTTCTCAAATCCAAGTTAGGATCGAAGCGGCACTAAGAGGGGGGGGTGAATTAGTGCAGCGGATTAAAACTTCGATTTTAATCAAATTTTTCGTACGATAAGAACGGAACTTGAAAAGTTTAACTTGAAAGCGTATTCTTAAAGTTGCGCAGCAAGAGTAATAAGGAACTAAAGCAGTAAGAAGATTTGCAGTAATGTAAATGATAATAATGAAATGCAAACCAGAGATTACGCCGATTTAGAGTGGTTCGGTCAAATGACCTACATCCACTTGCGAGGCCCCTCTTCGATGAGGCTCCCACCTTCCACTAGCAAATCTCTTGAAAGGGAAGGGTAAATACCCCTCTTACAACTCTTTACAAGCGGTTCACTCTCTTACAAATTTTTAGCAAGAATGAAGGAGGTGAACACTAGCAAAATGAAAACAAGATTAGCTAGGACTTTTCTAATGCCTTTCTCTCAAACACTTGCTGCTCAAAAAGTTGTAACCTCAGCTGAGATTTGAGGGGTATTTATAGGCCTCAAGAGGATTCAAATTTTGGGCTCCAAAATTTGAATTCTCTTAGGGTTCCCGGTGCTGGAGGTTCCACCGCCCAGCCAGGCGGTGCCACCGCCCAGCGCTCGGGTGCTGGACGGTGCAACCGCCCAGCCAAGGAGGTGTCACCGCCCAGCACTCGGGTGCTGGGCAGTTCCACCGCCCATCTAGGCGGTGCCACCGCCTACAGTGTTTTCAGCCCGACTACAGTGTTTTCAGCCACTAGTTGGGCTTCAATCTTGGCTCTCTAGTTCGCTGGTTTAGCTTAATTTTTAGCCTAAACCAACTCTGACTTTGGGCCCAGTTGGCCCCTAACCAGGATATAGGATTATCTCTTAATCCTAATCCTAATTACAAGTGGACTACATAACCAAAACACATCCTAAGCAAATTTTCAACCGCGAACGTCGAGTCTTGTTCCGGCGAGCTTTCCGACGAACTTCTTCCGACGGACTCCTTGCAAGCTCCCAATCTTTGTGATGACTTTTAACGAGTAGCCGAGCCTTCTCGGTGATCTCCGCGAGCCTCCGACGATTTCTTCGGCGAACTTCCGACACGTTCCCGATTTCTTCTCGGATGGTTCCGGCAGCATCTCCGATGATTCTTCGGTCTCTTAAACGTCCATCGAGCTCGACTCCGGTATCCTTGCTTTATGTCTTTGTCGTTATCGTAGTTAATCCTGCACACACAAGCAAACACTCTACTCCGATCTAGACAATTATTATAACGCAAATTGACATTCTGTTGCCCGGCACGTCATTGGTTGGCGCTTCATCCGATTCTTCGGTGCATCGTCCTCTCTTGCGGCTTGTTGCCCAATCGGCGGTTGACCTCCGCAACCCCGATATCCTTGGCGCAATTTCGCTCTCCTTGGCCCGATGCCCAACGCCCGAAGCCTTCTGCCATCCAATATCCTAACGTGATCTCCTCCGACGCAACGTCAATTCCTCCTGCGTTAATTGTCTAATCCTGATCGAGTAGACCTATATCACTCAAAATGTAGTCAAACATTTAAACACAATCAATTAGTTTCATCATCAAAATCCGAGATTCAACAATCTCCCCCTTTTTGATGATGACAACTAATTGATGACTAACGGAGTTAACCTTAACTCCCCGGAGTTTAACTAAACTCCCCCTATCAATATGCCATTGATAGAACACTTGGATTATCCCAAATCCAAGTAACATTCATCACATGTTATGAAAAACATTTAAACTATCATGCAAATATATAAAATATTTAATTCAATGCATGAAGTCATCAATATACTTCTCCCCCTATGTCATCAACAAAAAGGAGAAGTAGCTCTAGCTATTTTAAAAGATATGCAAGTTTTTACAACATAAAGCTAGATTTTCATCACAACATATAAGCACAAAAGTATAGCAAGATTCTTAAGTTCAATCATGGCAATTCAACACTTGCTTCTTGTGCACGATTGCACTTTGCTTTTCTTTGCAATGTGCATGATAGTATTTCTTTGTAATATTCAAAATAGCAAATTGTACATCATGCTAGCTAGCATATTAAAGATGTTCAAGACAGTAAGTTTTTCTTCTCTTTTGAGAAGTGTTATTTTTGCTTCCTTTACAAAGTGCAAGCTAGCAAAGTATTTGAAAAAGTGAGCAAGTTTTGTAACATACAAGCTAGTAAAAATTTCAAAAGCAAATACAAGATAGCTTTCTTGTTGAAGTGTGTAAGCTATCGATTCTTACTTCCTATTGCAATGTGCAGGTTGCAAGTCTTGCTTCTTGAGATGGGCAAGATAATGATGTTCAAGAAGACAACTTTTGCTTCTTGAAATAAGCAAGTTAGCAATCTTTGCTACTTAAGATAGGCAAGCAAGCAATCAAGTTTTTTGCATCTTCTTGACTTGCGCAAGCAAGCTATCTCCCCCTTTGTCATTGTAAAAAAGAAGGGAAGACCCAATACATCAATTATGACAAAGGTAAGTATCAATCTTAATTGTGCATCATCATATTTTCAAATTAGAATATGCACATTTTCAAAAACCTTATATTCATTCATGCATGATATTGAATAAATCGATCAACATTATAAGGATATCACACATGATACTAAAATTTTTAACTATTTGTCAACATTTTGATCATGATACCAAATATTCATCATTTAGAGTATTCATGATACAAAACATTAAATCAATATTTATAATACATCATTTTAGCGACAACTCATAGTATTTTAAATCATGATTTACATCATATGTAATACATCACATCATAATTAGAAAGCACAAGTATTGCATATATCATTGCAAATCATAAATGTTTCATATCATGATGGTATCAATTTGTCAAATTATATCCTACCAAAAACTTATCCCCATTTGTATTTCATGCATAATTTCACTTCATCACATTAGGAGTATCAAGAGGAATTAATTGGGTGATGAGATTAATATTTCACGAATACATGGAATTGTATAAAAAGTCATATCATAAGTGTTTCATACATTCATATCATCACATGAAGGAATATAAACAAAAATTAGTGATGAGATCTTACTTCATGAATACAATAAAATTCATATAGCATATCATGGTTTATTAGAATTAGTCTTCCTTTTGGTGAATAGCAAAAAGAGTGGTAGGAGAGCAAGATCTCAATTCATGCATATCAAATATTCAATCATCAAAATCATGAACCATCTAGAAAATTCTCCTCTTTAAATATTCAAAGAGAGAATCATGATGAACATTCTTGGTTTACATAAAGTTTCAAAACATAATTGTCAAGATTATGAATACTAAAAGACTAAGAAACATTTCGACAAATCTCCTTTTAAATAGAAAAGAAAATGTTGATTCATAAAGGATTTTATGTTATGAATTTCAAGAGATCAAGATCATGATTTCAATAAAAAATTATTCAAATTTAAATCATCAAAATCATTATCAAAATCCAAGAGATTCACAAAGATGATACAAATGGATTCATCAAAATCAATAAGATTGAGCAAAATAATTTTCAAGAATGTTATCCTCTTTTCGATTATTTCAAAACATATGATTTTGTTTTATTTATACCAAATAAAAACATTTATCATGTTTAAAACCGAAAGAGTAAGATTTATTACAACAAAAATCAATAAGGTACTTTCATTATGGTAAAAATCAATGATCCATAAATCGTAAAAGATTCATCATCCATAATTTCGAAATTTATTAAGCATGATCATTAAGCATAACACTAAAACATGGTTTCAAAATGTTTAATATTTTCATGCATATCAAATATTTTCAAATTCGAACATGCAAAATTTAAAAACTATATCTTCCATTTTTCATACATAACTCAATCATCATTATGAGCATATTGTACATAATATTCAAGTCATAAATTATCAAGATGTCAAGTAGAGTAGGTTAATTTGAATGTATCATTTTTAGTGAATACCAAGAAGAATCACTTCATGAAAGAATTTTGATTCATGGAAAAATTTCATGTATCGAATATCGAGAAATCAAGATGAAAATATATATGTAAAAATATTACAAGTTGTATTCAAGAGAAAAATCATCATTTGTTTTCAACTCATTCAATTTTGTCAAATCAATATCATGATTTTGATATAACTCATTTCTAATTCAAATCATCAAACCAAAATTATTTTCAAGGGATTCATATAAATCAACAAGATAGAGAAAAATAATTTTCAAGAACAATGCTTTTCTCTTTTTAGTTATTTAAATTCATGTCATTTATGCTAGATAAAAATGTGCATCAACATTTAGGATCGAAAAATAAATTTTATCATAAAAACCATCAAGACCAATAAATCATAAAAATCATCATGTATATAACTTTACAATTTCATGCATAAAATCATCAAATCATAGCATCAAAACTTTCAATGGTTTCATTACAACATCAAGTAAGGTTTTATTGAACATAATTTTGAATGATTCTTATAGATATTTAAAATTTCTTTAGTTTTACTTTATATGATTGACTTTATATTAGCATGCTTTAAATTTTTATTCTTATGTCAAAACTATACATCATGTTTGAAAACCAAAGATAAGGTTCATAAAAAATCATCAAGCCTTCCATTCAAAAGTCATGCATCGTCATTGAAAATCAATATGGAAATCGTCAAAATACAAATTCTTGCTTCTCAAGCACATATATAAGATTAATCTTACTAGGTGTATAAGCATTAGATTTATATTTAACATTTTACTGCATTAACATAACACATGCAATTTTCAAGAAAATTAATCCTAAACTAAATTAAAAATAACTCAAGAAAGTATTATGTAATTTCTAAATAAATTAGTGGGATTTTGATTACCTCATTGTTGTAAGAGGGTGAGGCATAGTTTGCCACCTCGCCTTTCTTGATTTTCTCCTCGTCTTCGGAAGAGTTCAATTCATCCCAACTTTTGTTCTTCTTGCGTTCAAAGCAAGTAGTTCCATTCTTTTTGGTTTTTAATTTTTGTTTCATTTGTAGTTTAAGTTCACCATCACTTGAGCTTATGCTCGAGTGGTCTTCATGTGTTCTATGTCCCAAATCCTTCCTATCATTTGGAAGGTTGTTCTCGAGTTTCTTTTTTGTCACATTGTTCATTTCGTAGGTCATTAGAGACCCAATAAGTTCTTCGAGAGAGAATGTTTTAAGGTCCTTGGCCTCTTGAATGGCCATAACTTTTGGATCCCAACTTTTTGGAAGGGATCTTAAGATTTTAGTGACTAGTTCAAAATTAGAAAAACTTTTACCAAGAGCTTTGAGTCCATTGATGACATCCGTGAACCGGGTGTACATGTCTCCGATGGACTCACTTGGTTTTATCTGGAAAAGTTCATAAGAATGCACAAGAATATTGATTTTGGACTCTTTCACTCGGCTAGTGCCTTCATGAGTGACCTCTAGAGTTCTCCAAATATCAAAAGCCGAGTCACACATCGAAATGCGATTAAATTCATTTTTGTCAAATGCACAATATAAGGCATTCATAGCCTTTGCATTTAGAGAAAACATCTTCTTCTCCAAATCATTCCAATGGTTCATTGGAAGAGAAGAAATTTCAAATCCATTTTCGACTATGTGCCATAAATTCAAATCCAAAGAAAGTAAGAAAACTCTCATTCGAGTTTTCCAATAAGTGTAGTCCGTCCCATTGAAAAAGGGAGGACAAATGAGAGAGTGACCCTCTTGAAAGCCGTAAAGAGCCATTTCTATTTGGGTGTTAGACCAAGGTAGAAAAACGTGGCTCTGATACCAATTGTTAGGATCGAAGCGGCACTAAGAGGGGGGGGTGAATTAGTGCAGCGGATTAAAACTTCGATTTTAATCAAATTTTTCGTACGATAAGAACGGAACTTGAAAAGTTTAACTTGAAAGCGTATTCTTAAAGTTGCGCAGCAAGAGTAATAAGGAACTAAAGCAGTAAGAAGATTTTCAGTAATGTAAATGACAATAATGAAATGCAAACCAGAGATTACGCCGATTTAGAGTGGTTCGGTCAAATGACCTACATCCACTTGCGAGGCCCCTCTTCGATGAGGCTCCCACCTTCCACTAGCAAATCTCTTGAAAGAGAAGGGTAAATACCCCTCTTACAACTCTTTACAAGCGGTTCACTCTCTTACAAATTTTTAGCAAGAATGAAGGAGGTGAACACTAGCAAAATGAAAACAAGATTAGCTAGGACTTTTCTAATGCCTTTCTCTCAAACACTTGCTGCTCAAAAAGTTATAACCTCAGCTGAGATTTGAGGGGTATTTATAGGCCTCAAGAGGATTCAAATTTTGGGCTCCAAAATTTGAATTCTCTTAGGGTTCCCGGTGCTGGAGGTTCCACCGCCCAGCCAGGCGGTGCCACCGCCCAGCGCTCGGGTGCTGGACGGTGCAACCGCCCAGCCAAGGAGGTGTCACCGCCCAGCACTCGGGTGCTGGGCGGTTCCACCGCCCATCTAGGCGGTGCCACCGCCTACAGTGTTTTCAGCCCGACTACAGTGTTTTCAGCCACTAGTTGGGCTTCAATCTTGGCTCTCTAGTTCGCTGGTTTAGCTTAATTTTTAGCCTAAACCAACTCTGACTTTGGGCCCAGTTGGCCCCTAACCAGGATATAGGATTATCTCTTAATCCTAATCCTAATTACAAGTGGACTACATAACCAAAACACATCCTAAGTAAATTTTCAACCGCGAACGTCGAGTCTTGTTCCGGCGAGCTTTCCGACGAACTTCTTCCGACGGACTCCTTGCAAGCTCCCAATCTTTGTGATGACTTTTAATGAGTAGCCGAGCCTTCTCGGTGATCTCCGCGAGCCTCCGACGATTTCTTCGGCGAACTTCCGACACGTTCCCGATTTCTTCTCGGATGGTTCCGGCAGCATCTCCGATGATTCTTCGGTCTCTTAAACGTCCATCGAGCTCGACTCCGGTATCCTTGCTTTATGTCTTTGTCGTTATCGTAGTTAATCCTGCACACACAAGCAAACACTCTACTCCGATCTAGACAATTATTATAACGCAAATTGACATTCTGTTGCCCGGCACGTCATTGGTTGGCACTTCATCCGATTCTTCGGTGCATCGTCCTCTCTTGCGGCTTGTTGCCCAATCGGCGGTTGACCTCCGCAACCCCGATATCCTTGGTGCAATTTCGCTCTCCTTGGCCCGATGCCCGACGCCCGAAGCCTTCTGCCATCCAATATCCTAACGTGATCTCCTCCGACGCAACGTCAATTCCTCCTGCGTTAATTGTCTAATCCTGATCGAGTAGACCTATATCACTCAAAATGTAGTCAAACATTTAAACACAATCAATTAGTTTCATCATCAAAATCCGAGATTCAACAATCCAGATGTCTTAAACCTCTTGTTACTATCTTCATATTCATTTTCTCTCCTGCTTTTGCTAGTAAATTTGTCCCTTTTGTTCTTGCCAATGATTTCTTGAATTTCCTCCATGTCTCTTTCAATTTTCAAAGCTCTTTCTACCGTATCACTATATGTTTGTAATTTTAAAGCTGACATTCGGCTTCTTATTGCTGGCCGTAATCCCCTTTCAAACCTTCTTGCTTTTCTAGATTCATCATCAGTCATATGTGTGGCAAACCTGGAGAGCTCAGTAAATTTAGATTCATACTTTGTAACCGTCATACTTCCTTGGATAAGATTCAAGAACTCCAATTCTTTTTGCTCTCTCATACAATCTGGAAAATATTTTTCGTTAAACTTTTCTTGGAATAACTTCCATGTCATTGGCTCATGTTTGATTTCAGACATCCTCTTAATCATTCTCCACCAGTGTTCAGCTTCTCCTTCCAGCATAAAGGTGGCAAGAAAAACCTTTCGATCATCAGGGTAATTTAAAGCATCAAATATTTTCTCTATCTGCATCATCCATCGTTCTGCCACCATTGGATCAGACTCACCACTAAAACTAGGAGGACTAAGCTTCTTAAACTGTCCAATTCCCAACCTCGTCTGGTTTGATGTCTCTGTTCCATCATTACTTCCTTGTTGGACAGGTTATTGTTGTTGTTGCATCACTTGTGCCATAGTCTCCAAAGTCCGCATAATACCACTCAATTGATCAACAGTAGATGCAACAGGAGAACCAGATGATCTCGTCATCCTCGCTTCCTAAAACATCAAAAGAACATTTTCTTTGATCAATCTCTAAATGATAGTCAATAAACCTCAAATAAAGATAATATTCTTAGTGATTCTCAAATCATGCTCTGATACCACCTCTGTCACGCCCCTCAAAATAACGACAATATTTAAAATTTTCATCATAACTAACCCAGGATCCAAACACACATTTGAGGTCACTAAGAAAACATTCAGATCAAAAATTACACATCTATAGTCTACAAATTCATAACCCTGTGCAGTTCATGAACATACCACACATCACTCGATAATTCATACAATCTGAACTCAACTCATCAAAATAATAACCACACATAAATTCACAAGTGGGGAAGTCTATGCAGTCACCAAACAAACGATTACCATAAGATCATATCATTACATGAATTTAACTTAACATTCCAAAATCCTATACATGAGGGATCCTTTAACTTACACAAAATCCATAGGTTTAGATTCATCGTCACAACTCATAAGATGCAGAGTATCTTATACAACAAATACACATATGCTAGCAAAGATCTGCCCAAATATCTTCTAAACTTTCCACTGCCTCAGCCCAATCTTAACATTTAAGCAAGCGATACGCTATCCTGAAAAATTTATCAACAAACGGGGTGAGCATAAAGAGCTCAGCAAGTGACTAACATATCCATATCAAAATAGTACAATTTCCAAAGAGATACAGTTTCAAAATACAAGGCAGAATATACGATTTCGTAGACATAATATCATTAGGAGCAAAAACACAATTGTCCTTTCAATCATACATATTTGGTTCATAACAGATAGAGCATATAGTAATTGGAGCATATCAGAAACAAAGGAAACATAACAGAGCTTATCAATGGCATATAAAATGTTCCGAAGCATATCAACGGCATATGGAACATTTCGAAGCAAAATCGTCGGTGAATGAAGCATTTCAGAGCATATCAAAAACAAATATCGTACAGAAGCTCAAACGTCGTCCTTGACGTCGCAATCATATCATTTTTATCCAGAGCATGAACAGAAACAACTCACCAAAACTCTGGATGTCATATCAAACATATAGAAGGTGTAGTGGGATCTCAGTCAGAATGTGATTCATCCATCTCGGAATGACCACCTGACAAAAGTCTCCCACGTCTGGGAGCTCCATCCACCCACGTCTAGGTGAAGTCAGAGGGGCCGGTAGAGCATCGCAGGCTCTAAGCACATACCCTTTACTATTTCTGGCAAAGGTCCAGAATATCCCACACAACGGGACCCCACATAGCGGGCAATAAGCGCATACCCTTTACCATTTCTGGCAAAGGTCCAGAATATCCCACATAGCGGGACCCCACATAGCGGGCAATAAGCGCATACCCTTTACCATTTCTGGCAAAGGTCCAGACAATCCTACACACCAGAGTACAAGATGGCAGTTTCAACAATAAGTAGCATATATTGGAAGCACACGCGGAACAACAAAACGTACATGTGCCTTTTCGAAACAATACGAAACAAAGAACAAATATCTCACAAACGTATTCAGATTTGGAATGAAATGAAAACAAGAGTGTACAGGGATTCCAAGCAATCATATTTAGCTCAATTCCAATAAGAAGGTTAGACGAATTCAAATATCCAAAGGAATGGAACAGAATACGCGAAATCGACCAAAGCTCGATTTCAGACAGAATTCCAGTGGCACATCAAACAAATACTTCAGAATATCAATTATGCTCCAATACCCATAAGAAAGCTATGGTCGAACCATATATCAATCTATATTCTGATGGAACAAATTTCATATGAAACAGGGTTCCCAACACGGAGTTACCTTTGATTTGGTAACACAAGGTCAAAAACACAATCACTGTTTTGCAGAATTTATAGGGTCGGATTCAACAGATAATAGGGTAGGCAATTGAATTCCAAAATTTTCAAACTATATGTCGAAAGAAATATTTTCAAGTCTAGTTTCAAATAAAATTAGTTTGGTACAAATCAAAATTTTCAACAGAGAGTTATAGGCATTTTAGTATCGACAGGTCAGAAATCTTGAACCCTGTTTTACAGCGTCTATAGGCTCATTTGAAACAGATGTTTGGGTAAGTATTCGGTGTCCAAAATCTACAAAATCAGTGTCAAATGGAAGATAATAGATCTAATTTAAAAAAAAAAGTTCCTGCCTGAATTCACATTGTGTACTAAAACTTATAGCTGATACAGTGTATAGGGGTCAGTTTACCGAAAAAACTTCAGAATCCATGGTTCTATGTCCAAAGAGAGACATATCAGTTTCTAAATAGAAATCCATCAATTTATTTTGAATCAACATAAAAACAGAGACTAAAACTTCTGTAAGATGGGGTTAGAACACTTGCCTTTGGGAATTTTGACCCTAAGTGAAAGGATTTGGGCAAGAACCCTTAAAGCCCCAATTTTTTTTTCTTCTTATTCTTCTTCTTCTTCTTTCTTTCCCTGATCACCCACGAGCTGCCTTCTCTGCTTCCTTAAGAACGAAGGCAGAGAGGCTTAAACGGTGGAATTTGTCATTTTGTGCGTTTTGCAGTTTAGTCCTTATTTTTATCATATTCACGATTAGGTCCTTAGGGTTTACATATAGGTCCTCAGATTCTTTCTTTTTTTTTTTTTTTTTTTTTTGAACAGATCTCCCAAATCTTACAAATAAGTTACCTCTGATTCATACTCTATTTCTTTTGTCAATTTAAAATAAATATTTACATTATCACCAGAAATTTATACGAAAATTCGGAAACGAGGAGTGTTATAAATCCTACACACTTAACTCAATAATATGGATTAGATCAATTAACCCACCAATTGATTATATCATCAAAATCCGAGATTCAACAAAAACTACCTGTGGGTACATTATTTGACATCATTCCCAAGATCTTTAGCTAATAGCTAAATTAAATTTGATAAAAATATCTTTTTCTCTTCGAGTAAAGTGCTCGGTTTTGAGATCATGCTCCATACAGGATCTTGAGTCTCTAATAATCTCTTTCAAGAGCTGAGCATTGTTTGTGTGTTGACATTCAAAGATTCTGTTACATCTCTCCTTCCACATCCACCAAATAGCACATCTAAAAGTAACATTCGCCAGTTGTGTGAGAGGCCCTTTTCTTGAGAAACATTGCATGAGGTCGCCTAGTTCTTGGTGCAAGTTTGGTTGCGGCAGTCTATTGAGTTCAAATCGCTGGAGAATCTCCTTCCATATCCATTTTGTATAATCACAAGCAAAATAGAGGTGGTCAACAGTTTCTTCTTGTTGCATACAAAGGGAGCATCGGTTAACATGATAGATACCTCTTCTTTTCATATTGTCTATTGTAGGTAGTTTATTGAGAAGGGCCTGCCATGTACATAAGGAATGTCTTTGTGATCTCGGTCGATCCCATGTCCAACTGCTTGGGACCCACTTGTTATTTCTTTGCCTAATTTGATTCCATGCGGATGTGACACTAAATTTGCCATTGTCATGAGGCCAAATAAGTATATCTGAAGAGTTGTTCCTGATTGGGATAGCTATGATAGTCGGCCAAAGTGATAACATTTCGGGAGAAATAGGATTAGGGAGACATCAGGTACCGTTAGCAATGAACTCGGAAACCTTCCAATCTTTGGGAGCCCCAAAATCTTTTCATATTCTGTCGTCATATAATTGAAATATACTCTTCCCATTCACCCAAGGATCGTACCACATATTAGTACTAGTTCCAGAAGAGATTGCATAAGAAATGTGTTTGATTAGCCAATTCCTTGCCTTTAAAATTCCTTTCCAAGCTGCAGAGTGGTATGTTCTTGTTGAAATTTCCTAGATTGATTCCTTTGAAAGATACCTAGCAGAAATCCATTGTGACCATAAGGAACATTTGTTTTACAAAAGATCCCACAATTGCTGTACCAGGCATGCTTGATTCCAATCTCTTGTATTTCTCAAGTTTAGCCCCCCTTCATCTTTTGGTTTACAAATGCTATCCCAATTTACCATATGCATTACCTTATCATTTGTGTCATTCCAGAAGAAGTTCATTAATAACCGTTCAATATCTTGGAGAAGTCCAGCAGGCAGAAGAAATGCATTACACCAATATATAGAGTAGGAGTGCAATACCGAACGGATAAGTTCGAGTCGTCCTGCTTTTGATAGAAGCCTATTTTTCCAAGAAGAAATTTTATTCTTTATTTTTTGCAGGATAGGCTAACAATGGGTTTTGTGAATGCCTGTGGATATGAGTGGGAGACCCAAATAAGGAACTAGCAGGCTTCCCTCACTAACCCCCAAAGTTTGTGCAATAAAGACCTTATCCTCAACGTAAGGGCTCATATATACTTTACTTTTCGCATGATTTAACTGAAGTCCAGAAACCATACCAAAGTCATTCATAATAGTAGCCAGGTTCTTTACTGAAGTTGGATCATTTTGGAGAAAGATAAGTAAATCGTCTGCAAATATTGTGTGACATATGAATAGAACCAGCAATTGGTACCTTAATGTTGCCATTTAAGACTGCATGTTCCAACATACAGCTAAGTCATTCAATCGCAATAGTAAAGAGATACGGAGAGAGTGGATCACCTTGTCGGATGCCATTCGTGCTCCCAAAAAAACCAATAGGTGAGCCATTAAAGAGTATCGAAAACTTTGAAGTTTCCAGGCAAGATTGAATCCAATTAACCCATTGCTGTGGGAAGTTCATATCGAGGAGCATCTTATAGATAAATTTCCTATTAACTGAATCAAAGGCTTTCCGTAAATCAGCTTTAAAACAGATTTTTGTCCCTCTTGCTTTTGAGTGCAAATCTTTGACCAAGTCATTAGCAAGCAAAATGTTATGATGTATACTTCTCCCTTTGATGAAAGTAGCTTGATTTGGGCTAATGATCTTGTGTATTACCTTTTGCAATCTATTTGCCAATACTTTGGAGATGATCTTGTAAATAAAGTTGCATAATGATATGGGTCGATAGTCCTCTAGTGAATCAGCCCCTGCATTCTTCGGAATTAAAGAAATAAAAGTGCAATTCATCTCTCTAAGAATATGACCTGAAGAGAAAAAATGTTGGCAAGCCTTGATCACATCATTTCCAATAATAGACCAAGCAGTTTGGTAAAATTCAGTTGGAAATACATTTGGACCTGGGCTTTTGTGCTTTGGTGACTTAAAGACAACACATACAATTTCGTCATCTGTAATTGGGGCATTGTGGATTGAATTAGCTTCCGAATCAAGTTTTCGAGCCGGCTCCACATGAATGTTATTAGGTTTCCCAGCTTGATTGAGTAAGGAATAAAAAAATTACTCTGTGTGTGCTTTAACCTCATCTAAATTCTCAATAAGATTATCATCTTTGTCTCTGCATTTGCTGATACAGTTAACAGCCCTTCGAGTAGCAATTGAAGCATAGAAAAATTTAGTATTGGAATCCCCTAGTGTAAGCCATTGTTGTCGAGACTTCTGCTTTGCAAAACTTTCCTCCTATTTTAAGGCTTACATGAAGTTATTTCTGGCTTCTGTCTCTTTGTAGATAATATTCTCATCATTTGGCTGAAGTTGCAGCTCATGTTGCAATGACATTAGTTCCTTTCTGCAAAATTGAACTCTGGTGATAATATTGCCAAAGGTATTTGTATTCCACTCCTTTAGTGCTGCTTTACAGGCTTTGAGCTTTTGACATAAGATGTAAGGGGGGGATCCATGCACATTAACATTCCAAGCAGATCTGATAACATCAAGAAATTGAGGATGAGTACTCCACATGTTAAAGAATCTAAACGGTTTCTTGCCTCTTGGTGTCACTTTGTTTGCGTGTATATACATTAAAGAATGGTCAGAAAACAAAGTAGCACCATACTCAAGAAGTGAATCTGGGTAAACTGTTAACCATTCATGATTAATCAAACACCTATCAAGTCGAGCCATTATTTTTCTATTAGCAGCACCTTGATTACTCCAGGAGAGCCAATTACCCACAGATTTCATATCAAACAATGCTGCAGTGTCAATGTAATCATTAAAACTTTGAAGCTGGCTTTCTGAAAGTTGTCTACCCCCCTCTTTTTCATTTGTGTACCGAACAGTATTAAAGTCTCCAAGAACAATCCAAGGTAAATTGAGACAGCCATTTACAATATTAGTCAGGTCAGACCAAAGAGTATTTCTTTCTTGCATACTGTTTGAAGCATATATACCAGTGAAATTGAATTGATAGCCATTCTTTTTGTCCTCTACCTTAAGATGAATGAATTGATCAGTAGCAGAAATAAACCAAGCATTAATAGAGTTAGGATGCCATAAGACCCATATTCTACCAAAAGTTTTATTTGAGTCATTAGTAAACAGTTCTACGTCCGGCCATATTAAATTCTTTTGAGCTTGAACGCGCGATTATTTAATTTTTGTTTCCACTAGAATAACAATATCACATGCGGTAGACTTGATTATTCTGTTGAGCTCCCGACATTTCACAGGCTTATTAAGTCCGCGAACATTCCAGCATGTTATCTTCATCAGTAATAAACAAATGAAAAGGTGGTAATGTATTCATCCTACGACTTTGGATAGACTATACCATCCTTTTTCTTATCCTTCGTTTTTGTATTTTACTCCCGCACAATATCCTTACCTTTTATGGCTTTATTCCTATATTTATCGACTTCATCTACTGCTTGCAGATTTTTAAACTTTAAAATACCTTGAATCATGTGGTCTTGATTGGCAGGGTTTGTTGAAGCACGATAAGATTGTTGCAGCATAATATCCTAGATACTTGTTGGAGCAGCCTGGCTAGAGAGATTTGTTGGGCGTGAGTTTGTTGAGACAGAATATCCTTGTTGGCGATGTTTGTTGTGGCCTGAGTTTGTTGAGGAAGAATATCCTTGCTGGCGAGATTTGTTTAGGCCTGAGTTCGTTGAGCTATTGTGGACCGATCCGAAGATATTGAAAGAGATTAAGTTCCTGACTTATGCTTCTCCTATCCACTAGTAACATGAGAAACTTCTGTTGTGGAAGGCTCAGACATTATAGGAAGAGGTTTGTCCTTCTGTCCGCGGTGCTGTCCTTGCGAGTCGGAATGCTCAATAGTCTTCGCTGCTAGTCATAGGTGCCCAGCAAGCCAATCACGTGAGTGATGGCACGTGTGACTTGATACATAATCTTTTTGCTTATTATATTTTGGCGTATATCACTTTATAACTATTGCATAAATGCATATATATATTGTGATGTCCTTGGATTTGTGCAATGGGAATCGGATCGTGATGAGATCACGATAATGAGATCTTTAAACACATATCCTAAATAATCCCGATCATAGGTTACTCGAGAGGGACATCGTGATAACCGGATAGACTGGTGTGCTGTATACCCGTCCATATGATGGATGCAGCTGGTCTCATAGTTGCTCGTGTAGGGACACTAGGGATACAGTATAGGTGCTCATTCGAGAATGAGTTCATTGATTGATCCGCTTACGGAATGCTGGATGGTTGATGATGCCTTATTGTCATACAGCGATTTCGTAGTCCTAGTGGTGTATCTGGTCCTTAGACTTGAGACACCAAGGATGTCCTGTATGAGTGCTCCACTCTTTGATACCAGACTTATAGGTTTGGCTGTCCCCAGATCTAGTACAGTTGGTCATTGGGAGTGGTAGTCGACCTTACGAGGGCTATTGAGTGTCAATAAAGGATCATCCACTCTCGGCGTCATGAGAGGAATATCCTATGTGTTCTTGCTCAGACAAAGCCCTGGCCAGGGTCATTCGTGTTGAGAGAGAAAGAGTTCTCCGGGAGAATCCGATTAGAGCGAGACTCGAGTAGAAACCGTATGGGTCTGACAGCACCATGCTCGATATACGGTCTCTAGGATATTAGATGGATGAGGGACTATAGGTACATGGTAACTGAGGACAGACAGGTCCAATGGATTGGATTCCCCTGTATCGTCTAGGGACTACGGCGTAGTGGCCTAGTACGTTCGTAGTCGATGAGTCGAGTGAATTATTACAGAGATAATAATTCACTGAGTTAGAAGGAGTTCTGACAGGTATGACTCACGGCCAGCTCAATATTGTGCCTAGAGGGTCACACACATATGGTAGGCATTGCGATGAGTAGAGGTTCGGATATGAGATATCCGACGGAGCCCTTGTCTTATTGGATGCAAATCCAATACCCACTTGGGAAGGACCCATTAGGGTTTGACACAGGATCTCTATAAATAGGAGGGATTCACAACCTCATAGGCTATAGTCTTTGCTTGCCTTTCCTATTTCCTCTCTCTCTCTCCACCTCAGAGTAGGCCTGGAGTTTTGAGGAGCGTCGTCGCAACCCTGCTGTGTGGATCACCGCTAGAGAGGAGGACGCTTGACCTCCTTCACCCTCTCCTAAGGATCTGCAAGGAAATAGGGATATACGATCTCCCTAGGTAACACAATCTCTATACGCAGTTTTGTGTTTTGCGGATTTTTGCGCACCAATCTTCGCACGACGACGAACATCTTTTTGGGAATCGGGGATTTTGTTTTCTTGTTCTTCCGCTGCACATGTGATGTCGCCCCCAATGATTTCCCAACAGTGGTATCAGAGCCAGGTTGTTCGTGCGAATGATTGGTTTTGAACTACGTGTATTGTGTTTAGGAAGAATTTTGACGTCAAAATCGTTGACGCAAAAGCGAGGAAGGGCAGCAACAGTTGCTGCCCTCGATCTGCATGCCTGCAGCCACCTGCAGCGGCAGCCGCAGCCGCAGCCAGGCAGCACAGCGCCGGCGCATGCGCAAGCGCTGTGCCTGCAGCAGTCGGCCGACGGTCTGCTTGCAGCAGGCTTGCTGCTGGCGGGGCTGGCAACCCACGGGCAGAGGCGCCGCAGGGCAGCGGCGCCTGTCGCCGAAAGGAAGCGGCGCCTGCCGCCGCAGGGCAGCGACGCGCGACGCTTGCCGCCGCTGCTCCCGCGGGCGAAACCCCCCCACAGGGGCAGCCGCCCGGTGGTACAGCACCGCCTGCGGAGGCAGCGGCGCCCGAAGGGGGGCGCCCACCCGCAGCGGCATCGCCGCCAGCGGGCGTGCCGCCTGCAGGCGAGGGCAGTGCCCTCGCCCCGCCGCACAGGCCGCCGCCGGCAGGGTGGCGGCGGCGGCAGCAGCGAAAGGGGGAAAGGGCATTAGGGTTTTCTGGGAAAAAGACATTTTTGCCCCTCGGAATTTGAGAAATTCCAGTTTCTGTCATTTGTCCAAATTACGAAAATACCCTTAGGAATTGAGAAATTCCCTACATGTCCCTAAAAGGTTTAGTTGATTATTATTATTTTTATTACCTAGTAGTCCAACATGATGATGATTATTTATACATGTGATGTATGATGTGTGGACGGATGATCATTGACCGTGTGATGTGTGTACTTGTGATTATTATTATTGAGGTCTGCGAACCTCCATTATATTTCTCGTTTATTGTCGGGCCTGCGTGCCTATGATTAAGTTGTAATCACATGAGGAGGCGCAGCGGGAGCGTGGATGCGATAGCAGGACCCACGAGACGGACGATCGTGATGCATGGAGATGCATCAAGATGTCGACGAAACCGACGAGGACGAGATGGACGATCACAGGGCATGGAGATGCACCGTTGCACACATAGATCTTGATGTGAGTGATTAGGCCTACTGGCTCGGGCCTAATCATATTAGGTTGTGGTCCATGATCATCTGGTGTGATTGCCTATACACATACTAGATATGTATATATATTTGCATGCGATGTAGATATATATTAAATATGTATATGTGTGACATGTCATATTAGGAGACCAAATCATAGAAACATCTCTCGATAATATTAAGTCGGTAAACGTGAGGCAATTAGATTGACCCACGTGGCCTTCCATCGTTATGAGTAGGAACCGATTCCCGGTGTAGGTTGAGTTGGTCGAGTCCCTCGAGACTCACCTATATCGCGATTCGCTATCTTGCTTACGACATAGAGATGTCACCGGTGACCTGAGGACATGGTATGCTTGGTCGAGTCCCTCGAGGGTATATCATCAAATCAGACTCATCTTGTAACGAAGGTGTTGACTTAACCGAGCATCATGGTTAGTCGAGTCCCTCGAGGCCATGGTGATTCGGAGGCCGAACAGGACGGGAATCACAAGGAGTTGTGATCGGCAAGAGTTGCCTACCTTTTAGGCTTAGTGTGATTGGTCGAGTCCCTCGAGGTTACACTAAGACGCTGATTGGATCCTGATCCCCACTAGAAGTCTGCCGGAGACTTTCGTTTCACGTGCTGAGGGTGTCGCGTGACTCGATAGTAAAATAGTGGGAGCATATTAAGATAGAAGTCCATATCTTGATAGTTTATTTCTTGCAAAATCTGCATGTTATTCATTTCTGCTACATCTTTATTTTCAGAAAATGTCGCTTTTGTTAGGATCGAGAGCACTAAGAGGGGGGGGGTGAATTAGTGCAGCGGATATTTTTCAGCGATTAAAAAGCGAAGGCTGCGTTCGTTCGACAAAGACTATTTTGATGCAAAAACCGATTCTAAGATTACTTATGATTAAGTGCAGTTTACGTTTAAGCGCAGTTAGCGTCTAAACGCAGTTAGCGTCTAAATGCAGATTGCGTCTAAACTCAGATTGCGTCTAAGCGCAGTTTGCGTCTTAGCGCAGATTGCGTCTAAGCGCAGATTGCGTCTAAACGCAGATTGCGTCTAAGCACAGATTGAGCAGAAGTATAAAGACAATGTGCTGTTGTTGTACAGCTCAAAAGGTAATCTGCAAAAAACAGATTTACGTCTAAACGCAGATTTGCGTCTAAACGCAGATTTACGTCTAAACGCAGATTTACGTCTTACACGCAGATTTACGTCTTAGACGCAGATTTACGTCTGAACTTTGAAACTCGTTTGTATATTCGCAGAGGGCAGTATGCAGTTGAAATCAAGACGTAAACGTAAACTGAAATCTGACGATTGTGCGAGGAAAGCCGATTTACGTCTAAATGCAGTTTTACGTCTAAATGTTGAAACTCGTTCATAAAATTGCAGAAGACAGTTTGCAGTTATAAATAGAATCAAATTGTAAGTGTAAACTGCAAAGAAACTCGTTTGCAAAAGCACAGAGGACAGTTCTGCAGAATCAAAACGTAAACGTAAACTGTAATGTACTAAAACACGATTTTACGTCTGAATGCAGATTCGGAAGAACAGCACTTAGAACTTGTTCGTGAAAGCGCAGAGAGCAGTAGTAGTGGAGGAGGTTTGCAGTAAAGATAAAGTGCTCAAAGATAAACGCAAACCAGAGATTTAGAGTGGTTCGGTCAGTCCTGACCTACTCCACTTTTGGCTTCCTCCACCGACGAGGTTGCCGACGTCAACTAGGGGCCTTCCTTCAATGGGTGAAGGCCAAACTGCCCTTTTACAGTTTCTCTCCTTTTGACAGGCTCAGGAGACAACCTTTACAGACCTTTCTCTCCTCACTTTACAACTGAAAACTTGAAGAACAGAAGGAGGAGACTTAAAGGCTTTACAATCACTTTTGAGCTCTTAGAATCACAGAAAAGATCAAGATTTCGGTGTAGGTCTGTATCTTTTCAGTGTTGAATGGATGGGGAATTTATAGGCCCCAACCCAATTCAAATTTGGAGCTCAAAACGATCAAATCCCGGAATTCCGGGATCAGGCGGTTGCACCTCTTGACTGGAGAGGTTGCACCGCCTGGCAGAGCTCGAAGACCGAGCTCAGGCGGTGCTACCTCTCTGCCAGGGAGGTTGCACCGCCCAGTCTAGCTCGAAGACTGAGCTCAGGCGGTGCTACCTCTCTGCCAGGGAGGTTGCACCGCCCAGTCTAGCTCGAAGACTGAGCTCAGGCGGTGCCACCTCTCTGCCAGGGAGGTTGCACCGCCCAGTCTAGCTCGAAGACTGAGCTCAGGCGGTGCCACCTCCCGGCTGGGGAGGTTGCACCGCCCAGTCTCGCTGGGAGGCTTAGCCCAGGCGGTGCCACCTCCTGGCCTGGGCGGTTGCACCTCCTGGTGCAATCAGGGTCCGAATGGTTCATTCCATTCGACCCAATTTCAATCTTTCAGGGGCCCAATTGCCCCAAGATTAAGCCAATGGGATCACCTCCCATTTTCCAACTTAATCATCGTGCTAACTACGATTAAATCTAAGACAACTTCTGCAGCTTTGCTTCGGTGCGTCAATCGCTCCTTCCGGCGAGTTTCCGGCGAACTTCCATCGATCATCCGATGAACCCTCGGTGATGCTCCTGCGGACTTCCGGCAAACTCCTGGACTTTGCGACGATCCACTTGGCAAGTTCCGACGAGCTTCGCTTGGCAAGCTTCTGGACTTCTCGGATCTGTTCTCGCAGAACCTCCGACGACCGTCCGAACTTCCGTCGAACTCTCGAACTCCCAACGTGATCATGAACTTGACTCCAGCGCAACTCCTGCTGCTTGTCTATCTTTCATCGTAGTTAATCCTGCACACTTATCTCAACACATAGATTAGACAACAAATGACAATTGACTTCATCATCAAAATCCGAGATTCAACAATCTCCCCCTTTTTGATGATGACAATCAATTGATAATGGAGTTATCCTTAACTCCCCCTGTCTATATGCCATAGTTGAGATAAGTCAACCTTGAATTCAAGACCTAAGAATTCAAGTGACGTATTGATAAGTTAGATCAGTTAAACTTATCAATACTCCCATCATGATACTCATCATGATGTATCTCTTCAAAGATGATGTCAGGGCTTGACATACATCATCAGATTTGTATGATTGTGTTTGTAACCATTCATCATGTAGTATGAACATTATCATATAAAGCTGTGAAACACTATTACATGATGCATACATTTGAAATATACTAGTAAGTTTTTGCATTTTCTTCACATGATAACATATCAACTCAGGGCATAATGCAAACTTTAGCACATGTTTTTGTATCTCTTGGTGATGCAAGGATGGCATAATCATAGCAGTGTTTATAGCATCACTTATAGTATGGCAGTGTTTATCAATTCATATATATATATCTCCCCCTTTGTCATCAACAAAAAGCATAATAATCATGATACCAGGAAATTAATCAAAGCAAGCTTATAGAGGAATTTCACATAGATTGCTCTAAATACTTCTTCCCCTTTGTGTTATAATCCATTGTCCATGTAAAGATTTTGCAGGATGGAATACATACACATGAATCACTTCATCAAATCTATTTCAGATACTTATTTTTCATGAAAGTGTATCTGATGCATTCGAAAAATCTGGTTCATAGCATTCGAAAAATAAGATGCATTCGGAGAAGATTTTGTTGCATATAATCATAGAGACATGGCAATCAAGTGATTTGATCATACAATATAGTCCGAAAAATAATTTTAACAAATTTAAGTATTCGGACATATCAACATTCTTCGAATCAAAGCACAAGGTTTTCAAAACTTTTCGTTTCAAAGCACAACATTCTTAATTTGGACATATCACATGCCAAAACAGTAATGATACCATAAAAATCTGAGATAACTTTTACCATAATAGATGTTTATATTCAGTACATCAGAAGTGAGAAGTTTACAACAACAACAGGTGTTCAATGAGTTCATTGATGCGGTGGAAAATTAAAGTGCCTAAACAAGGAGTTAAATTGACTATGAATCTGCTGCAGCTCAGATAGGATTTGATCTTGTCTTTGTTCAATCCGTTCTTGTCTCTGTTCAAATCGATCCATACGAATCCCAATTTCTTCAATGGATGTATGAGTTTGCTCAACTGGATGTGTTTCCTCAAAGGGAAGGGTCGGAGGAGATTGGGTACCCCTAAATACTGGTGTTTCCGGTTCTGGTTCAGGTTGAGGATGATCAGTCCTTCTAGGGAGTCTAACCCAGTTACCGTTTCTATAGTAACATCTTAGTCGGTGAAGTAGATTTTTGTTTATTATGCTGTATCGATCTACTTTCATTACTTCTTCCTCTGGTGATATTAGAATGTCGTAAGCTTTTATTATTCTAGTGATTATACCACCATATGGGAGCATCATATCCTTTTTTGATAATTCTAACATATTTTGTTGAATAAAATAGCCAAGACAGATGTCATGTCCCTTCATGATTGAGTACATAGTTCCTAATTCTAGTTGACTAATTTCATCATGATGGTATTGTTTAGGGAGAATTATACTAGTCATGATATAATGAAGTATCTTAGTGTTCAAAGGCAATAGATGTTCACAACTTTTAGGAACTAATGCTATGTTAGGATTGGCAAAGATTGTTCCTAAGGCTTCAACATAGGATGTTCCAATACTTTCATCATCCCATGATCCTCTAAAGTAGAGTCCTATGCTTTTTATGGGAATACCTATCATATCACAAATGAATCTATCAGTGATTGAGATGTGTTGTCCCAAAAGATAGGTGGACATCCTTCCTTCATCATCTATTTGTATGTTATTGTAAAATAATCTAACAAGCCTAGGATAGATGGGTTCGTTAATCTGCAAGATTGGAAGTAGACCTAGGTTTGCAAACCATTGGATGGTCTCTAAGTCTCTTAGTTCATTTAGATCTACGTATTTTCCTTTAGTGATACATCTAAGTTCGAAAGAGGGAAATCTTTCAGCATGGTATTTTGAATCGAAAAGAGTGAAATCAAATTCTTCTACTAATCTCCTCTTTCCCTTGTCCCTTGAGGATCTTCTAGATCCCATAATTACTGCTGTTTAGTGGGATGATGATGAGCTAGAGTAAATGAAGAACAAAACAGAATTTAAAAGCTTCTTAAAGAGTACCTTTGTGAAATCTTCAAGAGAGGGAAGGATTCTTGATGTTTTGCTCCGAAATGGAAGGTATTTGGACGGCTTAGAGGAGTGAAATGAGAGTGGAGGAGACTTGGAAGAGTAGAGGAGGAAATGGGGGTGAGTTGGGGTCGGTTTCACCGCCGGCCCTAGTGTGGGTTTAAAAAGGCAGAGTTGCGGGCGGTTGCACCTCTGGCTGGAGCGGTGCAACCTCTGGCAACCCGTGATAGCTGGAGGTGCAACCGCCAGCTGGAGAGGTGCCACCGCCTGCAGCCAGTGAGCACCTAATATGATTTGATCAGAGAGCCTTTGCCTTGAGGAGAGTTTCAGAGCAATTAGCGTTTGTTACATGACTTCGTATGAGTTTTTATTTACGGAAGAAGCTCTTGCATGATCAAAATAGATCTTTTAACGTGCATACGTATGTTGATAGTTTGTTTGGTATCCCTTTTAAGATCATGACATATTTAGTTTCATGATACAAGAATCAATTCGTAGATGATAGTGTTAACGGGTTTTGAAGATCAAGGAGGTATGTGAATTTGGATATCATATGTTTCTAATAAGGTCGTATCCAATTCGTATTTGTGATTTCATAACTTTCACTTGTTACTTAAGCGTTGCGAGTTCCTTTTTGATTCTTGATTTCTGACCATCGAGAGTCAAGGAGCAGAATATTATTTCTTGCTCCGGCCTAAAATTTTAATGTTTTTATAGGAAGGGATGATCTTTAGGAACCCATTTGCTTTTGGGTGCCTCATAAATAGATCTACATTTTCTATCATGTTGCATCGAGTTTATCATGGTTCCTTTAGGAACCCAAATCAGTTTGTTTGGACTTATTTTCTTGAATGGACAACAATGTGTCCTATGTCCAGATTTGCAACAAAAGTTGCACTTGGTTTGGTGTTGAACATGTAAGATGGAGCTTTTTATGAAGGAGGTTGGATTTTGGTGAGGACTTCTCACAAATCAAATTCCGCTCCTTTTTGGAACGTGACCCTTGTTTGCAAGGATCATGTTCAACGACTTGCTACCAACCTCGAATTTCTTCAAGGTATCCTTGAGTAGCAGGTTTTCTTTTTGTAAAGTTTCTAAATCATGACATTTGATACATGAATTTAAACTATCATGATGTTCGACTTTTAACTTATCAAACTCACAAGTAAGACTATCATGCACCTTTTTCAGCAATTTATATTTTCTACTTATACTCTTGCATTCGTCAAATAAGTTATTGAAAGCATTTAATAATTCATCGAAAGATAAATCAGCATTTAATGAATCCGTTACCTCCTCTCCGATAGCCATTAAGGCGTAATGAGCAACTTGCTCGGTGTTGGACTCCTCTTCCTCAGATGCGCTTGAATCATCCCATGTTGCTTGGAGCGCCTTCTTCTTTGTTGTTCTTTTCTTGACTTGGGGACAGTCACTCTTGTAGTGTCCCGGCTTTTTGCATTCATAGCAGATTACTTGGTCCTTTTTGGGTTCAAGTTTATTTTTTGCATCATTCTTAAACTTGTTTCTTTTAAAGAACTTTTTAAACTTTCTTGTTAGAAGTGCCAAGTCATCATCACAGTCCTCATCACTTGAGTTTTCTCTCAAGTGGCATTCTGAAGTTTTGAGTGCCATATCCTTCCTGTTCTTTGGAAGGATGTCTTCTTGCTCTTCATGAGCTTTACAAGTCATTTCGTAGGTCATTAATGACCCGATTAGTTCTTCAAGAGGGAAATTTCGCAGATCTTTTGCCTCTTGAATAGCGGTGACTTTAGGATCCCAACTCTTAGGAAGGGATCTTAGTATCTTATTAACAAGCTCAAAATCCGAAAAGCTCTTTCCGAGTCTTTTTAGACCGTTGACGACATCCGTGAAACGGGTAAACATGTCGCCAATGGTTTCACTCGGTTTCATCCGAAAAAGTTCGAAGGAGTGTAACAGCAAATTGATTTTTGACTCTTTTACTCTACTTGTGCCCTCATGGGTCACTTCGAGTGTGTGCCAAATATCGAATCCAGTTTCACAAGTTGAAACACGGTTAAACTCGTTTTTATCAAGTGCACAAAATAAGGCATTCATAGCCTTTGCATTTAGAGCGAAAGCCTTCTTCTCCAAATCATTCCAATCGATCATTGGAAGAGAAGACTTTGAAAAACCATTTTCGACAAGATTCCACAGTTCAAAATCCATAGAAATAAGAAAGATCCTCATTCGGGTCTTCCAGTAGGTGTAGTCCGTCCCATTAAACATAGGTGGACGTGTAATAGAATGGCCCTCTTGGTTTCCGGCGTAAGCCATCTCTCTTGGGTTTTAATCCTTTTGAGAGTTAACCGGGCTCTGATACCAATTGTTAGGATCGAGAGCACTAAGAGGGGGGGGGGGTGAATTAGTGCAGCGGATATTTTTCAGCGATTAAAAAGCGAAGGCTGCGTTCGTTCGACAAAGACTATTTTGATGCAAAAACCGATTCTAAGATTACTTATGATTAAGTGCAGTTTACGTTTAAGCGCAGTTAGCGTCTAAACGCAGTTAGCGTCTAAATGCAGATTGCGTCTAAACTCAGATTGCGTCTAAGCGCAGTTTGCGTCTTAGCGCAGATTGCGTCTAAGCGCAGATTGCGTCTAAACGCAGATTGCGTCTAAGCACAGATTGAGCAGAAGTATAAAGACAATGTGCTGTTGTTGTACAGCTCAAAAGGTAATCTGCAAAAAACAGATTTACGTCTAAACGCAGATTTGCGTCTAAACGCAGATTTACGTCTAAACGCAGATTTACGTCTTACACGCAGATTTACGTCTTAGACGCAGATTTACGTCTGAACTTTGAAACTCGTTTGTATATTCGCAGAGGGCAGTATGCAGTTGAAATCAAGACGTAAACGTAAACTGAAATCTGACGATTGTGCGAGGAAAGCCGATTTACGTCTAAATGCAGTTTTACGTCTAAATGTTGAAACTCGTTCGTAAAATTGCAGAAGACAGTTTGCAGTTATAAATAGAATCAAATTGTAAGTGTAAACTGCAAAGAAACTCGTTTGCAAAAGCACAGAGGACAGTTCTGCAGAATCAAAACGTAAACGTAAACTGTAATGTACTAAAACACGATTTTACGTCTGAATGCAGATTCGGAAGAACAGCACTTAGAACTTGTTCGTGAAAGCGCAGAGAGCAGTAGTAGTGGAGGAGGTTTGCAGTAAAGATAAAGTGCTCAAAGATAAACGCAAACCAGAGATTTAGAGTGGTTCGGTCAGTCCTGACCTACTCCACTTTTGGCTTCCTCCACCGACGAGGTTGCCGACGTCAACTAGGGGCCTTCCTTCAATGGGTGAAGGCCAAACTGCCCTTTTACAGTTTCTCTCCTTTTGACAGGCTCAGGAGACAACCTTTACAGACCTTTCTCTCCTCACTTTACAACTGAAAACTTGAAGAACAGAAGGAGGAGACTTAAAGGCTTTACAATCACTTTTGAGCTCTTAGAATCACAGAAAAGATCAAGATTTCGGTGTAGGTCTGTATCTTTTCAGTGTTGAATGGATGGGGAATTTATAGGCCCCAACCCAATTCAAATTTGGAGCTCAAAACGATCAAATCCCAGAATTCCGGGATCAGGCGGTTGCACCTCTTGACTGGAGAGGTTGCACCGCCTGGCAGAGCTCGAAGACTGAGCTCAGGCGGTGCTACCTCTCTGCCAGGGAGGTTGCACCGCCCAGTCTAGCTCAAAGACTGAGCTCAGGCGGTGCTACCTCTCTGCCAGGGAGGTTGCACCGCCCAGTCTAGCTCGAAGACTGAGCTCAGGCGGTGCCACCTCTCTGCCAGGGAGGTTGCACCGCCCAGTCTAGCTCGAAGACTGAGCTCAGGCGGTGCCACCTCCCGGCTGGGGAGGTTGCACCGCCCAGTCTCCCTGGGAGGCTTAGCCCAGGCGGTGCCACCTCCTGGCCTGGGCGGTTGCACCTCCTGGTGCAATCAGGGTCCGAATGGTTCATTCCATTCGACCCAATTTCAATCTTTCAGGGGCCCAATTGCCCCAAGATTAAGCCAATGGGATCACCTCCCATTTTCCAACTTAATCATCGTGCTAACTACGATTAAATCTAAGACAACTTCTGCAGCTTTGCTTCGGTGCGTCAATCGCTCCTTCCGGCGAGTTTCCGGCGAACTTCCATCGATCATCCGATGAACCCTCGGTGATGCTCCTGCGGACTTCCGGCAAACTCCTGGACTTTGCGACGATCCACTTGGCAAGTTCCGACGAGCTTCGCTTGGCAAGCTTCTGGACTTCTCGGATCTGTTCTCGCAGAACCTCCGACGACCGTCCGAACTTCCGTCGAACTCTCGAACTCCCAACGTGATCATGAACTTGACTCCGGCGCAACTCCTGCTGCTTGTCTATCTTTCATCGTAGTTAATCCTGCACACTTATCTCAACACATAGATTAGACAACAAATGACAATTGACTTCATCATCAAAATCTGAGATTCAACAGCTTTCAAATCCCTTACGTGGCATACTTGATGTCAACCGCCTCACTGGTCCAAATTATACGGATTGACTCCGTAACTTGAGAATTGTTCTCACAGCAGAGAAAATCGTGTACGTCCTTGATACAGTGATGCCTACGCCCGAAGAAGGGGCAAGCGAGGATGAGATCGCTCGCTACGTAAAGTACATTGATGACTCCACTCTTGCTCAGTGCTATATGTTGGGCTCTATGACTCCAGAGTTACAGAGACAACATGAAAAGATGGATGCCAGATCCATTCTCCTACATGTCCACAAATTGTTTGAGGAACAGGGAAGGACTCAACAATATGAGATATCCAAGAGTCTTTTCCGCGCTAGGATGACTGAGGGGACACCGGTTCAGAACCATGTCCTAAAGATGATTGAGTGGATAGAGAAACTCACAGGTCTAGGAATGGTCCTAGAGGATAACTTGTGTGTGGACATTGTGCTTCAGTCCCTACCAGATTCTTTTTCACAATTCATAATGAATTTTAATATGAACAAGCTTGAGGTGACTCTCCCAGAGCTCCTCAATATGTTGAGGGAGGCAGAGAGTACTATTAAGAAAGAGAAGCCAGTTCTCTACACTGGTGAGACCAGAAAGAAAAGGAAAGCAGAAAGGTCCCTTAAGAAGGGAAAGGGCAAGGGCAAACAAGGTAAAGCAAAGGTTGCTAAGAAAGACCCAACAAAGGACAAAGGCCAGTGCTTCCACTATGGTAAAGATGGGCACTGGAAGAGAAACTGCAAAGAGTACCTTGCAGAAAGGGCGAAACAAAAGCTTGATGAAGCTTCAGGTACATTCATGTGTTAGGATCGAGAGCACTAAGAGGGGGGGGTGAATTAGTGCAGCGGAAATCTTTCAGCGATTAAAAACTAAAGCTTTGTTCGTTCGATAAAAACTATTTTGATGCAAAAGCCGATTCTAAGATTACTTATGATTAAGTGCAGTTTACGTTTAAACACAGTTAGCGTCTAAACGCAGTTTGCGTCTAAATGCAGATTGCGTCTAAACTCAGATTGTGTCTAAGCGCAGTTTGCGTCTAAGCGCAGATTGCGTCTAAGCGTAGTTTGCGCCTAAACACAATTTGCGTCTAAGCGCAGTTTAAGCAGAAGTATAAAGACAATGTGCTGCTATTGTACAGCTCAAAAAGTAATCTGCAAAAAGCAGATTTACGTCTAAACGCAGATTTACGTCTAAACGCATATTTATGTCTAAAAGCAGATTTACGTCTTAAACGTAGATTTACGTCTGAACTTTGAAACTCGTTTGTATATTCGCAGAAGGCAGTATGCAATTGAAATCAAGACGTAAACGTAAACTGAAATCTGATGATTGTGCGAGGAAAGCCGATTTACGTCTAAATGCAGTTTTACGTCTAAATGTTGAAACTCGTTGGTAAAATTGCAGAAGACAGTTTGCAGTTATAAATAGAATCAAAATGTAAATGTAAACTGCAAAGAAACTCGTTTGTAAAAGCGCAGAAGACAGTTCGCAGTTACAAATAGATTCAAGATGTAAATGTAAGCTGCAATGTAAAGATCGTACGAAAACACCTTTTGACGTCTGAATGCAGATTCGGAAAGATTAGAACTTAGAAGCTTGTTCGTAAAAGCGCAGAGAGCAGTAGCTATGTAGGAGGTTTGCAGTAATGATAAAGTGCTCAAAATAAACGCAAACCAGAGATTTAGAGTGGTTCGGTCAGTCTTGACCTACTCCACTTTTGGCTTCCTCCACCGGCGAGGTCACCGACGTCAACTAGGGGCCTTCCTTCAATGGGCGAAGGCCAACTGCCCTTTTACAGTTTCTCTCCTTTTGACGGGCTCAGGAGACAACCCTTACAGATCCTTTCTCTCCTCTCTTTACAACTCAAGACTTGAAGAACAGAGAAGAGGAGAACTTTAGAACTTTACACAAATTTGAGCTCTTAGAGTCACTGAAAAGATCAAGAATTCGGTGTGGATCTGTATCTTTTCAGTGCTGAATGGGTGGGGTATTTATAGGCCCCAACCCAATTCAAATTTGGAGCTCAAAACGATCAAATCCCGGAATTCCGGGATCAGGCGGTTGCACCTCTTGACAAGTTCTGATGAGCTTCGCTTGGCAAGCTTCTGGACTTCTCGGATCTGTTCTCGCAGAACCTCCGACGACCGTCCGAACTTCCGTCGAACTCTCGAACTCCCAACGTGATCATGAACTTGACTCCGGCGCAACTCCTGCTGCTTGTCTAACTTTCATCGTAGTTAATCCTGCACACTTATCTCAACACATAGATTAGACAACAAATGACAATTGACTTCATCATCAAAATCCGAGATTCAACATCATGATCAGTCTCCATTTGTCAGACTCTTATGATAACACATGGGTATTGGATACCGGTAGTGCTTATCATATATGCAATTCGTTGCAGGTTCTGGCAAGGCCTAGGAGACTAGAGAGAGGCGAGATGGACCTCAAGATGGGTAATAGAGCAAAAGTTGCTATATTAGCTGTTGGCGAGGTCGCCCTACATCTGCCTAGTGGAGCTTTTATTGTATTAGATGCATGTTATTTTGTTCCTTCTATTATCAAAAATATTATCTCCATTTCATGTTTAACAGTTAGTGAATATAAATTTGTTTTTGAGAACAATGGTTGTTCGATATTATTAGATGATAAGATCATCACGAAAGGAACATTGCATAATGGTTTATTTATGTTAGACACCACTCCACATATCATGAATGTAAATGTGTCCAAAAGGAAACGAGATGAGTTGAACAGTGCATACCTGTGGCATTGTAGGCTAGGTCACATCCATGAAAGAAGGATTCAAAAGTTGCTAAATGATGGATATCTAGATCCATTCGACTATATGTCTTATGCAACTTGTGAGCCTTGTATTCGTGGAAAATTGACCAACTCTCCATTTAGTGGAACTGGAGAGAGAGCCACTGAGTTGTTGGAACTCATACATAGTGATGTATGTGGACCCATGTCAACTCATGCCATTGGAGGTTACTCCTACTTCATTACATTTACTGATGATTTCTCAAGGTATGGATATGTGTACTTAATGAAGTACAAGTTTGAGGCCTTTGAGAAATTCGGAGAGTATAAGAATGAGGTGGAGAACCAGACTGGAAAGAGTATCAAAACTCTTCGATCAGATCGAGGAGGTGAGTACTTAAGTACAGAGTTTACTCAGTTCCTCAAGGACCATGGGATATTATCCCAATGGACACCTCCTTACACACCTCAGCTCAATGGTGTCTCTGAAAGGAGAAATCGTACTTTATTAGATATGGTACGGTCCATGATGCGTTTCGCTGACCTACCCATCTCATTTTGGGGGTATGCCCTAGAAACCGCAGCTTACCTTCTGAACAGAGTTCCAACTAAGTCGGTAGTGTCTACACCATATGAGATATGGAAAGGGAAGAAGCCTGATCTTAAGGTTGTTAAGATTTGGGGCTGCCCAGCCCACGTTAAAAGACACAACCCCGATAAGTTAGAATCAAGGACAAAGCGATGCATATTTGTGGGATACCCCAAGGAAACTTGTGGGTATTACTTCTATCATCTCGAGAACCAAAAGGTCTTTGTAGCTACGAGAGCAGTGTTCCTTGAGAAGGAACACATTCTTGGCGGAGACAATGGGAGAATGATAGAGTTGAGCGAAGTTAGAGAACCAAGCTCAAGCACCACTCTACAGCCCGTCTGTTCAGGTACCTAATACACAAGTTTCAACTTTACGCAGGTCTGATTGAGTATCTCATCCTCCTGAGAGATATGTGGGACATATTAGAGGAGATGATGCTGAGGATATTGATCCTCAGACCTACGAGGAGGCTATTATGAGTATAGACTCCGGGAAGTGGCAAGAAGCCATGAATTCTGAGATGGATTCTATGTACTCCAATAAGGTTTGGAACCTAGTTGATGCGCCCGAAGGTATTGTACCCATCGGTTGCAAATGGATCTTTAAGAAAAAGATCGGAGTAGATGGAAAGGTAGAGACCTATAAAGCAAGGCTAGTGGCTAAAGGGTATCGTCAAAGGCAAGGTGTTGACTACGACGAAACCTTCTCACCCGTAGCAATGCTAAAATCCATCAAAATTCTATTGGCTATTGCAGCACACTATGATTATGAGATCTGGCAGATAGATGTGAAAACCGCATTCCTCAATGGGAACCTCGAGGAGGAGGTGTATATGATGCAACCTGAGGGATTCGTGTCCAAGAACTGCCCAGATAAAGTGTGTAGGTTGCTTAAATCCATTTATGGACTAAAGCAAGCTTCCCGAAGTTGGAACATAAGATTTGATGAGTCAATCAGATCTTATGACTTCGTTAAGAACGAAGATGAGCCTTGTGTGTACAGGAAGGTAAGTGGGAGCGCTATCACCTTTTTGGTGTTATATGTGGATGACATCCTCATCATTGGGAATGACGTAGGAATGCTATCCACTGTAAAGACTTGGTTATCTAGACACTTCTCCATAAAGGACTTAGGGGAAGCATCCTATATCTTGGGGATTAGAATCTATAGAGATAGATCCAAAAGGATTCTTGGCTTGTCCCAGTCCAGGTACATAGAAACCATTGTCAAAATGTTTGGCATTGAAAATTCTAAGAAAGGGCGAACATGTTGAATCTCAGATTTTGATGATGAAACTAATTGATTGTGTTTAGATGTTTAACTGTATTTTGAGTGATGCAGGTCTACTCGATCAGGATTAGACAATTAACGCAGGAGGAATTGACGTTGCGTCGGAGGAGATCACGTCAGGATATTGGATGGCAGAAGGCTTCGGGCGTCGGGCATCGGGCCAAGGAGAGCGAAATTGCGCCAAGGATATCGGGGTTGCGGAGGTCAACCGCCGATTGGGCAACAAGCCGCAAGTGAGGACGATGCACCGAAGAATCGGACGAAGCGCCAACCAATGACGTGCCGGGCAACAGAATGTCAATTTGCGTTATAATAATTGTCTAGATCGGAGTAGAGTGTTTGCTTGTGTGTGCAGGATTAACTACGATAACCAGAAAACATAAAGCAAGGATACCGGAGTCGAGCTCGATGGACGTTTAAGAGACCGAAGAATCATCGGAGATGCTGCCGGAACCATCCGAGAAAAAATCGGGAACGTGTCGGAAGTTCGCCGAAGAAATCGTCGGAGGCTCGCGGAGATCACCGAGAAGGCTCGGCTACTCGTTAAAAGTCATCACAAAGATTGGGAGCTTGCAGGGAGTCCGTCGAAAGAAGTTCGTCGGAAAGCTCGCCGGAACAAGACTCGACGTTCGCGGTTGAAAATTTGCTTAGGATGTGTTTTGGTTATGTAGTCCACTTGTAATTAGGATTAGGATTAAGAGATAATCCTATATCCTGGTTAGGGGCCAACTGGGCCCAAAGTCAGAGTTGGTTTAGGCTAAAAATTAAGCTAAACCAGCGAACTAGAGAGCCAAGATTGAAGCCCAACTAGTGGCTGAAAACACTGTAGTTGGGCTGAAAACACTGTAGGCGGTGGCACCGCCTAGCTGGGCGGTGGCACCGCCCAGCACCCGAGTGCTGGGCGGTGACACCTCCTGGCTGGGCGGTGGCACCGCCTGGTTGGGCGGTGGCACCTCCAGCACCGGAAACCCTAAGAAAATTCAAATTTTGGAGCCCAAAATTTGAATCCTCTTGAGGCCTATAAATACCCCTCAAATCTCAGCTGAGGTAACAACTTTTGAGAAGCATTTTGATTGAGAGAAAAGTCTTAGAAAGTCTTAGCAAGTCTTGTTTTCAATTTGCTAGAGAGTTCTCCTCCTCCTTTCTTATTGAAAATTTGTAAGAGGTTGAGCTGCTTGTAAAAGGTTGTAAGAGGGGTGTTTACCCTTCCATTTCAAGAGACTTGCTAGTGGAAGGTGGGAGCCTCATCGAAGAGGGGCCTCGCAAGTGGAGTAGGTCATTTGACCGAACCACTCTAAAAATCGGCGTAATCTCTGGTTTACTTTTTATTATTGTCATTTACATTACTGCAAATCTTCTTACTGCTTTAGTTCCTTATTACTCTTGCTGCACAATTTTAAGAATACGCCTTCAAGTTAAATTTCTCAAGTTTCGTTCTTAACGTACGAAAGATTTTGTTAAAATCGAAGTTTTAATCCGCTGCACTAATTCACCCCCCCCCTCTTAGTGCCGCTCCGATCCTAACAAGTGGTATCAGAGCAAGGTTATCTCTCATATTTGGTTTAATACCCAAGAGAGATGGCTTACTCCGGCATGCAAGAGGGCCATTCTATTGCACGACCACCTTTGTTTAATGGGTTAGATTACACATATTGGAAGACTCGCATGAGAATCTTCCTCATTTCTATGGACTTTGAGCTCTGGTCTATTGTCGAGAATGGATTTCAAAAATCTTCTCTTCCGATGAGCGAATGGGATGAATCGGAGAAGAAGGTTTTTGCTTTAAATGCAAAGGCTATGAATGCCTTGTTTTGTGCACTAGACAAAAACGAATTTAATCGTGTTTCAATGTGTGATTCGGCTTTTGATATTTGGAGAACTCTTGAGGTCACTCATGAAGGCACTAGCCGAGTGAAAGAGTCCAAAATCAACATCCTTGTGCACTCTTACGAACTTTTCCGAATGAAACCAAGTGAGTCCATCGGAGACATGTACACCCGGTTTACGGATGTCATCAATGGACTCAAAGCTCTTGGTAAAGATTTTACTAACTTTGAACTAGTAACTAAAATCTTAAGATCCCTCCCTAAAAGTTGGGATCCAAAATTTACGGCCATTCAAGAGGCCAAAGACCTTAAAGCATTCCCTCTTGAAGAACTCATTGGGTCTCTAATGACCTACGAAATGACATGTCAAGCTCATGACGAGCTCGAGAACCCCCTTCCAAAGAACAGGAAGGATATGGCACTCAAATCACAAGAAGACCACTTGAAAGGAACATCAAGTGATGAGGACAGTGACAATGACATTGCACTTTTGACTCAAAAATTTAAGAAATACTTAAGAAAGAACAAATTTAAAAACAGATTTGAACAAAAGAAGGACCAAGTGATCTGCTATGAATGCAAAAAATCGGGACACTACAAGAACGATTGTCCTCAAGCCAAAAAGAGAACATTAAAGAAGAAGACGCTCAAGGCAACGTGGGATGATTCAAGCGCCTCCGAAGAAGAGGAGTCCAATACCGAGCAAGTTGCTCATTACGCGCTAATGGCTTTAGGAGAAGAGGTATGTGATTTATTTAATGAAGATTTATCTCTTGAAGAACTCTCTATCGCTTTTCATGAATTATTTGATGAATGTAGAACTATTAGCAAGAAGTTAAGTATCTTAAAGAAAGAGCATGCTTTGCTACAAGATAAGTTTGATAGTCTTCAAACTCCTCCATGCTCTAAGTGTGAGCACTTAGAAGCAATAAAAAATGAAAATATGCTTCTTAAGGAAACCTTAAACAAGTTTAAGGTTGGTAGCAAAGGATTAGATATGATCCTTGCACACAAGGGTCACATCGCAAATAGAAATGGAATTGGATTTGTAAAAGGATTACATCAAAATCCTACCACTTTCATAAAAGGACCTACATTACATGTTTCCTCTTATATGAAATGCAACTTCTGTTGCAAATCCGGACATATTGCCTACAAATGTCCATTTAGGAAAATTAGTTCACAAAAATTAATATGGGTTCCTAAAGGAACTATAAAGGATTCAAAAATAAATAACAAGGTTAGTGGGTCAATTTTTGAGGCACCCAAAATCAAATGGGTACCTAAAAATCATCCTCTTTTGTAGACAAACCCACAAGCTAGGAGCAAGAGATGGTATCTCGATAGTGGATGCTCAAGACATATGACTGGAGATCCATCTCATTTCTCTATGCTCACTAGCAAAGAAGAAGGGTACGTCACCGTCGGAGATAAAAAGGACAAAGGCATACTTATATGAAACAACTAAATAGATAAAAGTATTTTTCTTGAAAATTCTTGGTTTGATGAATCTATTTTATCATCTTTTTATGAATATCTTGAAAATGATTTTGATTTGATGATTTTAATTTGAATGAGCTTTATCTTGATTTTTTGAGATTTATAACTTGAGATTTACTCTATAAAAATCATGATCTTGTATCCTCAATGTTCCTTTTTAGCATCTATTATCCAAATGAATTATGATTGGTATCATTGCTATATTTCTTTTTATCGTGCACTAAAGAGAAAATTTTTCTAAATGAATCGTGATATTTCGGAACCACAATTCTTTTCATGATTCATAATGAATTGAGAAATTTTATATGCTTGAATTAATATCTTATTCTAAGATTGAATGAATTTTATCTATATCATGATCTCCTAAGATTTTTTCTTGATTATTTAAGAGGAGATTTTTCAAAACAAAATGTGTCTTCTATTATTATCTTTTCATGATATGATTTTCATGCAATTCCTTGTACTCATGAAATATTTATCTCATCACCCAATAACTCTTCTTGATATTCCTTATGTGATGAAACAAAATAATGCATGAAATTCAAATAAGAAGTTAATGATCATGCATGATAGGATGTAAAGAACTTTGACATTTAGATACTATCATTTGAATAGCTATGATCATGTTGCCAAAATGATTTATCATGAATGCTTGAATATCATGTATGATATGCCGATATTGATGATTGAGTTATTTGTATCATGCATGAAAAATAAAAGATATAGTTTTGAAATTGTGCATGTTCGAATTTGAAAATATGATGATGCATAATGATTAAATTGTGCAATGAAAATATTAAACATTTTGAAACCATGTTTTAGTGTCATGCATAATGATCATGCTTAATAAATTTTAAAATTATACATGATGAATCTTGCGATTTATGGATTATTGATTTTTACTATAATGGAAGTGCCTTATTGATCTTTGTTGTAATAAATCTTACACTTTCGGTTTTAAACATGATACATGTTTTTATTTGGCATAAATGAAATAAAATCATATGAATTGAAACAACTAAAAAGAGAAAAATATTTTTTCCTTGAAAATTTAATTTTCTCTATCTTATTGATCTTGATGATCATTATGATAAATCTATGTATACCATTTTGAATCTCTTGAAAGTAATGTTGAGATTTTGATGAATTTGATGATTTGAATTTGAATGAGGTTGTATTTAAATTATGATCTTGATTTCTTGGATTTACTACTTGAGATTCTTTTTTAATCACAATCTCTTCTTTGTACACCTACAATTTTTGTTATTTATAAAAGGAAGAGATTTGATAAAATGAATCATGTCTTTTAGTATTCAAATGGTCTAATCTTTGATGATATGATTTCTTTATATCTATGATATAAATGCCTTGAAATGATTGAAATATTTTACACAAATGTTATGCTCTTCCCTACTTCTTTCTTGCTTTCAATGATAAAACGGGGAGAAGTTTTGATCATGCATGGTAGGATATAATTTGACAAAATTTATACCATCATGAAACATTTATGATTTACAATGATGCATGCAATTCTTGTGCTTTCTAATTTTGATGTTATGTATTGCATATGATGTATTGCATATGATGTAAATCATGATTTAAAATGCTATGAGTTGTTGCTAAAATGATAAATGTTGATGTTTTGTATCATGAATGCTCTAAATGATGATTGTTTGGTACCATGATCAAAATATTGATAAATAGTTAAAAATTTTAGTATCATGTATGATATCCTCATAATGTCGATCGATTTATTCAATATCGTGCATGAATGAAATATAAGGTTTTCGAAAATATGCATGTAATACTTCAACTTATGATAATGATGCATGCAATGATAAAATATTCATGATGAAAAATTGTCTTGACATTCATAACTTGATTATTCATCCTTTGTCATGATTTTGAAATCGTTGTAAAAGGAAAAAGAACAACAAAACTGTATTCTTCTTTTCTTTTTGACAATGACAAAGGGGGAGAAATATTGCTCGCTCAAGATGTAAAATTTGAAAACTTACACATTGCAAAAAAAAAAAAAAAAAAAATTTTGCTAGCTTGCAACTTGCATATCGTGAAAACTGCTAGCTAGTAGTGTAAAGAGAAGCAATCAATAGCTATCTCAAGAAGACCAAGCATGTTAAACTTACACATCTTTAATCGTTAGATTGCATGATGATAAAACTTGATATTATGTTTTTCATGCAATAAGTTGAACCCATATAACAAACACTTGATTGTGGTACTTCTCCTTTTTGTTGATGACAAAGGGGGAGAAGTATGTTGATGACATGACATATGATGCATAAGCTTTATGCATATGTTCGTGATGATGTGTTGCAAGTATTCATGATGAATATTGCAATGACTTGAATTCTGTTTGAATTCAAGGTTCTATCAATATGGCATATTGATAGGGGGAGTTTGTTTAAACTTCGGGAGTTAAGGTTAACTCCGTTAGTCATCAATTAGTTGTCATCATCAAAAAGGGGGAGATTGTTGAATCTCAGATTTTGATGATGAAACTAATTGATTGTGTTTAGATGTTTAACTGTATTTTGAGTGATGCAGGTCTACTCGATCAGGATTAGACAATTAACGCAGGAGGAATTGACGTTGCGTCGGAGGAGATCACGTCAGGATATTGGATGGCAGAAGGCTTCGGGCGTCGGGCATCGGGCCAAGGAGAGCGAAATTGTGCCAAGGATATCGGGGTTGCGGAGGTCAACCGCCGATTGGGCAACAAGCCGCAAGTGAGGACGATGCACCGAAGAATCGGACGAAGCGCCAACCAATGACGTGCCGGGCAACAGAATGTCAATTTGCGTTATAATAATTGTCTAGATCGGAGTAGAGTGTTTGCTTGTGTGTGCAGGATTAACTACGATAACCAGAAAACATAAAGCAAGGATACCGGAGTCGAGCTCGATGGACGTTTAAGAGACCGAAGAATCATCGGAGATGCTGCCGGAACCATCCGAGAAAAAATCGGGAACGTGTCGGAAGTTCGCCGAAGAAATCGTCGGAGGCTCGCGGAGATCACCGAGAAGGCTCGGCTACTCGTTAAAAGTCATCACAAAGATTGGGAGCTTGCAGGGAGTCCGTCGAAAGAAGTTCGTCGGAAAGCTCGCCGGAACAAGACTCGACGTTCGCGGTTGAAAATTTGCTTAGGATGTGTTTTGGTTATGTAGTCCACTTGTAATTAGGATTAGGATTAAGAGATAATCCTATATCCTGGTTAGGGGCCAACTGGGCCCAAAGTCAGAGTTGGTTTAGGCTAAAAATTAAGCTAAACCAGCGAGCTAGAGAGCCAAGATTGAAGCCCAACTAGTGGCTGAAAACACTATAGTTGGGCTGAAAACATTGTAGGCGGTGGCACCGCCCAGCACCCGAGCGCTGGGCGGTGGCACCGCCTGGTTGGGCGGTGGCACCTCCCGGAAACCCTAAGAAAATTCAAATTTTGGAGCCCAAAATTTGAATCCTCTTGAGGCCTATAAATACCCCTCAAATCTCAGCTGAGGTAACAACTTTTGAGAAGCATTTTGATTGAGAGAAAAGTCTTAGAAAGTCTTAGCAAGTCTTGTTTTCAATTTGCTAGAGAGTTCTCCTCCTCCTTTCTTATTGAAAATTTGTAAGAGGTTGAGCTGCTTGTAAAAGGTTGTAAGAGGGGTGTTTACCCTTCCATTTCAAGAGACTTGCTAGTGGAAGGTGGGAGCCTCATCGAAGAGGGGCCTCGCAAGTGGAGTAGGTCATTTGACCGAACCACTCTAAAAATCGACGTAATCTCTGGTTTGCTTTTTATTATTGTCATTTACATTACTGCAAATCTTCTTACTGCTTTAGTTCCTTATTACTCTTGCTGCACAATTTTAAGAATACGCCTTCAAGTTAAATTTCTCAAGTTTCGTTCTTAACGTACGAAAGATTTTGTTAAAATCGAAGTTTTAATCCGCTGCACTAATTCACCCCCCCCTCTTAGTGCCGCTCCGATCCTAACAGAACATGGATATGATACCTTATGCCTCAGCGATATGGTATATCATGTATGCCATACTATGTACTAGGCCTGATATAGCGCATGCTCTGAGTGTCACGAGCAGGTATCAGGCGGATCCAGGCTTGGAGCACTGGAAAGGAGTAAAGTGTATCCTTAAGTACTTGAGAAGGACTAAGGATCTTTTACTAGTATATGGAGGTAATAGCCTTAAGGTTGAAGGCTTCACTGACTCAAGTTTTCAGTCTGATGTCGATGATAGCAAGTCGAATTCAGGGTATGTGTACACCTTGAATAGAGGAGCAGTGTGCTGGAAGAGTTCCAAGCAAGATACCACTTCTGACTCGACCACAGAGGTGGAGTACATTGCTGCATCAGATGCAGCAAAGAAGGGAGTCTGGATGAAGAAGTTCATCACAGATTTGGGAGTCGATACAGATAGCGACAAGTCGACTTCCTTATATTGTGACAACTATGGGGTGATTACTCAAATAAGGGGACCCGGGTCTCATCAGAAGTGTTCTGAGGAGGTTCCAGCTTATAAGAGAGATCGTAACCCGAGGAGATGTAGTAGTGGAAAGAGTTCCATTCGAAGATAACATTGCAGATCCACTAACAAAGCCGTTGTCTCAGATTGTCTTTGAGCGTCACAGGAGTCTGATGGGGATCAGACACATAGGTGATTGGCTTTAGGTCAAGTGGGAGATTGCTAGTCATAGGTGCCCAGCAAGCCAATCACATGAGTGATGGCACGTGTGACTTGAAACATAATCTTTTTGCTTATTATATTTTGGCGTATATCACTTTATAACTATTGCATAAATGCATATATATATTGTGATGTCCTTGGATTTATGCAATGGGAATCGGATCGTGATGAGATCACGATAATGAGATCGATTCACCTTTAAACACATATCCTAAATAATCCCGGTCATAGGT
Source organism: Musa acuminata AAA Group (assembly GCF_036884655.1). Taxonomy (NCBI): domain Eukaryota; kingdom Viridiplantae; phylum Streptophyta; class Magnoliopsida; order Zingiberales; family Musaceae; genus Musa; species Musa acuminata. The sequence goes on along the minus strand of NC_088356.1, from coordinate 24,826,184 downwards.
TACTCGAGAGGGACATCGTGATAACCGGATAGACTGGTGTGCTATATACCCGTCCATATGATGGATGCAGCTGGTCTCATAGCTGCTCGTGTAGGGACACTAGGGATACAGTACAGGTGCTCATTGGAGAATGAGTTCACTGATTGATCCGCTTACGGAATGTTGGATGGTTGATGATGCCTTATTGTCAGACAGCGATTCCGTAGTCCTAGTGGTGTATCTGGTCCTTAGACTTGAGACACCAAGGATGTCATGTATGAGTGCTCCACTCTTTGATACCAGACTTATAGGTTTGGCTGTCCCCAGATCTAGTACAGCTGGTCATTGGGAGTGGTAGTTGACCTTACGAGGGCTATTGAGTGTCCATAGAGGATCATCCACTCTCGGCGTCATGAGAGGAATATCCTATGTGTTCTTGCTCAGACAAATCCCTGGCCAGGGTCATTCGGGTTGAGAGAGAAAGAGTTCTCCGGGAGAATCTGATTAGAGCGAGACTCGAGTAGAAACCGTATGGGTCTGACAGCACCATGCTCGATATACGGTCTCTGGGATATTAGATGGATGAGGGACTATAGGTACATGGTAACTGAGGACAGACAGGTCCAATGGATTGGATTCCCCTGTATCGTCTGGGGACTACGGCGTAGTGGCCTAGTACGTTCGTAGTCGATGAGTCGAGTGAATTATTATAGAGATAATAATTCACTGAGTTAGAAGGAGTTCTGACAGGTATGACTCACGGCCAGCTCGATATTGGGCCTAGAGGGTCACACACATATGGTAGGCATTGCGATGAGTAGAGGTTCGGATATGAGATATCCGAAGGAGCCCTTGTCTTATTGGATGCAGATCCAATACCCACTTGGGAAGGACCCATTAGGGTTTGACACAGGATCTCTATAAATAGGAGGGATTCACAGCCTCATAGGCTAGAGTCTTTGCTTGCCTTTCCTATTCTCCTCTCCCTCTCCACCTCAGAGTAGGCCTGGAGTTTTGAGGAGCGTCGTCGCAACCCTGCTGTGTGGATCACCGCTAGAGAGGATGACGCTTGACCTCCTTCACCCTCTCCTAAGGATCTGCAAGGAAACAGGGATATACGATCTCCCTAGGTAACACAATCTCTATACGCAGTTTTGTGTTTTGCAAATTTTTTGCGCACCAATCTTCGCACGACGACGAACATCTTTTTGGGAATCGGGGATTTTATTTTCTTGTTCTTCCGCTGCGCATGTGATGTCGCCCCCAATGATTTCCCAACATTCGCCACCATCGGTGCTACTGCCATTAGAGAAGACTCGCTTTGTTGCTGAGGCACTTGACGTGGTCGATAGACCTTTGTGATCGGTTTTGGAGTTTGCTGACAAGCTCCATTTGCATGACCAAAAGATAAGCAATGATGACATCGTTGTGGCTTCTAAGAATATGAGACATGTACCTTCTGAGTGTTCCCGTCAAGATCACGATAGAAAACCTCATTTGGAAGATCTTCGTCGGAAGAAACCTCATTTGGAAGATCTTCGTGCAAATGCTAATCTCGTCTGAGCTGCTGTTGCTTTGTCGATGTAGAGTGGTTGTCAATTAAAAAATATTTATTTTGATACTAAGATCGAATGATTTGGAGTTTTAATGCCTACTAAGACTTCTATTTAAATTAATCCTACAGATTCTGCAAAATAGGGACTGAAATTTTTAACCTCTTATTGCTTAACTACTTATAAATTTCTACAGTGAACTCAGATTTATACAAAGTATGATTTATTCGAAGCTAGACTCAAAATGCTTTCTGTATATACCTGATTTGAAATTTTTGGAGTACAATTGCTAACTGAAACATCTGCTTTCATCGATCCTATGGATTCAGAAAAATAGAGCTAATATTTTCAGACCTTTTGCTACGAAATTATCTGTAACTCCTTGTCATAAATTTCAATTCTTGTAAAACTTGATTTGCCTAAAACTAGATTAATAAAACTTTCTAATGATACTATTTTGTAAAAATTGGAGTATAATTGGTTATTAAAATAGTTCATACAATGTTCCTATCAAATTCTGCCAAAATCGAGCTTTGGTCGATTTTGGCTTTTCTTGTTTCTTCTCTTTGGAAATCGATGTCGATTTTGGCTTTTCTTGTTTCTTCTCTTTGGAAATCGATTTCAGCAAAAACTCTTACTTCAGTTAAGCTTTACATTATTACCATTCCTGTATACTTTTGTCCTTTCTTTATTTGTACATCTGCAGCTATCATCTAAAGTTCATGTTTGCATCATAATGATTCGGAACATGCATCCCATTGTTCCGAGATTTGCTTTCACTATGTGCCTCTTCCAGTTTCATTTCTTTGGACATTGAATTCATCTAACTTTCTTATTTCAATTGAGCTATATGTGATTTCTTGAAATCCTTTTTTTTTTGTAAGTAAAAGTAAATTGATTGTTGTAAAGTTTCTACAAATAGCTTTATCGATACAAGTCATAGACAAAGCCAAGTAACTCATTGAGTGCACATGCGGTAGTTATGACTACACATGCTGTAGACTATAACTCCTAACTATAGCCAACAAGTAAAATGCATGTCCAGATATGTCAAGACTATCTGTGGGTATAGTATTTAACATCATTCCCAAGATATTTAGTTAATAGTAAAATTAAATTTGATAAAAATATCTTTTTCTCTTCGGGTAATGTGGTCCAATTTGAGATTGTGCTCCATACAGGATCTTGAGTCTCTAATAATCTCTGTTAATAGCTGAGCATTGTTTGTGTGTTGACATTCAAATATTCCGCTACATCTCTCCCTCCACATCCACCAAATAGCGCATCTGAAAGTAACCTTTACAAGTTGTGTGAGAGACCCTTTTCTTGAGAAACATTGCATGAGGTCGCCTAGTTCTTGATGTAAGTTTAGTTGCGGTAGTCTATTGAGTTTAAATCGTTGGAGAATCTCCTTCCATATCCATTTAGTATAGTCACAAGCAAAATAGAGGTGCTCAACAGTTTCTTCTTGTTGCAAACAAAGGGAGCATCGGTTAACATGGTAGATACCTCTTCTCTTCATATTGTTTATTGTAGGTAATTTATTGAGAAGGGCCTGCCATGTATATAGGGAATGTCTTTGTGATCCCGGTCGATCTCATGTCCAACTGCTTGGGATCCACTTTTTATTTCTTTGCCTGATTTGATTCCATGTGGATGTGGCACTAAATTTACCATTGTTATAAGGCCAAATAAGTATATCTAGAGAATACAAGTCAAGATGGTCGAGTTGGTCTAAGGCGTCGGTTTCAAGTACTGGTCCGAAAGGGCATGGGTTTGAATCTCATTCTTGATAGAAATTAACTTTTTTAATTTTAATAGAGCTGGAGTAGGATTTGGACTAATGATCTTATGTATTACCTTTTGAATTCTATTTGCCAACACTTTGGAGATGATCTTGTAACCAAAGTTGCATAATGGAGATGATCTTGTAAATAAAGTTGCATAATGATATGGGTTCTCTAGAGAAAAAATGTTGGGAAGCCTTAATCACATCGTTTCCAATAATAGACCATTAGTTTGATAAAATTCAGTTGGAAATCCATCTGGACCAGGGCTTTTGTGCTTCGGTGACTTAAAGACAACTCTTACAATTTCTTGAAATCCTTGTATGCTCTTGCTTTTGTTTCCGTTCAAATCTAAATACATTTGTGAAAGTTATGTTTATATCGTATTGACTCGAAAGGCACATATACATTTCGTTGTTCCGCATGTGCTTCCGATATATGCTAATTTCATTATTCATACTTGTTGGGAAATCTTGGGGGTGACATCACATGCGCTGCGGAAGAACAAGAAAACAAAATCCCCGATTCCCAAAGAGATGTTCGTCGTCGTGCGAAGATTGGTACGCAAAATCCGCGAAACTTAAAACTGCGTACAGAGTAGATTGTGTTACCTGGAGAGATCGTATATCCTTGTTTCCTTGCAGATCCTTAGGAGAGGGTGAAGGAGGTCAAGCGTCCTCCTCTCTAGCGGTGATCCATACAGCAGGGCTGCGACGACACTCCTCAAAACTCTAGGCCTACTCTGAGGTGGAGAGGGGGAGGAGAATAGGAGAGGCAAGCAAAGGCTCTAGCCTATGAGGCTCTGAATCCCTCCTATTTATAGAGGTCCCCTGTCAAACCCTAATGGATCCTCGCCTAGTGGGTATTGGATCTACATCCAATAACCCAAGCCTTTTAGATTAGTGGATCTCTATCCAACAATCTCTCATGGGCTCTTATTGGATCTCGTCCATGGGATCCAATAATTCAGGGGCTTATTGGATATCCAATAAAATAAGGGCTTCGTCAGATATCTCATATCCGAACCTTTACTCATCGCAATGCCTACCATATGTGTGTGACCCTCTAGGCCCAATATTGAGCTGGCCGTGAGTCATATCTGTTAGAACTCCTTCTAACTCAGTGAATTATTATCTCTGTAATAATTCACTCGACTCATCAACTACGGACGTACTAGGCCACTACGCCGTAATCCCCAAACGATACAGGGAAATCTAATCCATTGGACATGTCTGTCCTCAGTTACCGTGTACCTATAGTCCCTCATCCATCTAATATCCCAGAGACTATATATCGAGCATGGTGCTGTCAGACCCATACAGTTTCTACTCGAGTCTCGCTCTAATGGATTCTCCCAGAGAACTCTTTCTATCTCAATCCGAATGACCCTGGCCAGGGATTTTTCTGAGCAAGAACATATGGGATATTCCTCTCATGACGCCGAGAGTGGATGATTCTCTATCGACACTCAATAGCCCTCGTAAGGTTGACTACCACTCCCAAAGGCCAGTTGTACTAGATTTGGGACACCCAAACCTATAAGTCTGGTATCAAAGAGTGGAGCACTCATACAGGACATCCTTGGTATCTCAATTCTAAGGACCAGATATACCACTAGGACTACGGAATCATTGTCTGACAATAAGGTATTATCAACCATCCAACATTCCGTAAGCGGATCAATCAGTGAACTCATTCTCCAATGAGCACTTGTACTGTATCCCTAGTGTCCCTACATGAGCAGCTATGAGACCAGCTGCATCCATCATATGGACGGGTATACAGCACACCAGTCTGTCCGGTTATCACGATGTCCCTCTCGAGTAACCTATGACCAGGATTATTTAGGATATGTGTTTAAAGGTGAATCGATCTCATTATCGTGATCTCATCACGATCTGATTCCCATTACACAAATCCAAGGACATCACAATATATATATGCATATATGCAATAGTTATAAAGTGATATACGCCAAAATATAATAAGTAAAAAGATTCTGTATCAAGTCACACGTGTCATCACTCACGTGATTGGCTTGCTGGGCACCTATGACTAGTAATCTCCCACTTGACCTAAAGACAATCACCTATGTGTCTGATCCTCATCAGACCCCTGTGACGCTTAAAGACAATCTGAGACAACGGCTTTGTTAGTGGATCTGAGCGGCACTAAGAGAGGGGGGGGGGGGTGAATTAGTGCAGCGGATTAAAACTTTGGTTTCGACAAATTTTTTGATATGATAAAAACCGAACTTGAAAAGTTTAACTTGAACGTGTGTTCGTAAAGGTATGCAGCAAAGGTAATGAGGAAATAAAGCACGTAAGAAGGTTTGCAGTAATATAAATAGCGATAATAAAATGCAAACCAGAGATCATGCCGATTTTAAAGTGGTTCGGTCAAATGACCTACATCCACTTGCGAGGCCCTCTTCGATGAGGCTCCCACCTTCCACTAGCAAATCTCTTGAAGGGGAAGGGCAAATACCCCTCTTACAACTTTTTACAAGCGGTTCACACTCTTACAAATTTTTAGCAAGAAAGAAGGAGGTGAACACTCTAGCAAATTGAAAACAAGACTTGCTAAGACTTTTCTAAGACCTTTCTCTCAATCAATTGCTTCACAAAAAGTTGTTGTCTCAATTGAGAATTGAGAGGTATTTATAGGCCTCAAGAGTATTCAAATTTTGGCTCCAAAATTTGAATTCTCTTTGGTTCCCGATGTTGGCGGTGCCACCGCCTGTCAGTGTCTGACACTGACAGTGGACTGGCGGTGCCACCGCCCAGCCAAGCGGTGCCACCGCCAGACCCTTCGGTTCACAGGTTGGGCTTTAAGTTCAGCCCAAACCAAGTCAAATTTTGGGCCTAGTTGGCCCCTAACCAGGATATAGGATTATCTTTTAATCCTAATCCTAATTACTTGTGAACTACATAAGTAAACACATCCCAAGCAAGTTTTCAACCGCGAACGTCGAGTCTTGTTCCGGCGAGCTTTCCGACAAACTTCCGGTGGACTTCCGATATGCCCTCGGATTTCTTCCGACGGACTCCCAGTAGGCTCTCAATCTTGTGACGACTTCAACGAGTAGTCGAGCCTTCTCGGTGATTTCCGCGAACCTCCGACGATCTCTTCAGCGAACTTTCGAAAATTCTGACAAGTTCCTAAATTCTTCTCGGTTGGTTCCGGCAGCATCTCAAACGATTCTTCGGACTCTTAAATGTCCATCGAACTTGACTCCGGTATTCTTGCTTTGTGTTTTCTGGTTATCGTAGTTAAACATAACTCCCCCTATCTATATGCCATATTATGAGAAGATAAAAATACTTGAATTCCATCCCATTGAATTCAAGCATAAACCGATAAGTTCTAACCGTAGAACTTATCGTTATTCTCATTAAGCAATAGTAAATACGAAAGTTCGATGAAAATCATAAGTCAAATGATAAGGGACGATTTTTACTACGACAGGAGATAAAGATTTTTAACATGAATTTCATGATATAGATGTAAGGCATGCTTTCAATATGATCAATCAATCTTGCGATATTCTCAAAGATTTTCCATGGCATATAAGACATTCATATCACACAAGCTTTTGTAATTCATATAAGTCATGTTATCGATGCGCATAAGACATTTTCATTAAGTCATGCTATCGAAGTGGTATAAGTCATCACTTAGTCATCACTTCTCCCCATTTGTCATCAACAAAAAGGGAATGAGACTTGAAGCACATAATTTGTGATTATAACATAAGGAATTCAGCATTGATCATACAAAAATTCATCATTCAAAATTAAGTATGCTAAAATATTTACGCAGAGTTCATCTTAAAGGAAAATTCAGCATTCATCCATTTTATCAAATCTCTTCTTTCTATAAATAACAAAAATTGTAGGTGTACAAAGAAGAGATTGTGATTAAAAAAAAATTTCAAGTAGCAACTCCAATAAGTCAAGATCATAATTCAAATACAAACTCATTCAAATTCAAATCATCAACTTGAAACTCATAATCAAGCCATCAAAATCAATTTCGAGATTCACAAAATATCATAAAATCATTAATCTTGATCAGATGGGAGTGATGTTTGACTCAAGATAGGATAAGGTAATTTAACGTGTCGTTTAGAATCGAAAGAGAAGGATCAAATTCACCGAGGAACGGAGAGAGGATGAAAAACTTTACGGAAAATCCATACAAACAAGTTTATTCTTAGGGACAGTTTAACATACCTAATTCCCTTCTAATGAATTCAAATTGGTCTTCATTCAAAGCTTTTGTAAATATATCTGCTAATTGATGTTTTGTGTCAATGAATTCTAGAACAACATTATTGTTAAGGACATGATCGCATATGAAATGATGCCTAACGTCGATGTGCTTAGTTCTAGAGTGCTGAATTGGATTTTTGGTGAGACATATGGCATTAGTATTATCACATTTTATGGGAACATTTTTGAAGTGAATTCCATAGTCTTCTAATGTATTTTTTATCCAAACAACTTGTGCACAGCATGCACTTGCAGCAATGTATTCGGCTTCCTCCGTAGATAGTGCAACTGAATTTTGTTTCTTGGAAGTCCAAGAAACAAGTGCATGTCCTAAAAATTGGCATGTTCCGGATGTACTTTTTCTATCTATCCTGCATCCGCCAAAATCGACATCTGCATACGCTATTAAATCGAATTTTTCAGATTTTGGATACCACAATCCTAAATTTGGAGTTCCTTTAAGATACCTAAATATTCTTTTAACACTTTTAAGATGAGATAATTTATGATTTGATTGAAACCTAGCGCAAAGTCTTACACTTAACATAATATCCCGTCTAGTCGCGGTGAGGTAGAGTAGACTACCTATCATTCCCCTATATGTTTTTTGATCGAAATTTTCACTATTTTCATCTATATCTAAGTTAGTCGCAGTGCTCATAGGGGTGTTTATTGCTTTTGAATTATCCATATTAAATCGTTTTAACAATTCTAATGTATATTTAGATTGGTTAAGAAATATACCATCACTAAGTTGTTTGAATTGTAATCCTAAAAAGAAAGTTAATTCACCTATTAAACTCATTTCAAATTCATGACTCATACATTTGGCAAATGATTCACATAGTGATTCACCCGAAGAGCCAAAAATAATATCGTCAACATAAATTTGCATAATAAGAAAATTATTTTTAAAATGTTTGATAAACAATGTAGTATCAACCTTGCCTTTGGTAAAATTATTTAAAATAAGAAAGGAACTAAGCCTTTCATACCAAGCTCTAGGGGCTTGTTTCAAGCCATATAGAGCCTTAGTCAATTTGAATACATGATTAGGAAGAAGAGAAATTTCAAATCCGGGAGGTTGTTCGACATATACTTCTTCGGAAATAAAACCATTCAAGAAGGCACTTTTGACATCCATTTGAAACAGTTTAAAATTATTACTACTAGCATAGGCAAGGAGCATCCTAATGGCTTCTAATCTTGCCATAGAGCGAAGGTTTCTTCGTAGTCGATACCTTCTTCTTGGTTGAAACCTTTGGCCACTAATCTAAACTTGTTTCTAACCACGATACTATTTTCGTCTTTCTTGTTTCTAAAGGCCCATTTAGTACCAATGACTAAATGGTCACTGAGTCTAGGAACAAGCTTCCATACCTTATTCCTCTCAAATTGATTTAATTCCTCTTGCATTGCAATAACCCAAAAATCATCTTTTAAGGCCTCGTCAATGCATTTAGGTTCGATTTGAGAAAGGAAGGTAGTGTTAGCACAAAAATTCTTGAAAGAGGAACGAGTTTGAACCCCTTTTGATGTTTCTCCTATAATTAGCTCCTTTGGATGAGCATCTATATACTTCCATTCGTTAGGTAAGGAAATTTCGGAAGAAGGTGCATCCAAGTTGCTATTTTGAGGAGGGGGTTCATTTAAGTTCAAATTATCAAAACCAAGATCATCATCAAAATTATTTTTCTTTAAATCAGAAATTTCATTAAAAACTACATGAATAGATTCTTCTATTACTAAGGTTCTTTTATTAAAAACCTGAAAAGCCTTAGAAACGGAAGAGTAATAAAAAAAGATGCCTTCATCGGATTTAGCATCAAATTTTCCTAAGGCATCTCTTTCATTCAAAATAAAGCATTTACAACCGAAAACTTTAAAATAGGAAATATTTGGTTTTTTGTTATTCTATAATTCATAGGGAGTTTTTGATAGGGATAGTCTTATTAGGACCCTATTCATGATGTAGCAAGTCATATTTATGGCTTCGGCCCAAAAATACTTTTTTTTTGTAAGTAAAAGTAAATTGATTATGTGTAAAGTTTCTACAAATAGCTTTATCTATACAAGTCATAGACAAAGACAAGTAACTCATAGAGTGCGAATGCGATAGTTATGACTACACATGCTATAGACTATAACTCATAATTATAGTCAACATAGAAAATGTTTATCCAGATATATCAAAACTACCTGTGGGTACATAATTTGGCATCATTCCTAAGATCTTTAGTTATTAGCAAAATTAAATTTGATAAAAATAACTTTTTCTCTTTGGGTAAAGTGTCCGTTTTGAGATCTTGCTCCATACAGGATCTTGAGTCTCTAATAATCTCTTTCAAGAGCTGAGCATTGTTTGTGTGTTGACATTCAAAGATTCTGTTACATCTCTCCTTCCACATCCACCAAATAGCGCATCTGAAAGTAACCTTTGCCAGTTGTGTGAGAAACCCTTTTCTTGAGAAACATTGCATGAGGTCGCCTAGTTCTTGGTGCAAGTTTAGTTGCGGCAGTCTATTGAGTTCAAATCGCTGGAGAATCTCCTTCCATATCCATTTTGTATAATCACAAGCAAAATAGAGGTGGTCAATAGTTTCTTCTTGTTGCATACAAAGGGAGCATCGGTTAACATGAAAGATACCTCTTCTTTTCATATTGTCTATTGTAGGTAGTTTATTGAGAAGGGCCTGCCATGTACATAAGGAATGTCTTTGTGATCCCGGTCGATCCCATGTCCAACTGCTTGGGACCCACTTGTTATTTCTTTGCCTAATTTGATTCCATGCGGATGTGGCACTAAATTTGCCATTGTCATGAGGCCAAATAAGTATATCTGAAGAGTTGTTCCTGATTGGAATAGCTATAATAGTCGGCCAAAGTGATAACATTTCGGGAGAAATAGGATTAGGGAGACACCAGGTACCGTTAGCAATGAAATCGGAAACCTTCTAATCTTTGGGAGCTCGAAGATCTTTTTGTATTCTGTCGCCATATAATTGAAATATACTCTTCCCATTCACCCAAGGATCATACCACATATTAGTACTAGTTCCAGAAGAGATTGCATAAGAAATGTGTTTGATTAGCCAATTCCTTGCCTTTAAAATTTCTTTCCAAGCTGCGGAGTGGTATGTTCTTGTTGAAATTTCCCAGATTGATTCCTTTGAAAGATACCTAGCAGAAACCAATGTGACCATAAGGAACATTTGTTTTGCAAAAGATCCCACAATTGCTGTACCAGACATGCTTGATTCCAATCTCTAGTATTTCTCAAGTTTAGCCCCCCTTCATCTTTCGGTTTGCAAATGCTATCCCAATTTACCATATGCATTGCCTTATCATTTGTGCTATTCCAGAAGAAGTTCATTAATAACTGTTCAATATCTTGGAGAAGTCCAGCAGGTAGAAGAAATGCATTACACCAATATATAGAGTAGGAGTGCAATACCGAATGGATGAGTTCGAGTCATCCTGCTTTTGATAGAAACCTATTTTTCCAAGAAGAAATTCTATTCTTTATTTTTTGTAAGATAGGCTGATAGTGGGTTTTGTGAATGCCTGTGGATATGAGCGGGAGACCCAAATAAGAAACTGGCAAGCTTCCCTCACTAACCCCCAAAGTTTGTGCAATAAAGACCTTATCCTCAACGTAAGGGCTCATATATACTTTACTTTTCGCATGATTTAACTGAAGTCCAGAAACCATACCAAAGTCATTCATAATAGTAGCCAGGTTCTTTACTGAAGTCGGTTCATTTTGGAGAAAGATAAGTAAATCATCTGCAAATGTTATATGTGATATATGAATAGAACCAGCAATGGGTACCTTAATGCTGCCATTTAAGACTGCGTGTTCCAACATACAGCTAAGTCCTTCCATCGCAATAGTAAAGAGATACAGAGAGAGTGGATCACCTTGTCGGATGCCATTCGTGCTCCCAAAAAAACCAATAGGTGAGCCATTAAAGAGTATCGAAAACTTTGGAGTTTCCAGGCAAGATTGAATCCAATTAACCCATTGCTGTGGGAAGTTCATATCGAGGAGCATCTTATAGATAAATTTCCTATTAACTGAATCAAAGGCTTTCCGTAAATCAGCTTTAAAACAGATTTTTGTCCCTCTTGCTTTTGAATGCAAATCTTTGACCAAGTCATTAGCAAGCAAAATGTTATGATGTATACTTCTCCCTTTGATGAAAGCAGCTTGATTTGGGTTAATGATCTTGTGTATTACCTTTTGCATTCTATTTGCCAATACATTGGAGATGATCTTGTAAATAAAGTTGCATAATGTATGGGTCGATAGTTCTCTAGTGAATCAGCCCCTTCATTCTTCGGAATTAAAGAAATAAAAGTGCAATTCATCTCTCTAAGAATATGACCTGAAGAGAAAAAATGTTGGCAAGCCTTGATCACATCATTTCCAATAATAGACCAAGCAGTTTGGTAAAATTCAGTTGGAAATCCATCTGGACCTGGGCTTTTGTGCTTTGGTGACTTAAAGACAACACATACAATTTCATCATCTGTAATTGGGGCATTGAGGATTGAAATAGCTTCCGAATCAAGTTTTTTAGTCGGTTCCACATGAATGTTATTAGGTTTCCCAACTTGATTGAGTAAGGAATAAAAAAATTGCTCTGTGTGTACTTTAACCTCATTTAAATTCTCAATAAGATTATTATCTTCGTCTCTGCATTTGCTGATATGGTTAACATTCCTTCGAGTAGCAATTGAAGCATAGAAATAATTTAGTATTGGATTCCCCTAGTGTAAGCCAATGCTGTCGAGACTTCTGCTTTGCAAAACTTTCCTCCTGTTTTAAGGCTTGCATGAAGTTATTTCTGGCTTCTGTCTCTTTATAGATAATATTCTCATCATTTGGCTGAAGTTGCAGCTCATGTTGCAATGTCATTAGTTCCTTTCTGCAAAATTAAACTCTGGTGGTAATATTGCTAAAGGTATTTGTATTCCACTCCTTTAGTGCTGCTTTACAGGCTTTGAGCTTTTGACATAAGATGTAAGGGGGGGATCCATGCACATTAACATTCCAAGTAGATCTGATAACATCAAGAAATTGAGGATGAGTACTCCACATGTTAAAGAATCTAAACGATTTCTTGCCTCTTGGTGTCGCTTTGTCTGCGTGTATATACATTAAAGAATGATCAGAAAACAAAGGAGCACCATACTCAAGAAGTGAATCTGGGTAAACTGTTAACCATTCATGATTAATCAAACACCTATCAAGTCGAGCCATTATTTTTCTGTTAGCAGCACCTTGATTACTCCAGGAGAGCCAATTACCCACAGATTTCATATCAAACAATGCTGTAGTGTCAATGTAATCATTAAAACTTTGAAGCTGGCTTTCTGAAAGTTGTCTACCCCCCTCTTTTTCATTTGTGTACCGAACAGTATTAAAGTCTCCAAGAACAATACAAGGTACATTGAGACAGCCATTTAAAATATTAGTCAGGTCAAACCAAAGAGTTTTTCTTTCTTGCATACTGTTTGAAGCATATATACCAGTGAAATTGAATTGACAGCCATTCTTTTTGTCCTCTACCTTAAGATGAATGAATTGATCAGTAGCAGAAATAAACCAAGCATTAATAGAGTTAGGATGCCATAAGACCCATATTCTACCAAAAGTTTCATTTGAGTCATTGGTAAACAGTTCTGCGTCCGGCCATATTAAATTATTTTGAGCTTGAACGCGCGATTGTTTAATTTTTGTTTCCACTAGAATAATAATATCACATGCGGTAGACTTGATTATTCTGTTGAGCTCCCAACATTTCTCCGGCTTATTAAGTCCGCGAACATTCCAGCATGTTATCTTCATCAGTAATAAACAAATGAAAAGGTGGTAATGTATTCATCCTACGACTTTGGATGGACTGTACCATCCTTTTTCTTATCCTTCGGTTTTGTATTTTGCTCCCACATAATATCCTTACCTTTTATGGCTTTATTCCTATATTTATCCACTTCATATACAGCTTGCGGATTTTTAAACTTTAAAGTACCTTGAATCATGTGGTCTTGATTGATAGGGTTTGGTGAAGCACGATAAGATTGTTGCAGCACAATATCCTGGATGGTACTTGTCGGAGCGCTTGGCTAGAGAGGTTTGTTGGGGCATGAGTTTGTTGAGACAGAATATCCTTGTTGGCGATGTTTGTTGTGGCCTGAGTTTGTTGAGGAAGAATATCCTTGCTGGCGAGATTTGTTTGGGCCTGAGTTCGTTGAGCTATTGTGGACGGATCCGATGATATTGGAAGAGATGAAGTTCCTGACTTATGTTTCTCCTGTCCACTAGTACCATGGGAAACCTCTATTATGGAAGGCTCCGACATTATAGGAAGAGATAAAGTTTTGGATTGTCCTTCTGTCCGCGGTTCTTTCCTTGCGAGTCGGAATGCTCAATAGTTTTCACCACCATCGGTGCTACTGCCATTAGAGAAGAATCACTTTGTTGCTGAGGCGCTTGACGTGGTCGATAGACCTTTGTGGTTGGTTTTGGGGTTTGCTGACAAGCTCCATTTGCATGACCAAAAGATAAGCAACACTAACATCGTTGTGGCTTCCAGGAATATGAGACATGTACCTTCCGAGTGTTCCCGTCAAGATCACGATAGAAAACCTCATTAGGAAGATCTTCGTCGGAAGAAACTAGCACACATGCTCATGCAAATGCTAATCTCGTCTGAGCTGCTGTTGCTTTGTCGATGTAGAGTGGCTGTCCCAGAGTGCTGCATAACTTTGCAATAAAACGTCGACTCCAAAGATGTAGAGGCAATCCTTGAAAGGATACCCATAATGGAATAGACTGTAGGCTATCTAACTCCAAATGGACATCAGGAGACCAACGTCATAGAATCATTGGATGACCGCGGATAGTCCAGAATCCTTCGAGGATTCGTTGCAAATCTTCTTCAGAGTATAGTTTGCAAACAAAGAATCCGTTCTCCAGCATATGAAGATCAAATGACGATATTCCCCATCGAGTTTTGATAAATGAGGATAGTGGGAAATAAGATGTTTTGAGACCTACACATAGCTAACAATCGCCATAGACCATGTCTCAATAAGCTCTACTGAATCAGCAGTCTCGTATACTGCAATCTTCTTATCAGCCTGAACTTCTAGAGTAAAGAATTCCAAGCTTAGGTCTGGACTTCCAACTGGAGCCTTGAAGAGGCTAGTCCAAGGCCGAGGATCGCTAGAAATGAGAGCAGGCTGCCGCGATCTAGAGCACGACCTGCTTCGATGCTGCTTCGTCGAAGGAGGTTCTCTCTGGAAAGGATATGATGGAGGAGCAACTTGGGGGGTAACGATAGGGAGCCTTGCCATCGTTTCAACCCTCTCGCCACCATCACCAGCCCTAGGGGCCATCGCTGCCATGTTTGATCCCTCTTCTGGTCGCCGCTACAGAAACGACGCCATTGGGAAAAGCCACCGCTACAGTATATTAGATCGCCGCTACAGTACCGTCGCCCTAGGGAGATTTGGTTGCTGCTACAGTATCGTCGCCCTAGGGGAGAAGCCGACGCTGCAGGAGATCAGATCGCTACTATAGTACAGTCGCCCGTGGGAGAGAGCCAACGCTGCAGGAGTCAGATCGCCCTAGGGAGATATGATCGCCGCTACAGTATAGTCGCCCTTGGGAAACAACCAATGCTATAGGAAATCAGATCACCACTACAGTACCTACGGAGATTTGGTCGCCGCTACAGTGTCATCAACCCTAGATCTGGTCGCCGCTACAGTGTCGTCGCCGCTATTGTACCATCGCCCAAGATCTGGTCGCCGCTACAGTGTCGTCGCCGTTACAGTCCGTCGCCCTAGATCTGGTCGCCGCTACAGTCCGTCGTCCTAGATCTGGTCGCCGCTACAGTGTCGTCGTCGCTACCTGGTTTCTGGACTTCACTTAAATCATGCGAAAAGTAAAGTATATTCGGCCCAAAAATACTTGGGTAGACTATGTTCATTTAACATCATTATTGCCATTTCTTGTAGGTTTCTATTTTTTCTTTCAACTACTTCATTTTGTTGGGGATTCCTCGGAGTGGAGAAGTTGTGATTGTATCCATTAACTTCACAAAAATTTTGAAAGTCACGGTTTTGAAATTCGCCACCGTGATCACTCCGAATTGATGAAATCATGAAACCTTTTTCGTTTTGAGTGAGTTTACAAAATTTAGAGAAACACTTGAAACAATCACTTTTGTGAGCTAAGAAATAGGTCCAAGTGTATCTAGTATAGTCATCCACAATTACAAACGCATATTTGCTTCCTCCTAGACTTATCGTGTCAATTGGTCCAAATAAGTGCAAATGAATCAATTGTAATGGTCTAGTGGTGCTAATTTGAGTTTTTGGTTTGAAACTAGTTTTTATTTGTTTACCTAATTGACATTCATCGCATACTTTGTCCTTAATAAATTTTATATTTGGAATTCCTCGCACTAATTCTCTAAATGAGATCTTAGATATTAGTTTCATGCTTGCATGGCCTAGTCTCCTATGCCAAAGCCAAGCATTATCATTTAAAGCGGAGAAGCACATTTCATTACTTAGTTCATCAAAGTTGATGGTATAGACATTATTTTGTTTTAATGCAATCATAGTTATGTTATGGTTTGGTTTTTTAATAATACACACATTTAATTCAAATCTAACGATATAACCTTTATCGCATAATTGACTAACACTCAAGAGATTGTGTTTCAATTTATCAACTAGTAAGACATCATCAATAAAAAAATTTAATTTGTTACCTATGGTTCCCTTGCCAATGATTTTGCCTTGGTTGTTGTCTCCAAAGGTGACGTATCCTTCTTCTTTGCTAGTGAGCATAGAGAAATGAGATGGATCTCCAGTCATATGTCTTGAGCATCCACTATCTAGATACCATCTCTTGCTCCTAGCTTGTGATGGTGTATGTTTCTACAAGAAGGAATTATTTTTAGGTACCCATTTTCTTTTGGGTACCTTAAAAACTGATTTAACTTGTTCATCATATTGCATAGAATTGATCATGGTTCCTTTAGGAACCCAAATTAGTTTGTTCGGACTAATTTTCTTGAATGGACATTTATAAGTTTTATGTCCATATTTGCAATAAAAGTTACAATTGCTTTGGTGCCGAACATGTAAGATAGGGCCTTTAATGAAGGTGGTTGGATTTTGGTGAGGACTTCTCACAAATCCGATTCCACTTCTTTTAGGAACGTGACCCTTATTTGTAAGGATCATGTTCAAAGACTTGCTACCAACCTCGAATTTCTTCAAGGTGTTCTTAAGTAGCAAGTTCTCCTTTTGGAGAGTTTTTAGATCATGGCATTTTATACATAGAGCTAAACTATCATGATATTCAGTCTTTAATTTGTCAACATTACAAGTGAGACAATCATGCTCCTTTTTTAGCAATTTATATTTTCTACTAATTGTCTTACATTCATCAAATAACTAATGGAAGGCATTTAATAATTCATGATAAGGTAAATCTGCATCAATTAAATCCGTTACCTCTTCTCCGATGGCCATTAGGGCGTAATGAGCAACTTGCTCGGTGTTGGACTCCTCTTCTTCGGACGCGCTTGAATCATCCCACTTTGCCTTGAGCGTCTTCTTCTTTGATGTTCTCTTTTTGGCTTGAGGACAATCGTTCTTATAGTGTCTCGGTTTTTTGCACTCGTAGCAAATCACTTGGTCCTTCTTGTGTTCGAATTTATTTTTTGTATTATTTTTAAATTTGTTCTTTCTTAAATATTTTTTAAATTTTTGAGTCAAAAGTGCAATATCATTGTCACTATCCTCATCACTTGATGTTCCTTTCAAGTGATCTTCTTGTGATGTGAGTGCCATATCCTTCCTGTTCTTTGGAAGGGGGTTCTCGAGCTCGTCATGAGCTTGACATGTAATTTCGTAGGTCATTAGAGACCCAATAAGTTCTTCAAGAGGGAATGTTTTAAGGTCTTTGGCCTCTTGAATGGCCATAACTTTTGGATCCCAACTTTTAGGGAGGGATCTTAAGATTTTAGTTACTAGTTCAAAGTTAGTAAAATCTTTACCAAGAGCTTTGAGTCCATTGATGACATCCGTGAACCGGGTGTACATGTCTCCGATTGACTCACTTGGTTTCATTCGGAAGAGTTCGTAAGAGTGCACAAGGATGTTGATTTTGGACTCTTTCACTCGGCGAGTGCCTTCATGAGTGACCTCAAGAGTTCTCCAAATATCAAAAGCCGAATCACAAATTGAAACACGATTAAATTCATTTTTGTCTAGTGCACAAAACAAGGCATTCATAGCCTTTGCGTTTAAAGTAAAAACCTTCTTCTCTGATTCATTTCATTCGCTCATCGGAAGAGAAGATTTTTTAAATCCGTTTTCAACAATAGTCCAAAGCTCGAAATCCATGAAAATGAGGAAGATCCTCAAACGAGTCTTCCAATAAGTATAATCCGACCCATTAAACATGGGTGGACATGTGATACCAATTGTTAGGATCGGAGCAGCACTAAGAGGGGGGGGGGGGGGGGGTGAATTAGTGCTACGGATTAAAACTTTGGTTTCGACAAATCTTTTGATATGATAAAAACCGAACTTGAAAAGTTTGACTTGAACGTGTGTTCGTAAAGGTATGCAGCAAAGGTAATGAGGAAATAAAGTACGTAAAAAGGTTTGCAGTAATGTAAATAGCGATAATAAAATGCAAACCAGAGATCACGTCGATTTTAAAGTTGTTCGGTCAAATGATATACATCCACTTGCGAGGCCCTCTTCGATGAGGCTCCCACCTTCCACTAGCAAATCTCTTGAAGGGGAAGGGCAAATACCCCTCTTACAACTTTTTACAAGTGGTTCACACTCTTACAAATTTTTAGCAAGAAAGAAAGAGGTGAACACTCTAGCAAATTGAAAACATGACTTGCTAAGACTTTTCTAAGACCTTTCTCTTAATCAATTGCTTCACAAAAAGTTGTTTTCTCAGTTGAGAATTGAGGGGTATTTATAGGCCTCAAGAGGATTCAAATTTGGGCTCCAAAATTTGAATTCTCTTTGGTTCCCGATGCTGGCGGTGCCACTGCCTATCAGTGGCAGTGCCACCGCCTGTCAGTTTCTGACATTAACAGTGGACTGGCGGTGTCACCGCCCAGCCAAGCGGTGCCACCGCTTGGCTCTCGGGTGCTGGGCGGTGCCACCGCCCAACCAAGCGATGCCACCGCCCAACTAGGATATAGGATTATCTTTTAGTCCTAATCCTAATTACTTATGAACTACATAAGTAAACACATCCCAAGCAAGTTTTCAACCGCGAACGTCGAGTCTTGTTCCGGCGAGCTTTCCGACGAACTTCCAGTGGACTTCCGATATGCCCTCGGATTTCTTCCGACAGACTCCCAGCAAGCTCCCGATCTTGTAATGACTTCAACGAGTAGCCGAGCCTTCTCGGTGATCTCCGCAAACCTCCGACGATCGCTTCAGCGAACTTTCAAAAATTTCGACAAGTTCCTGAATTCTTCTCGGTTGGTTCCGATAGCATCTCCGACGATTCTTCGGACTCTTAAACGTCCATCAAACTTGACTCCGGTATTCTTGCTTTGTGTTTTCTGGTTATCATAGTTAATCCTGCACACTTAACTCAATAATATGGATTAGATCAATTAACCCATCAATTGATTTTATCATCAAAATCCTAGATTCAACAATAGGATGCTTCCCCTAAGTCCTTCATGGAGAAGTGTCTAGATAACCAAGCATTTACTGTGGATAGCATTCCTACATCATTCCCAATGATCAGGATGTCATCCACATATAACACCAAAAAGGTGATAGCGCTCCCACTTACCTTCCTATATATACAAGGCTCATCTTCGTTCTTAACGAAGTCATAAGATCTGATTGCCTCATCAAATCTTATGTTCCAACTTCGGAAAGCTTGCTTTAGTTCATAAATGGATCTAAGCAACCTACACACCTTATCTGGGCAGTTCTTGGACACGAATCCCTCAGGTTGCATCATATACACCTCCTCCTCGAGGTTCCCATTGAGGAATGCAGTTTTCACATCCATCTGCCAAATCTTATAATCATAGTGTGCTACAATAGCCAATAGAATTCTGATGGATTTTAGCATTGCTACGGGTGAGAAGTTTCGTCGTAGTCAACACCTTGCCTTTGACGATACCCCTTAGCCACTAGCCTTGCTTTTATAGGTCTTTACCTTTCCATCTACTACGATCTTTTTCTTAAAGATCCACTTGCAACCGATGGGTACAATACCTTCGGGCGCATCAACTAGGTTTCAAACCTTGTTGGAGTATATAGAATCCATTTCAAAATTCATGGCTTTGTGCCACTTCCCAGAGTCTATACTCATAATAGCCTCCTCGTAGGTTTGAGGAACAATATCCTCAACATTCTCTCCTCTAATATGTCTCACATATCTCTTAGGAGGATGAGAATACTATATCAGACATACGTAAAGTTGAAACTTGTGTATTAGGTACCTGAACAGACTCGGGCTATAGAGTGGTGCTTGAGCTTGGTTCTCCAACCTCGCTCAACTCTATCATTCTCCCATTGTGTCCGCCAAGAATGTGTTCCTTCTCAAGGAACACTGCTCTCTTAGCTATAAAGACCTTTTGGTCCTCGAGATGATAGAAATAATACCCATAAGTTTTCTTGGGGTATCCCATAAATTTGCATCGCTCTGTCCTTGATTCAAACTTATCGGGGTTGTGTCTTTTAACGTAGGTAGGGCAACCCCAAATCTTAACAACCTTAAGATCAGACTTCTTCCCTTTCCAAATCTCATATGGTGTAGACACTACCGACTTAGTTGGAACTCTATTCAGAAGGTAAGCTACGGTCTCTAGGGCATATCCCTAGAATAAGATGGGTAGGTCAGCGAAACTCATCATGGACCGTACCATATCTAATAGCTTACGATTCCTCGTTCCAGAGACACCATTGAGCTGAGGTATATAAGGAGGTGTCCATTGGGATAATATCTCATTGTCCTTAAGGAACTGAGTAAACTATATACTTAAGTACTCACCTCCTCGACCTGATCAAAGAGTTTTGATACTCTTTCCAGTCTGGTTCTCCACCTCATTCTTATACTCTCTGAATTTCTCAAAAACCTCGGACTTGTACTTCATTAAGTACACATATCCATACCTTGAGAAATCATCAGTAAAGGTAATGAAGTAGGAGTAACCACCAATGGCATTAGTTAACATGGGTCCACATACATCACTATGTATGAGTTCCAATAGCTCAGTGGTTCTCTCTCCAGTTCCACTAAATGGAGAGTTGGTCAGTTTTCCACAAAGGCAAGGCTCGCAAGTTGCATATGACACATAGTCGAATGGATCTAGATATCCATCATTTAGCAACTTTTGAATCATTCCCTCATGGATGTGACCTAGCCTACAATGCCATAGGTATGCACTATTCACCTCATCTCGTTTCCTCTTAGATACTTACATTTATGATATGTGGAGTAGTGTCTAGCATAAACAAACCTTTATGCAATATTCCTCTAGCCAATCTCCCCTCGGCTTTGCTAAAATTTATAATAAATTGTAGATGTGATAAGCAATACTGGTATCCAATGCCAATGCACTATCACAAAAATCTGACAATTGGAGATTGATCATGAATATATCTGAAGCTTCTCCAAGCTTCTATTTCGTCCTCTTTGCAAGGTACTCTTTGTAGTTCCTCTTTCAGTGCCCATCTTTACCATAGTGGAAGCACTGACCTTTGTCCTTTGCTGGGTCTTTCTTCGCAACATTTGCTTTACTTGGTCTGCCCTTGCCCTTTCCCTTCTTAAGGGACCTTTCTGCTTTCCTTTTCTTTCTGGTCTCACTAGTGTAGAGAACTGGTTTCTCTTTCTTAATAGTACTCTCTGCCTCCCTCAACATATTGAGGAGCTCTGGGAGAGTCACCTCGAGCTTGTTCATATTAAAATTTATTATGAATTGTGAAAAGGAATCTGGTAGGGACTGAAGCACAATGTCCACACACAAGTTATCCTCTAGGGCCATTCCTACACCTGTGAGTTTCTCTATCCACTCAATCATCTTTAGGATATGGTTCTGAACCGGTGTCCCCTCAGTCATCCTAGTACGGAAGAGGCTCTTGGATATATAATATCGCTGAGTCCTTCCCTGTTCCTCAAACAATTTACGGACATGTAGGAGAATGGATCTGTGACACGGGACTGTCTAATTTACTACAATATACTCATATGGACCATACTGATAATATGATATTTTTTTCAGCCAATAATATTGCTACATAATCTTCAACTCAGCCTACTCAGATAAGATAGCTCATCAGCATATTCCCTGCACAAAGGAATACATTAATGGAGTTGGTTGGCAGCTGTAAAGCTGTATCATGGTGCTTTTCTTCATGGCTAAGGAATACATTAATGGAGTTGGTTGGCAGCTGTAAAGCACTTAATTTCGAAATTTCCTATGCATGAAGGGTTGTTTCATGCACTAATATTTATTTTGGGGTTTAGGGCTTAGAAAAGACTTTAGAAAACTGAGAATATTGGCAGAAGCTCTCTTGGAGTGCTCTTTTGAACTCTGTATCTCTTGGATGTGTCCTTGAGTGGTGAGTCTTTTGCTTTCAGTTATGTATCCTTGTTTATTGTCATTAGGGTGGTGATCTTTCTGTATCCCTTTTGATTTTAAACTTGGTGGTGAGCTATTTTTCGTTTTACCGAAGTTTCTTCAAGAGTTCGTTCATTGCCTTCTGTGATATTTTCTATCTGTACAACTATTCTATTGGTGTTCTTTCGAAATCCATTCTGCATTTTTACCCTCCCCGGTATCAATCTGGCATCCATATTTTCATGTTGTCTCTGTAACTCAGGAGTCATAGAGCCCAACATATAGCACTGAGCAAGAGTGGAGTCATCAATTAACTTCACGTAGCGAGCGATCTCACCCTCGCTTGCCCGTTCTTCGGGCGCAGGCATCACTATATCAAGGACGTACACGATTTTCTCTGTCATGAGAATATTTCTCAAGTTACAGAGCTAATCCATATAATTTGGACTAGTGAGGTGGTTGACAACAAGTATGCCACGTAAGGGATTTGAAAGCGACATTTTCTAAAAATAAAGATGCAGTAGAAATGAATAACATGTAGATTTTGTACGAAGTAAACTATCAAGATATGGACTTCTATCTTAATATACTCCCACTATTTTACTAACGAGTCACGCGACACCCTCAGCACGTGAAACGGAAGTCTCTGGCAGAATTCTAGTGGGGATCAGGATCCAATTAGTGTCTTAGTGTAACCTCGAGGGACTCGACCAATCACACTAAGCCTAAAAGGTAGACAACTCCTACCGATCACAACTCCTTGTGATTCCCGTCCTGTTCGGCCTCTGAATCACCATGGTCTCGAGGGACTCGACCAACCATGATGCTCGGTTAAGTCAACACCTTTGCTACAAGATGAGTCTGATTTGATGATATACCCTCGAGGGACTCGACTAAGCATACCATGCCCTCAGGTCACCGGTGACATCTCTATGTCGTAAGCAAGATAGCGAATCGTGATATAGGTGAGTCTCGAGGGACTCAACCAACTCAACCTACACCGGGAATCGGTTCCTACTTATAACGATGGAAGGCCACGTGGGTCAATCTAATTGCCTCACGTTTACCGACTTAATATTATCGAGAGAGATGTTTCTATGATTTGGTCTCCTAATATGACATGCCACACATATATATATTTAATATATATCTACATCGCATGCAAATATATATACATATCTAGTATGTGTATAAGCAATCACACCAGATGATCATGGACCACAACCTAATGTGATTATAGGCCTGAGCTAGTAGACCTACTCACTCACATCAAGATCTATGTGTGCAACGGTGCATCTCCATGCTCTGTGATCGTCTATCTCGTCCTCATTAGTTCCGTCGACATCTTGATGCATCTTCATGCATCGCGATCGTCCGTCTCGTAGGTCCCGCTATCGCATCCATGCTCCCGCTACGCCTCCTCATGTGATTATAACTTAATAATAGGCACGCAGGCCAAACAATAAATGAGAAATATAATGGTGGCTCGCAGACTTCAATAATAATAATCACAAGTACACACATCACACGGTCCATGATCATCCGTCCACACATCATACATCACATGTATAAATAATCATCATAATGTAGGACTACTAGATAATAATAAAAAATAATAATCAACTAAACCTTTTAATTAATTAGTATTTTATGAAATCAGGGACATATAGGGAATTTTTAAATTCATAGGGGTATTTTCATAATCTGGACAAAAGACAGAAACTGGAATTTCTCAAATTTAGAGGGGCAAAACTATCTTTTGTCCAGAAAACCCTAATTCCCTACTCACCTTTGTTGCTGCTGCCGCCGTCGCCCTGTTGGCGGTGGCCTATGCGACGAGGCGGGGGCGCTACCCTCGCCTGTAGGCGGCACGCCCGTTGGCGGCACTACCATTGCGGGTGGGTGCCCCCACGAGTGGTTCTATCGGCGGGGCAACGCACGCAGGCGGTGCTGCCCTTGCAGGTTGGCACCCCTACGGGCGTCGCCACCTCCGTGGGCGATTTTGCCCACAGGGCAATGCCCGCAAGCGGTGCTGTCCCGTCGGGCGACCGCCCCTGTGGGGGTGTGTCACGCCCCACCCCCCCCCAATATAATTATCATTCAGGAGGTGTGAACCTAACTCAAGATTGATAATATTATAATTCATCATCAATTCAATCCAGGATCTAATCTAACAATTTGAGGATACTAAGAATCATTCAAAATCAATATTCACAATTCATAAACCTGTACGTTACATAAATCATAATCCACTTCACTCAAAGATTCACAAAATCTAAAGGCAACTCAACTAAACATCAACCACAACACAAATCCATAATCATAGAAATATAGGCAACTCAACTAAACATCAACCACAACACAAATCCATAATCATAGAAATATATACAATCACAAAAAAGATAATTATTTACCATGAGTTCTTATCCTTATACAACTTAAACTTATCATTCCATACACATGAGCGGTCCTTTAAACTTTTACAACACATAAGTATCAACAAATTCATTAACATTACGTCAGAAGTAAAGTATACTATACAACAAAAACCTATCATCCAACAAAGATTAGCTCAAAAATCTTCTAGCCTTTCACTACTTTAACCCAATTCTAGCTTTTCAGTGCGTGACAAACTACCCTGAAAAATTTATATAGCAACGGGGTGAGCATAAAGAGCTCAGCAAGCGTCTAACATATCCATGGTGATAGGAGAAGTTCAAGCAGGCTTAATATCAAGATACAAAAGTAGAAATACAAGTGTTCATTTGAAGTCATCTCATTTGATATAAAATCACAAAAGTTTACCTCATTCAAAAACAGGCATTAGACATAACAATAGGAGAAAGGAAATTGGAGCATTTCATTGACAAAAGAAGCATTTAGGCATGTATCAAATGACACATGAAGCATTTAGGTGCATATCAAAGGCATAAGAGTGTTTGGGGGCATAATAATGACAAACGAAACATTTCAAAGTATAACAAGTGAACCGAATAATAAACACAAGCTTGTATGTCATTTTTGATGTAGCATGCATTCCATTTTTATCCAAAGCATAATATGAACTCATAAACAAAGCTTTGGATATCATATCAATAAACATAGATGGCGCTATGGGACCACATACATAATGTGATTCATCCATTTCTGGATGACCACCAAGCATAAGTCTCCCACGTTTGGGAGCTCCATCCACCCACGTCTGAGTGAAGTCAATGGGGCTGGCAGAGCAATCGCGGGCTCTAAGCATAACTCCCTTTACCATTTCTGGCAAAGGTTCACAATATCCCATAAGACACCAGAGTACAAAAAGGGTAGTATGAACAATAACATTGGCACATATCAAAAGCACATGCGGAACAACAAAGATATGCATGTGCCTTTATCAAACAAGGTAATGCAAACAAAGCATTACATAATAAATTTCATATATATAACAACTTCAGGATGAACAATACAAGAATTTCAAAGGACTAATATAATGCTCAATTGAAGAAGAATTTAGCAGAAATCAAATTTCCAATAGGATGAAAATTGAATAGGCAAAACCCAACAAAGTTTTCAATTCTGATAGAATTTGAATGGTACATTTCCTGAATTGTTTGAGTGACAAGCATGCTCCAAATTACTAAAAATAGATGTCATTGGAAAGCTGTATCAATCTATTTTCGGATGAACTCAGATTTATAATTTTTTTGAGTCCTTAACAGGAAGTTACAATAAATAGAGTAAAGGAAGGTCAGAATTGATCATCCCTGTTTTGCAGACTTGATAGAATCAATTTAAATAGATGTTTTAGGAGGCAAACATACTTCAAAATTTCTAAATTTATGTCAAAAGAAAGATATGCGAATCTAGTTTCTAAATAACTAAGTTTTGCATAATTCAGAATTTTCACTAGAGAGTTATTAGCAATTTAGTAATAGAAGGTCAGAATTGATTATCTCTGTTTTGCAGAATTGATAGAGTCAATTTAAACAGATGTTTCAGAAGGCAAACGTACTTCAAAATTACTAAATTATATGTCAAAAGAAAGATATGGGAATCTAGTTTCAAAATAACTAAGTTTTATATAATTCAGAATTTTCACTAGAGAGTTATAAGTAATTTAGTAACAGAAGGTCAGAAATTTCAGTCCTTATTTTGCAGAATTTGTAGGGTTAATTGAAACAGAAGTCCTAGTAGGCATTTAAACTCCAAATCATTCAATATCAGTGTCAAAATAAAGATATTTGAGTCTACTTTCAAATGGATTGGGCTTTGACTAAATCAGAGTTTAGTGCTAAACGTTCGATCCAAAACAATGTATAGAAGTCAGATTACCGAAAAATTTCAGATTCATGGCTTTGTATCAAAAGGAAAGAAAGGTTCGGTCCTAAGCTGAAATCTTTTGAATTATGAAGTATTAAAAGGAAAACAGAGATTAGGAATTCTGTAGGAAGAGGTTAGAACACTTGCCTTATATGAGTTTGATTCCCAAATATATGGAGTTCATGCAAAACCTCAAACAAAGTTTCCACTTCTTCTTCTTCTCCTTCTTTTTCTTCTTCTTCTTCTTCTTCTCTTCTTCTTCTTCTCCTCAAACTAACGTTGGCTGCAAAGTTTCTTTTTAATGGTGCTTTAAATTACTTAGGTTTGGCTTATGCTAAAATAGTGAGGTGGCAAGCATGCATGGGGGTTTAGGTGTCATTTTTAGAATAAATACAAGTGACTCATCCTTGTTAATGACACATGTCCTCCATTTTATTTTATTTTATTTTTATTTACTCAATTCTGAATATTCTATAAATCATATCAAAATTTTAATATTTACTCTTAGGTCCTTAGCCATAAACTTCAATATAATATTATTTAATATAAAATAATTATTAAATAATCCTTATTTTTACAAACAAATATTTTACTAAATTTTCAAAAATGGGGGATGTTACAGGGTGTCTCGCCCGCGGGAGCAGCGACGACAAGCGCCGCTGCCCTGTGATGTTCTCACCCCGCGGGAGAAGCGGCCGTAGGCACCTCTGCCCGCGGGCTGCCAGCCCCGCCGGACACAAGCCTGCTGCAAGAAGGCCGCCGGCCGGCTGCTGCAGACGCAGCCCCTGTGCTGCCTGCCTACGGCTGCGCTGCACGCTTGCAGATCAAGGGCAGCAACTGTTGCTGCCCTTTCTCGCTTTTGTGTCAACGATTTTGACGTCATTAGTTTTTCCTAAATACAACACACGCAGTTCAAATCCAATCATTCGCACGAACAACCTGGCTCTGATACCATTGTTGGGAAATCTTGGGGACAACATCACATGCGCAGCGGAAGAACAAGAAAACAAAATCCCCGATTCCCAAAGAGATGTTCGTCGTCTTTCGAAGATTGGTGCACAAAATCCGCGAAACTTAAAACTGCGTATAGAGTATATTGTGTTACCTAGGGAGATCGTATATCCATGTTTCCTTGCAGATCCTTAGGAGAGGGTGAAGGAGGTCAAGCGTCCTCCTCTCTAGCGGTGATCCACACACTCCTCTCTAGCGGTGATCCACACAGCAGGGCTGCGATGATGCTCCTCAAAACTCTAGGCCTGCTCTAAGGTGGAGAGGGGGAGGAGAATAGGAGAGGCAAGCAAAGGCTATAACCTATGAGGCTCTGAATCCCTCCTATTTATAGAGTTCCCTTGTCAAACCCTAATGGATCCTCGCCTAGTGGGTATTGGATCTGCATCCAATAACCCAAGCCTTTTAGATTAGTGGATCTCTATCCAACAATCTCTCATGGGCTCTTATTGGATCTCGTCCATGGGATCCAATAATTCAGGGGCTTATTGGATATCCAATAAAACAAGGGCTTCGTCAGATATCTCATATCTGAACCTCTATTCATCGCAATGCCTACCATATGTGTGTGACCCTCTAGGTCCAATATCGAGCTGGTCGTGAGTCATACCTCTCAGAACTCCTTCTAACTCAGTGAATTATTATCTCTGTAATAATTCACTCGACTCATCGACTACGGACGTACTAGGCCACTATGCCGTAGTCCCCAAACGATACAAGGGAATCCAATCCATTGGACCTATCTGTCCTCAGTTACCGTGTACCTATAGTCTCTCATCTATCTAATATCCCAAAGATCATATATCGAGCATGGTGTTGTCAGACCCATACGGTTTCTACTCGAGTCTCGCTCTAATGGATTCTCCCGGAGAACTCTTTCTCTCTCAACCAGAATGACCCTGGCCAGGGATTTTTCTGAGCAAGAACATATGAGATATTCCTTTCATGACGCCGAGAGTGGATGATCCTCTATCGACACTCAATAGCCCTCGTAAGGTCGACTACCACTCCCAATGACCAGTTGTACTAGATCTGGGACAACCAAACCTATAAGTCTGGTGTCAAAGAGTGGAGCACTCATACAGGACATCCTTGGTGTCTCAAGTCTAAGGACCAGATATACCAGTATGACTACGGAATCGCTGTCTGATAATAAGGCATCATCAACCATCCAACATTCCGTAAGCGGATCAATCAGTGAACTCATTCTCCAATGAGCACCTGTACTGTATCCCTAGTGTCCCTACACGAGCAACTATAAGACCAGCTGCATCCATCATATGGATAGGTATACAGCACACCAGTCTGTCCGATTATCACGATGTCCCTCTCGAGTAACCTATGACCGAGATTATTTAGGATATGTGTTTAAAGGTGAATCGATCTCATTATCATGATCTCATCACGATCCGATTCCCATTGCACAAATCCAAGGACATCACAATATATATATATATATATATATATATATATATATATATATATATATATATATATATATATATATATATATATATATATATATATATATATATATTCAATAGTTATAAAGTGATATACGCCAAAATATAATAATAAGCAATAAAATTTTGTATCTAGTCACACGTGCTATCACTCACGTGATTGGCTTGCTGGGCACCTATGACTAGCAATACTGTCCTTTTGTACTCTGGTGTTTATGGGATAAATATGAACCTTTGCCAGAAATGGTAAAGGGAGTTATGCTTAGAGCTCGCGATGCTCTGTTGTCCCCCTATGACTTCACTCAGACGTGGGTGGATGGAGTTCCCAGACGTGGGAGACTTATGTTTGGTGGTCATTCAGAAATGGAATGACCATATTATGTTATGATCCCATTTCACCTTCTATGTGTTTGATATGATATCCAAAGCTTTGGCTATGTTTCTATGCCTGCTTTGGATAAGAATGAAATGAATGCAACGTCATGTGACATTTGAGCTTCTATTCATATTTTGTTCTTTGATATGTTTCCGAAATGTTATAAGTCTTTGTTATACCTTGAAATTACCATATGCCATGGTTATGCTCCTTATGTCAATGATATGCTCCGATTATCTTTCGTCAATTATATGAACAAAACATGCTTCGAACGAAATGACATCGTAATTCTGCATTCAAACAACACATGCTTCTGTTTCATCTTGTATCTTTGCTCTGTATTTTTGATACCTTATTTGTTTAAAAAACTGTCCTCTTTGCTATGGATATGTTAATCACTTGCTGAGCTTTATATGCTCACCCCATTGATATATAAAATTTTCATGATAGCTTATTGCTCACTAAAATATGTAGTTTGGGTTGAGGCAGTGGGAAGCTAGAAGATTTTGGGGCAAATCTTTCGTACTTGATATGTTGATGTTGTATAAGTTCCTTTTGTGTGTATCAACGATAAATCTAGATTGATGTATCCTGTAAATATTTGAAAAGTACCTCTCATGTTAGGATTTTGGAAATGTTAAGTTAAAATTATGTAATGAATGATATAAACATGTGGTACATGTTGGTTTTGTAATTGTATAGATTCTCACAACTATGGACTTATAATGTGGTTATGGTTTAGTTAAGTTGCCTTTGGATTTTAAGAATCATCTAGTGACATAATGTATGATTATAAACTGCACAGGTTTTGTGAATTGTGGATTGTAGAGGTGAATGACTGTAGCAGCGACGGTTCTATAGGACGGTACCAGGTTGTTTGATCAATTGCAGGGTGCATAAGTATTCTCCAAGATTGATTTAAGGTCAGGTTACTATCAGTTGAAGATCATAAAGGAGGATATTCCAAAAACAGCTTTTAGAACTCGATATGGTCACTATGAATTCTTAGTGATGCCTTTTGGTTTAACTAATGCCCCTGCAGCATTTATGGAACTGATGAATAGGATATTTCAGCCATTCTTGGACGATTGTGTGATTGTATTCATTGATGACATATTAGTATATTCAAGGAGTAATCAGGAGCATGAGGAATACTTGAGAAATATATTGTCCATACTAAGAGAAAATAAGTTGTATGCAAAGTTTAGGAAATGTGAATTTTGGTTGAATGAAATTGCTTTCTTAGGCCATGTGATTTCAGGGAAGGGTATACCTGTTGATCCAAAGAAAGTGGAAGCTGAGGTTAAGTGGGAAGTACCAACAAATGTGACAGAAGTTAGAAGCTTCTTGGGCATGGTAGGATATTACAGGAGATTTATGGAGGGATTTTCTCGAATCGCTCAACCTTTCACCAAACTCACTCAAAAGAATGTGAAATTTGTATGGGATGATGATTGTGAGCAAAGTTTTCAAGAGTTAAAAAGGAGATTGACTAGTTCTCCTATTCTCACTATTCCAAGTGATGATGAGAGATTTATGATTTATACTAATGCCTCAAGAAAGGACCTTGGATGTGTTTTGATGTAAGAAGGGAAATTGATTGCTTATGCTTCTAGACAACTAAAGAGTTATGAACTGAATTATCCAACTCATGATTTGGAATTGACAGCAATTGTGTTTGCTCTAAAGATTTGGAGACATTACTTGTATGGGCGAAC
Organism: Musa acuminata AAA Group; assembly: GCF_036884655.1. NCBI lineage: Eukaryota > Viridiplantae > Streptophyta > Magnoliopsida > Zingiberales > Musaceae > Musa > Musa acuminata. Next base: position 24,795,064 of record NC_088356.1, on the reverse strand, counting down.
ATTTAAAATCTTTATTGATAATAAGAGTTTAAAGTATATTTTTACTTAAAAAGAGTTAAACATGAGGCAGTAGAGATAGATAGAACTTCTAAAGGATTATGATTGTACCATTCGTTATCACTCGGGTAAAGCTAATGTTATAGCAGATGCCCTTAGTAGAAAATCTACAAGTTTTATGGCGACTTTGGTTGACCTCAAATGTGTGATTGGATCCTGGATTGTTTGTTGAATTATAATATTATCAATTTTGAGTTAGGTTCACACCTCCTGAATGAAAATTAAATTCAAGGGGCGTGACATTAAGATCGCCAACGGATGAATTTTGAAGTGTGATTATAGGTGCCCACGAATGAAACTATTGTTGTAGGTGTTAGGATCGGAGCGGCACTAAGAGGGGGGGTGAATTAGTGCAGCGGCTTAAAACGTTGGTTTCGACAAATCTTTCGTACGATAAAAATCGGAATCGGAAGTGCTTTACTTGAAAGCGTATTCGCAAAGTTGTGCAGTAAATGTAATGAGGAAATAAAGCAAGTAAGAGAGTTTGCAGTAATGTAAATAGCAGTAATGAAATGCAAACCAGAGATTACGTCGTTTTTAAAGTGGTTCGGTCAAGTGACCTACATCCACTTGCGAGGCCCCTCTTCGATGAAGCTCCCACCTTCCACTAGCAAATCTCTTGAAAGGGAAAGGTAAATATCCCTCTTATAACTTTTACAAGCGGTTCACTCTCTTACAGATTTTCAGCAAGAAAGAAGGAGGTGAACACTAGCAAATTGAAAACAAGAAAGGCAAAGACTCTTCTAAGACTTTTCTCTCAATCACTTGCTGCTCAAAAAGTTATCTTCTCAGCTGAGACTTGAGGGGTATTTATAGGCCTCAAGAGGATTCAAATTTGGGCTCCAAAAAATTTGAATTCTCTTACGTTCCCGATGCTGGCGGTGCCACCGCCCAGCGCTCGGGTGCTGGACGGTGCAACCGCCCAGCCCAAGAGGTGTCACCGCCCAGCTCTCGGGTGCTGGGCGGTGCCACCGCCCAGCCAGGCGGTGCCACCGCCTGGCTCTCCGGTTCACTGGTTTGGCTTAATTTTAGTCCAAACCAAATCTGACTTTGGGCCCAGTTGGCCCCTAACCAGGATATAGGATTATCTCTTAATCCTAATCCTAATTACAAGTGAACTACATAACAAAACACATCCTAAGCAAGTTTTCAACCGCGAACGTCGAGTCTTGTTCCAGCGAGCTTTCCGACGAACTTCTTCCGACGGACTCCCATCAAGCTCCCGAACTTGTGATGACTTTAATGAGTAGCCGAGCCTTCTCGGTGATCTCCGTGAACCTCCGACAATCTCTTCGGCAAACTTCCGAAAATTCCGACAGGTTCCCGATTTCTTCTCGGTTGGTTCCGGCAGCATCTCCGACGATTCTTCGGACTCTTAAATGTCCATCGAACTTGACTCCGGTATCCTTGCTTTATGTTTTCTGGTTATCGTAGTTAATCCTGCACACTTAACTCAATAATATGGATTAGATCAATTAACCCACCAATTGATTATATCATCAAAATCCAAGATTCAACAATCTCTCCCTTTTTGATAAAGACAATCAATTGATGACGGAGTTAAACATAACTCCCCCTATCTATATGCCATATTATGAGAAGATAAAAACACTTGAATTCCATCCTATTGGATTCAAGCATAACCCGATAAGTTCTAACCATATAGCTTATCGTAATCCTCATTAAACAATAGTAAGTACGAAACTTCGATGAAAATCATAAGTTAAATGATAAGGGACGAATTTTACTACGACAGAAGATAAAGATTTTCAATATAAATTTCATGATATAGATGTAAGGCATGCTTTCAATATGATCAATCAATCTTGTGATATTTTCAAGGATTTTGCAAGGCATATAAGACATTCATATCACACAAGTTTTTGTAATTCATATAAGTCATGCTATCGATAATTCATATAAGTCATGCTATCGATATGGTGTAAGTCATCACTTAGTCATCACTTCTCCCCCTTTGTCATCAACAAAAAGAGACAAGCCAGCTAATTGATGATCATAGAATTCGCTGAAAATGATCATTGAATCATTAAAAAGGTTTAGCATTTAATAGTAAACAAAATTCATCATTCAAATTTGCCAGAAATAGTTTATCCAAAAGAAATCATCATTTATGCATATCAAAACAGTAGTTATCTAAAAGGAAGGATCAGTTATCGTTCAAACGATGACAAACTTTGAACTTGTTGTTAAAAGTAAACAGAACAGAATAAAAAGATACATCAATTTAATCCTTAGGAGGTAATCCACAGTGCTGATACATGATATCTATTTTTTCATGAAGAAATCTAGTGATTAACCTCCCATATGGCAATATAGTATCTTTAGCCATAATATCCTGCATGTGTTGCCGAATTGAGTACCCAAAACAATTATGCTGACTGGTCATAATCCAATACATGGTACTTATCTCTATTTGACTTATTTTTTTATTTGGTAAGTAAAAGTAAATTGATTATGTGTAAAGTTTCTACAAATAGCTTTATCTATACAAGTCATAGACAAAGCCAAGTAACTCATAGAGTGCGAATGCGATAGTTATGACTACACATGCTGTAGACTATAACTACCTGTGGGCACATTATTTGGCATAATTCCCAAGATCTTTAGCTAATAGCAAAATTAAATTTGATAAAAATATCTTTTTCTCTTCGAGTGAAGTGCTCGGTTTTGAGATCATGCTCCATATAGGATCTTGAGTCTCTAATAATCTCTTTCAAGAGCTGAGCATTGTTTGTATGTTGACATTCAAAGATTCTATTACATCTCTCCTTCCACATCCACCAAATAGCGCATCTGAAAGTAACCTTTGCCAGTTGTGAAAGAGGCCCTTTTCTTGAGAAACATTGAATAAGGTCGCCTAGTTCTTGGTGCAAGTTTGGTTGCGGCAGTCTATTGAGTTCAAATCGCTGGAGAATCTCCTTCCATATCCATTTTGTATAATCACAAGCAAAATAGAGGTGGTCAACAGTTTCTTCTTGTTGCAAACAAAGGGAGCATCGGTTAACATGATAGATACCTCTTCTTTTCATATTGTCTATTGTAGGTAGTTTATTGAGAAGGGCCTGCCATGTACATAAGGAGTGTCTTTGTGATCCCGGTCGATCCTATGTCCAACTGCTTGGGGCCCACTTGTTATTTCTTTACCTAATTTGATTCCATGCGGATGTGGCACTAAATTTGTCATTGTCATGAGGCCAAATAAGTATATCTGAAGAGTTGTTCCTGATTGGAATAGCTATGATAGTCGGCCAAAGTGATAACATTTCGGGAGAAATAGGATTAGGGAGACACCAGGTACCGTTAGCAATGAACTCGGAAACCTTCCAATCTTTGGGAGCCCCAAGATCTTTTTGTATTCTGTCACCATATAATTGAAATATGCTCTTCCCATTCACCCAAGGATCGTACCACATATTAGTACTAGTTCCAGAAGAGATTGCATACGAAATGTGTTTGATTAGCCAATTCCTTGCCTTTAAAATTCCTTTCCAAGCTGCAGAGTGGTATGTTCTTGTTGAAATTTCCCAGATTGATTCCTTTGAAAGATACCTAGCAGAAACCCATTGTGACCATAAGGAACATTTGTTTTGCAAAAGATCCCTTTGACTTATTTCTTCAAGATGAAATTGTTTGGGGAATATGATGCTTGTGATAATGTGATGAAGAATTTTAGAGTTGAAAGGCAGTAAGTGTTCACAACTCTTGGGTAGGAAGCCAAGGTTTGGATTTGCAAAAATTGTTTCTGCGGCTTCGGTATAGGTTGCTCCTATTGTGTTGACATCCCATTTACCTTTAAAATAGCATCCCCTATCTTTTTCAGTTATGCCAATTAGCTCACAAATAGTGCTGTCAAATATTCTAATGGGTGTTCCTAGAAGGTAAGTGCTTAGGCTATCGTTGTCCTCATATAGGTTGGCATAGAACAATCTAACTAACCGCGGATAGATTGGTTCATCTATTTGCAGTAGAGGTAGAGCTTCTAGGTGTGCAAACCACCTAATGGGTTCTAAGTCCTCTAGTTCATCCAGATCAACGTATTTTCCCTTATGGATACATCGTGTTTCAAATATTGGAAAGCTAAGGGCTACCTCTTTTGATCTAAAAAGATCATGGTCATATGAATCTCCTTCAATCCTTTTTCCTTTTGATCTCTTAGGAGCCATTATCTAGACAGGATGATGATGAAATTGTGAAAAATAAGCAAGGGAAAGAGAAAAGAAAAGAGGGATTTCAAGTGTTACCTTATGGAGATTATGTTGAGAGATGGAGAGCTTGGACCACCAAGAATCCTTCTCCAATGCTTCTAAGAGTTAGAATGAGGGTTAGAGGGAATGGGAGAGGGTTTTGAGAGCTTTTTCTTCGGGTTGGGGGCGGTGTCACCGCCGGCCCTAACCCCTCGGGTTAATAAGGGTCGCTCGGTCGGTGCCACCGCCAAACCGAGCGGTGTCACCGCCTGGCGCCCGAGCGCTCAGGCGGTGCTACCACCGGATCTGGCGGTGCCACCGCTGGCATCCCGCGGAGGAAGGAAAAAAATTTTTCTTCCTCCCTTTTGTTTAGCTTCTTCCCTCAAGATAATAAGTTATACTTTAATGGATCATTTTGAATTGAAGAAGAAGGAAGAAATCAAATTCACAAAAGAAAGGAAAAGGACGAGTCATTTTTCGTGAAGCTCATTTTAGGGACAATTTAACATGCCTAATTCCCTTCGGATGAATTCAAATTGGTCTTCATTTAAGGCTTTTGTAAAAATATCTGCTAATTGATGCTTTGTGTCAATAAATTCTAATACCACATTGTTGTTAAGGACATGATCATGTATGAAATGATGCCTAATGTCGATATGTTTAGTCCTGGAGTGCTGAATTTGATTTTTGGTGAGACATATGGCACTAGTATTATCACACTTTATAGGAATATTTTTCAAGTGAATTCCATAGTCTTCTAGTGTATTTTTCATCCAGACAACTTGCGCACAACATGCACTTGCAGCAATGTACTCGGCTTCGGCCGTAGATAGAGCTACTGAATTTTGTTTCTTAGATGTCCAAGAAACAAGTGCATGACCTAAAAACTGGCATGTTCCAGATGTACCTTTTCTATCTATTCTGCATCCGCCAAAATCGGCATCTGCATAGGCTATTAAATCGAATTTATCTGATTTTGGATACCATAGTCCTAAATTTGGAGTTCCTTTAAGATACCTAAATATTCTTTTAACACTTTTAAGATGAGATAATTTAGGATTTGATTGAAACCTAGCGCAAAGTCCTACACTAAACATAATATCCGGTCTAGTCGCGGTGAGGTAGAGTAGACTACCTATCATTCCCCTATATATTTTTTCATCGAAATTTTTACTATTTTCATCCATATCTAACTTAGTCGCAGTACTCATAGGGGTGTTTATTGCTTTTGAATTATTCATGTTAAATCGTTTTAACAATTCTAATGTATATTTAGATTGGTTAAGAAATATACCATCACTAAGTTGTATGATTTGTAATCCCAAAATGAAAGTTAATTCACCCATTAAACTCATTTCAAATTCATGACTCATACATTTGGCAAATGATTCACATAGTGATTCATCCGAAGAGCCAAAAATAATATCGTCAACATAAATTTGCACAATAAGAAAATTATTTTCAAAATTTTTAATAAACAATGTAGTATCAACCTTGCCTTTAGTAAAATTATTTAAAATAAGAAAGGAACTAAGCCTTTCATACCAAGCTCTAGGAGCTTGTTTCAAGCCATAGAGGGCCTTAGTCAATTTGAATACATGGTTAGGAAGAAGAGAATTTTCAAATCCGGGAGGTTGTTCGACATATACTTCTTCGGAAATAAAACCATTCAAGAAAGCACTTTTGACATCCATTTGAAATAGTTTAAAATTATTACTACTAGCATAGGCAAGGAGCATCCTTATGGCTTCTAATCGAGCTACGGGAGCGAAGGTTTCTTCGTAATCGATACCTTCTTCTTAGTTGAAACCTTTGGCCACTAATCTAGCCTTGTTTCTAACCACGATACCATTTTCGTCTTGCTTGTTTCTAAAGATCCATTTAGTACCAATGACTAAATGGTCACTAGGTCTAAGAACAAGCTTCCATACCTTATTTCTCTCAAATTGATTCAATTCCTCTTGCATTGCAATAACCCAAAAATCATCTTTTATGGCCTCGTCAATGCATTTAGGTTCAATTTGAGAAAGGAAGGCGGCATTAGCACAAAAATTCTTGAAAGAGGAACGAGTTTGAACCCCTTTTGATGTATCTCCTATAATTAGCTCCTTTGGATGAGCATCTATATACTTCCATTCCATGGGTAAGGAAATTTCGGAAGAAGGTGCATCCAAGTTGCTATTTTGAGGAGGCGGTTCATTTAAATTCAAATTATCAAAACCAAGATCATCATCAAAATCATTTTTCTTTAAATTAGAAATTTCATTAAAAACTACATGAATACACTCTTCTATTACTAACATTCTTTTGTTAAAAACCCGAAAAGCCTTAAAAACGGAAGAGTAACCTGTTGAATCTCGTATTTTGATGATGAAACCAATTGATAATTATGTTTATGTTTAACTGCATTTTGAGTGATGCAGGTCTACTCGATCAGGATTAGACAATTAACGTAGGAGGAATTGACGTTGCGCCGGAAGAGATCACGTCAGGATATTGGACGGCTGAATGCTTCGGATGTCGAGCATCGGGCCAAGGAGAGCGAAATTGCGCCAAGGATATCGGGGTTGCGGAGGTCAACCGCCGATTGGGCAACAAGCCGCAAGAGAGGACGATGCACCGAAGAATCGGACGAAGCGCTAACCAATGACGTGCCGGGCAATAGAATGTCAATTCACGTTGTAATAATTGTCTAGATCGGAGTTGAGTTTTGGTTTGTGTGTGCAGGATTAACTACGATAACGATGAAGACATAAAGTGAAACAAAGTGCTAGAGTCAAGCGCGAAGGATTAGTTGGGAGTTCGAGAGTTCGACGGAAGTCCGAAGGTTCGTCGGGAATGCTGCCGGAACTAGCCGAGAATGAGTAGGGAGCTTGCCGAAGGGTTTTTCGGAAGCTCGCCGGAAGGTTCGTTGGAAGTTCGCGGAGCTCACCGAGAAAGATCGGAGCTTACCGAAGAAGCTCATTGGAACTCGCCAAGATCAAATCGTGAAGTCTAGGAGCTTGCCGGGAGTCCGTAGAATGGTTTCCGAGAGTTTATCGGAAGACCGTCGGAAGTTCGCCGGAAGCTCGCCGGAAGAAGTCTTGACTTATGGACTTTGTAATAGCTTAGAAAATGTCTTTAAATTCATAGTTAGCATGTTAATTAAGGTTAGGATTAGGTATTAATCCTATAACCCAAGTAGGGGTCAATTGGGCCCGAGTTCGGACTGGTTTGGGCCAAGTTTGGAGCCCAACCAGTGAGCTGAATTGGCCTAGGCGGTGGCACCGCCCAGCACCCGAGAGCTGGGCGGTGACACCTCTTGGGCTGGGCGGTTGCACCGTCCAGCACCCGAGCGCTGGGCGGTGGCACCGCTTGGTTGGGCGGTGGCACCGCCAGCATCGGGAACATAAGAGAATTCAAATTTTTGGAGCCCAAATTTGAATCCTCTTGAGGCCTATAAATACCCCTCAAGTCTCAGCTGAGAAGACAACTTTTTGAGTAGCAAGTGTTTGAGAGAAAGGTCTTAGAAAAGTCCTAGCTAATCTTGTTTTCATTTTGCTAGTGTTCACCTCCTTTTTTGCTGAAAATTTGTAAGAAAGTGAACCGCTTGTAAAGAGTTGTAAGAGGGGTATTTACCCTTCCCTTTCAAGAGATTTGCTAGTGGAAGGTGGGAGCCTCATCGAAGAGGGGCCTCGCAAGTGGATGTAGGTCATTTGACCGAACCACTTGCGTAATCTCCGGTTTGCATTTATGTTTATGCATTTATCTTTCTGCAAACCTTTACTTTGCTAAGTTCACTGCCCTCATCTTATTACGTACGCTTTCAATGCAATTGAAACGGTTTCAAACGAAACATTATTTTTATCGTACGAAAGATTTTCTAAAACCGAAGTTTTAATCCGCTGCACTAATTCACCCCCCCCCCTCTTAGTGCCGCTCCGATCCTAACAATTAGTATCAGAGCCACATTTTTCTACCTTGGTTTAACACCCAAATAGAAATGGCTCTTTACGGCTTTCAAGAGGGTCACTCTCTCATTTGTCCTCCCTTTTTTAATGGGACGGACTACACTTATTGGAAAACTCGAATGAGAGTTTTCTTACTTTCTTTGGATTTGAATTTATGGCACATAGTCGAAAATGGATTTGAAATGTCTTCTCTTCCAATGAACCAATGGAATGATTTGGAGAAGAAGATGTTTTCTTTAAACGCAAAGGCTATGAATGCCTTATTTTGCGCTTTGGACAAAAATGAGTTCAATCGGGTTTCTTTATGCGAAACAGCTTTCGACGTATGGCACACTCTTGAAATCACACACGAAGGCACTTCTAGAGTTAAAGATTCGAAAATTAACATTTTAATGCATGATTTCGAGCTTTTTCAAATGAAGCCGAGTGAAACCATTGTTGACATGTACACCCGTTTCACGGATGTCGTCAATGGTTTACAAGCTCTTGGCAAATGTTTCTCGAATTTTGAACTTGTTAGTAAAGTTTTACAATCACTTTCTAAAGCTTGGGAATCAAAAGTAACGGCAATACAAGAAACAAAAGATTTAAATATTTTTTCACTTGAAGAACTTATCGGCTCATTAATGACAATAGAAATGGTGCGCAATGCACATGATGAACACAATGAACACTTGAACCACCTTCCAAAGAACAGGAAGGATTTGGAACCTCGGACAAATGAATACCACTTGAGCGATGACTCAAGTGATGAGGACAATGATGAACTTGAACTTCGAACACCAACTCTTAATAAGTTCATTAAACAAAAATCTAAAATAAACAATGAACTTGAATGGAGGAAGAGGCCAAAGAAAAGGGAGGCACCTAAGGATGAATCAAGAACTTCCAAAGGTGAAACGGCGAATTGGGCTTTGACGGGCTTCGACTACAAGGTAAGTAACTCAATTCTCTTGAATTATTTTGAAATTACCTGAAGTTTTTCATGAGTTCTTAATTTAGATAGTTGGAATAGGAAATAAAAAAAATTATTTTTCAAAAATTATATCATGTTTTTCTTTTTTAGCATCTTTGAAAAAATTAAAAATTTGATCAATGAAAAGTATATTGCTAAGGTTTCATGCATGTTATGTTTTGAAATGTTGAATGATGTGTTTGGTGTAATATCCCTCGCTTTTGAAAATTATTAATAAAAATTTATTTATAAATCGGGGGACCTATATGTAAATATGGAAATTTTAAGGACTAAACTGTTAAGTTGTAAAAAGAAGAAAATAAAGAAAACCGAAAATTTCAGTTTTCTCCCACCGCCTCCCACGCTCTCTCTGTTTCTTCGAGAAACAGAGAGAAGCGGTGGGGCGTGGGGAGAAGAAGAAGAGAAGTAGAGGGAGAAGAGAAGAAGAGGGAAAAGAAGAGAGGAAGAAGAGGGAGAAGAGAAGAAAAGAAGTAGAAGAGAGGGAAGATGGAGAGGAGAAAGAGAGGCAGCTGCAGCAGCTAGGGCTGCAGCACCTCTGTTTCCCGCAGGTGGAAACAGAGGAGAGGATGTGTGGGGCGTTGAGGATGAAAAGGGAAGAAGAAAAAGAAGAAGAAGAAGAAGAAGAAGAAGAAGACAAGAGGATAGCTGCGGCAAGGCTGCAGCAAGGAGATGTGTGGCCTTGGGGAGGAAAAGGGAAGAGGAGAAGAAGAGGGAAAAGAGAGGGAAGACGGAGAGGAGCGAGAGGTGGCAGCAGCTAGGGCTGCAGCACCTCTGTTTCCTGCAGGTGGAAACAGAGGAGACGTGTGGGGTGTCGGGTAGGAGAAGAGCAGAAGAAGAAGAAGAGGAAGAGAAGAAGAAGAGGAAGCAGGAGAAGAGGTTGTGATACCTCTGTTCCCTATAGAGGAAACAGAGGAGAGGGTGTGGGTGACGCCGGGAAGAAGAAGGGGAGGAAGGAGAAGAAGAGAAGAAGAAGAAAGGAAGGAGAAGGAAGAGGAGAAGGGAAAGAAGTAGCTGCGGCAGCGGCTGTGGCAGCTGCAGCTATGGCAGGGAAAGAGGAAGAGAAAGGAAGAAGGGAAGGAGAGGAAGAAGAGAAGGGAAAGAAGGGGCTGCGGCTGCGGCGATGGCAGTTGCAGTTGGAAGAGAAGAAGGAGAGGAAGATGAGCAGGGGAGGAAGAAGAGGCTGTGGCCGCGGCTGAGGCTGCGACTGCAGCAGTGCAGCTGGGAAAGAAGAGAAGGAAAGGAAGAAGAAGAGAAAGGAAAAGGGAAGAAAAGAGGAAGAGGAGAAGGAGAGGCAGCTGTGGCAGTGGCAGCTGCAGCTGGAAGAGAAGGAGAGGAAATAGAGCAGGGTAGAAAGAAAGAGGCTGCGGTTGTGGTGGCTGCGGCCATGGTTGCGACTGCGACTGCGGCAGTTGCAGTTGGGAAAGAAAAGGGAGAAAAGGGGGAAAAAGGGGCTGCGGACGGGATTGCGACCGCAGCGGCAGCGACTGCGTATGCAGTAGTTATGTCTGCGAGAGAAGGAAAGAAGGAAGGTAGTGCGGTGGAAGGGGCTGCGATTGTGGCAGCGGCGGCGGCTGTGGCAGCTGCGTTTAGGAAAGAAAAAGAAGGAATGAGAGTGAGAGAGAACACGGAGGAAAAGTAGAAAAAGGATTCGAGCGTACACCTTCTTCGAATCTTTAGATCAAAACCTTCAAAAGGCAAGTGTTCTAACCTTTTCTATTGCAAGCTTTCTAATCTTTTCTCTTGCAAGTTCCCTGATCGTTTCTCCTATAATTACTCTGATTTGTTCAAAACTGATTTCATTGGAAACTAGACTCGTAGATCTTTCTTTTGACATATGGATTGAAAGATTTGGAATCCAAACACCTGCCCAGTTATCTGTTGAATCTGACATTATGAGTTTTGCCAAACAGAGATTTTGTTCTATGACACTTGCTTACCAAATTATTTATAACTCTCTCTGTTGGACAGTTCAATTCATATGAAACCTGTCTTATCTGAAAGTATTATCCAATGATTATTTCTGAGTAAATTGGAGCACGATTGATAGTTTGAATCATTTGTTCAATGTGCCTTCTGTATTCTGCCAGAAATCGAGCTTTGGTCGATTTCTCATATTCTGGTTTCATTCCTTTGGAAATTGATATCCTTTAGCTTTCTCATTCAATTAAGCTTTATATTACTGCTTTGAATTCTTGTATGCTCTTGTCCTTAAAATTATTGCATTCTTGAAAACTGTTGTGTAACGTTTATGCTATATCGTATTGACTCATATAAGCACATGTATATCCTATTGTTCCGCATTTGCTTTCGATATGTGCCTATTCCAGTTTCATTCCTTTGGACATTGAATTCATCAAATCTTCTTATTGAATTGAGTTATATGTGATTGCTTGGATTCCATATGTGCCCTTGCTTTCAATTCCTTTCAAATCTGAATATACTTGTGAAAGATTATTGCTTACTTCGGATTGACTCGTAAAGGCACATGTACGCTTTGTTGTTCCGCGTGTGCTTCCGATATATGCTACTTATTGTTAAAACTACCCTCTTGTACTCTGGTGTGTGGGATTGTCTGGACCTTTGCCAGAAATGGTAAAGGGTATGCGCTTATTGCCCGCTATGTGGGGTCCCGCTATGTGGGATATTCTGGACCTTTGCCAGAAATGGTAAAGGGTATGCGCTTATTGCCCGCTATGTGGGATATTCTGGATGAATCACATTCTGACTGAGAACCCACTACACCTTCTATATGTTTGATATGACATCCAGAGTTTTGGTGAGTTGTTTCTATTCATGCTCTGGATAAGTATGATATTATTGCAACGTCAAGGACGACGTTTGAGCTTCTGTATGATATTTGTTTCTGATATGCTCTGAAATGCTTCATTCACTGATGATATGCTTTGAAATGTTCCATATGTCATTGATATGCTCCGGAACATTTCATATGCCATTGATATGCTCCAATTACTCTGTGCTCCATTTGCTATGAACTGATATGTTCTGAAATGTCCTATCTGCCATTGATATGCTCCAATTACTCTATGCTCCATTTGCTATGAACTGATATGTTCTGAAATATCCTATCTGCCATTGATATGCTCCAATTACTCTATGCTCCATTTGTTATGAATCAAATATGTTTTGAATGACATGATACATATGATTTTGTATCTAATGAGATGGTATCCTTGAGAATTCTTGTATTCTGCCTTACATTATGATACCTTACTCGTTTCAAACCGTTCCTTTTGTTCTGAATATGCTTTGTCACTTGCTGAGCCGTTTTTGGCTCACTCCATTGTTATATAAATCTTTCAGGTCAGCTTGTCACTCTTCGAGATGTTTGATTTGGGCTGAGGCAGTGGATAGCTATTCAGAATGATGGGCAAGTCTGGTTGGTTATTATGATATTGTTGTATAAGTATGTTTTGTATGTAATGAAATGTTGTCGATGAACCGAAATGGATATACTGTGTCAAAGTGTTAGAAGATCTCTCTTATTTGGAATTTCGGAATGTTAAGTCTAGTTTATGATGATATGAACTTGTGGTGAATAATTGGAGTTCTGATTGTATAATTTATTTAGCTTGTGGATTTAAAAATGTTATTCATGTTTGTCAAGTTTGCTTGGGTTGTCATAAATGTGAAATTATCGAGTGATGTGATATATGATTATAAACTGCACAGGTTTTATAGATGTGAATTTGATAGAATATTTTTCAGTGTCCTCAAACGTTAGTTTGGATCCTGGATTTGTCTGTGATGAAATTATTTTTAAATATCATGGATATTTTGAGGGGCGTGACATTTGGTCTTGACGGCTTTATGACGAAACTTATGTTTTGACTTTAAATGATGATACAATGTTTTCACAAAAAGACTTGAACACTCTCACATGAAATCAATTGTATGAAATGGAAATGAATTTTCTATTCTATTGAGATTAATGAATTTATTTTACCAATCTTATGAATCTCATGAAAATAAACATGATGAATATTTTATAAATGATTTGTCTTATAAGATTTTGCCTTTACATCTTGAACTTTAATGCTTATATTGATTTGGCATATAAAGACTAAGGCATGCTCATAAGAAGCAAATCACATGAATAGAAATTTATAAAAATGAAATGTAATCCTCTATCTTATTGATTTCTACCTAAGAGACCAATAAAACTATCTATGCCATTTTGAATCTCTTGAAAGAAATGTTGAGATTTTGATGATTTGGATGATTTGAATTTGAATGAGTTTTATTCAAAATCATGATCTTGATTCCGTGATATTTACAAATTAAGATTTATTATGAATCAAGATTTTTTCATTAATCGATCTCCTAAGATTTTCTTTTGATTATTTATGAGTAGGTTTTTCAAAAAGAAATCATGCCTTTTGGTATTCATATGTTCTAATCTTTCATGATGTGATTTTTATACAATTCCTTGTATTCATGAAATGTTTATCGCATCACCCAATTACTTTCTTCTTGATATTCCTTATGTGGTGATTAAAATTATGCATGAAATACTCTTGATATTATTTTGATGTATACAAATGAAAAGTTATAATCATGAATGATCGGATGAAATTTGACAAGTTAATATCTTCATGATTTGAAATATTTATAATTTGAAATTATGCATGCAATTGCTTTGTATTGTGATGATATATGCATCATGAATACTTTATTATCATACATGAAAATAGTGATAAACATTTTAAAAATAAATGTTTGTATCATGTTAGATGATTTTACATTTTGTGCATGATGTGTTATAGTGATGATTGAAACAATGATTGAAATGCTTTAAATGATGAATGTTTGGTATCATGATCAACATGTTGATAAATGCTTGAAAATTTTAATGTTTGAGTATCATGTATGATATGCTTATTAATGATGATTGATTTATTTTTCGGTATCGTGCATGAAAAATAAGGTTATTGAAATTATGTATGTTTTAATTTGAATATATAATGATGCACAAATAAGAATGATACTTACCTTTGTCATAATATGAAAATTGATATAAGGGTCTTCCCTTCTTTTTGACAATGACAAAGGGGGAGCAAGAATTTCTAGCGTGAACATCATGAAAAGAGGCAAACTAACTAGCTTGCACAATTCAAGATTAAAGCAAAAATTGCACTTACTCAAAAGAGAAGATGCAAATGTAACATTTGCCAAATTGTTTGCTTGCCTCATGTAAAACATTATCTCTTGCTAGTTTGGCATTTTTGCTAGCTTGTATGTTGCAAAATTTGATCACTTTTTCAAACATTTTGCTAGCTTACACTTTGCAAAGAAAGCAAAAATGACACTTCTAGAAGAAAGAGCTTGTTATTTTAAACATCACAAGCTTGCCTATCTTAAGAAACAAAAATTACAAAAGTGCTATCTTGCCTATCTCAAGAAGCAAAACTTGCAACTTGCACATTGCAATAGGAAGCAAGAATTATGAGCTTACACAAGAAAGCTATCTTGCATTTGCTTTCGAAATTTTTGCTAGCTTGTATATTGTGAAACTTACATATCGTAAAAATTGCTAGCTTGTAGTCTAAAGAGAAGCAAAAAGTTGCTATCTCAAAAGAAGCAAATGTGCTATCTTGCCTATCTTAAGAGGCAAAAATGCTAACTTACACATCTAGCAAAACTTGACAAATTTGCATATTTCAAGAAGCAAGAGTTGCTTTCTTGAACATCTCAATATTGCTAGCTTGCATGATGTAGAACTTGCTATCTTGAACATTACCAAAAGTGCTATCTTGTATGCTGTAAAACTTGCATATCTATAACTTGATAGCTTGAATGTCCTAAGCATGATGCATTACTTGCTAAATTTTCTAGCTTCAAAACTGCATGATGATAAAACTTAATATTATGTTTTTCATGCAATGAGTTAAACTCATATTACAAACACAAAGAATAGTTGTACTTCTCCTTTTTGTTGATGACAAAGGGGGAGAAGTATGTTGATGACATGATATGCATAAGTCTATGCATGAGTTCATAATGACGTGTTGCAAGTATTCATGATGAATATTGCAATGACTTGAATTCAGTTTGAATTCAAGGTTCTATCAATATGGAATATTGATAGGGGGAGTTTGTTTAAACTCCGGGAGTCAAGTTTAACTCCGTCATCAATTGGTTGTCATCATCAAAAAGGGGGAGATTGTTGAATCTCGTATTTTGATGATGAAACCAATTGATAATTATGTTTATGTTTAACTGCATTTTGAGTGATGCAGGTCTACTCGATCAGGATTAGACAATTAACGTAGGAGGAATTGACGTTGCGCCGGAAGAGATCACGTCAGGATATTGGACGGCTGAATGCTTCGGATGTCGGGCATCGGGCCAAGGAGAGCGAAATTGCGCCAAGGATATCGGGGTTGCGGAGGTCAACCATCGATTGGGCAACAAGCCGCAAGAGAGGACGATGCACCGAAGAATCGGACGAAGCGCCAACCAATGACGTGCCGGGCAACAGAATGTCAATTCGCGTTGTAATAATTGTCTAGATCGGAGTTGAGTTTTGGTTTGTGTGTGCAGGATTAACTACGATAACGATGAAGACATAAAGTGAAACAAAGTGCTGGAGTCAAGCACGAAGGATTCGTTGGGAGTTCAAGAGTTCGACGGAAGTCCGAAGGTTCGTCGGGAATGCTACCGGAACTAGCCGAGAATGAGTAGGGAGCTTGCCGAAGGGTTTTTCGGAAGCTCGCCGGAAGGTTCGTTGGAAGTTCGCGGAGCTCACCGAGAAAAATCGGAGCTTACCGAAGAAGCTCGTTGGAACTCGCCAAGATCAAATCGTGAAGTCTAGGAGCTTGCCGGGAGTCCGTAGAATGGTTTCCGAGAGTTTATCGGAAGACCGTCGGAAGTTCGCCGGAAGCTCGTCGGAAGAAGTCTTGACTTATGGACTTTGTAATAGCTTAGAAAATGCCTTTAAATTCATAGTTAGCACGTTAATTAGGGTTAGGATTAGGTATTAATCCTATAACCCAAGTAGGGGTCAATTGGGCCCGAGTTCGGACTGGTTTGGGCCAAGTTTGGAGCCCAACCAGTGAGCTGAATTGGCCTAGGCGGTGGCACCGCCTAGGCTGGGCGGTGGCACCGCCCAGCACCCGAGAGCTGGGCGGTGACACCTCCTGGGCTGGGCGGTTGCACCGTCCAGCACCCGAGCGCTGGGCGGTTGCACCGTCCAGCACCCGAGCGCTGGGCGGTGGCACCGCCAGCATCGGGAACATAAGAGAATTCAAATTTTTAGAGCCCAAATTTGAATCCTCTTGAGGCCTATAAATACCCCTCAAGTCTCAGCTGAGAAGACAACTTTTTGAGCAGCAAGTTTTTGAGAGAAAGGTCTTAGAAAAGTCCTAGCTAATCTTGTTTTCATTTTGCTAGTGTTCACCTCCTTTCTTGCTGAAAATTTGTAAGAGAGTGAACCGCTTGTAAAGAGTTGTAAGAGGGGTATTTATCCTTCCCTTTCAAGAGATTTGCTAGTGGAAGGTGGGAGCCTCATCGAAGAGGGGCCTCGCAAGTGGATGTAGGTCATTTGACTGAACCACTTTAAAATCGGCGTAATCTCCGGTTTGCGTTTATGTTTATGCATTTATCTTTCTGCAAACCTTTACTTTGCTAAGTTCACTGCCCTCATCTTATTACGTACGCTTTCAATGCAATTGAAACGGTTTCAAACGAAACATTATTTTTATCGTACGAAAGATTTTCTAAAACTGAAGTTTTAATCCGCTGCACTAATTCACCCCCCCCCCCCTCTTAGTGCCGCTCCGATCCTAACATAACCAAGAAAGATGCCTTCATCGGATTTAGCATCAAATTTTCCTAAGACATCCCTTTCATTAAAAATAAAGCATTTACAACCGAAAACTTTAAAATAGGAAATATTTGGTTTTTTGTTATTCCACAATTCATAGGGAGTTTTTGATAAGGATGGTCTTATTAGGACTCTATTCATGATGTAGCAAGCCGTATTTACGGCTTCGGCCCAAAAATACTTAAGTAAACTATGTTCATTTAACATAGTTCTTGCCATTTCTTGTAGGTTTCTATTTTTTCTTTCAACTACTCCATTTTGTTGGGGATTCCTCGGAGTGGAGAAGTTGTGATTGTATCCATTAACTTCACAAAAATTTTGAAAGTCATGGTTTTGAAATTCACCACCGTGATCACTCCGAATTGATGAAATCATGAAACCTTTTTCGTTTTGAGTGAGTTTACAAAATTTAGAGAAGCACTTGAAGCAATCACTTTTGTGGACTAAGAAATAGGTCCAAGTGTATCTAGTATAGTCATCCACAATTACAAATGCATATTTGCTTCCTCCTAGACTTGTTGTGTCAATTGGTCCGAATAAGTCCAAATAGATCAATTGTAGTGGTCTAGTGGTGCTAATTTGATTTTTTAGTTTTAAACTAGTTTTTATTTGTTTACCTAGTTGACATGCATCACATACTTTGTCCTTAGTAAACTTCATATTTGGAATCCCTCGTACTAATTCTCTAGATGAGATCTTAGATATTAGTTTCATACTTGCATGGCCTAATCTCCTATGCCAAAGCCAAGCATCATCATTTAGAGCGGAGAAGCACATTTAATTACTTAGTTCACCAAGGTTGATGGTGTAGACATTATTTTATTTTAATACAATCATAGTCAAGTTATTGTTTGGTTTTTCGATAATACACATATTTGATTCGAATCTAACGATATAACCTTTATCGCATAGTTGACTAATACTCAAGAGATTATGTTTCAATCCATCAACTAGTAAAACATCATCAATGGAAAAACTAAATTTGTTACCAATAGTTCCCTTGCCAATGATTTTGCCTTTGTTGTTGTCTCCGAAGGTGACGTACCCTTCTTCTTTGCTAGTGAGCATAGAGAAATGAGATGGATCTCCAATCATATGTCTTGAGCATCCACTATCGAGATACCATCTCTTGCTCCTAGCTTGTGGGTTTGTCTACAAAAGAGGATGACTTTTAGGTACCCATTTGATTTTGGGTGCCTCAAAAATTGATCCACTAACTTTGTTATTTATTATTGAATCCTTTATAGTTCCTTTAGAAACCCATATTAATTTTTGTGAACTAATTTTTCTAAATGGACATTTGTAGGCAATATGTCCGGATTTGCAACATAAGTTGCATTTCATATAAGAGGAAACATGTAATGTAGGTCCTTTTATGAAAGTGGTAGGATTTTGATGTAATCCTTTTACAAATCCAATTTCATTTCTATTTGCGACGTGACCCTTGTGTGCAAGGATCATATCTAATCCTTTGCTACCAACCTTAAACTTGTTTAAGGTTTCTTTAAGAAGCAAATTTTCATTTTTTATTGCTTCTAAATGCTCACACTTAGAGCATGGAGGAGTTTGAAGACTATCAAACTTATCTTGTAGCAAAGCATGCTCTTTCTTTAAGATACTTAACTTCTTGCTAATAGTTCTACATTCATCAAATAATTCATGAAAAGCGATAGAGAGTTCTTCAAAAGATAAATCTTCATTAAATAAATCACATACCTCTTCTCCTAAAGCCATTAGCGCGTAATGAGCAACTTGCTCGGTGTTGGACTCCTCTTCTTCGGACGTGCTTGAATCATCCCACGTTGCCTTGAGCGCCTTCTTCTTTGATGTTCTCTTTTTGGCTTGAGGACAATCGTTCTTGTAGTGTCCCGGTTTTTTACATTCATAGCAAATCACTTGGTCCTTCTTTTGTTCAAATTTATTTTTTGTATTGTTTTTAAATTTGTTCTTTCTTAAATATTTTTTAAATTTTTGAGTCAAAAGTGCAATGTCATTGTCACTGTCCTCATCACTTGATGTTCCTTTCAAGTGGTCTTCTTGTGATTTGAGTGCCATATCCTTCCTGTTCTTTGGAAAGGGGTTCTCGAGCTCGTCATGAGCTTGACATGTCATTTCGCAGGTCATTAGAGACCCAATGAGTTCTTCAAGAGGGAATGCTTTAAGGTTTTTGGCCTCTTGAATGGCCGTAACTTTTGGATCCCAACTTTTAGGGAGGGATCTTAAGATTTTAGTTACTAGTTCAAAGTTAGTAAAATCTTTACCAAGAGCTTTGAGTCCATTGATGACATCCGTAAACCGGGTGTACATGTCTCCGATGGACTCACTTGGTTTCATTCGGAAAAGTTCGTAAGAGTGCACAAGGATGTTGATTTTGGACTTTTTCACTCGGCTAGTGCCTTCATGAGTGACCTCAAGAGTTCTCCAAATATCAAAAGCCGAATCACAAATTGAAACACGATTAAATTCATTTTTGTCTAGTGCACAAAACAAGGCATTCATAGCCTTTGCATTTAATGCAAAAACCTTCTTCTCCGATTCATTCCATTTGCTCATCGGAAGAGAAGATTTTTGAAATCCGTTTTCAACAATAGTCCAAAGCTCAAAATCCATAGAAATGAGGAAGATCCTCATTCGAGTCTTCCAATAGGTATAATCCGACCCATTAAACAAGGGTGGACGTGTGATAGAATGACCCTCATGCATGCCGGAGTAAGCCATCTCTCTTGGGTATTAAACCAAATATGAGAGTGAGCCTTGCTCTGATACCAATTGTTAGGATCGGAGCGGCACTAAGAGGGGGGGGTGAATTAGTGCAGCGGCTTAAAACGTTGGTTTCGACAAATCTTTCGTACGATAAAAAACAGAATCGGAAGTGCTTAACTTGAAAGCGTATTTGCAAAGTTGTGCAGTAAATGTAATGAGGAAATAAAACAAGTAAGAGGGTTTGCAGTAATGTAAATAGCAGTAATGAAATGCAAACCATAGATTACGCTGTTTTTAAAGTGGTTCGGTCAAGTGACCTACATCCACTTGCGAGGCCCCTCTTCGATGAGGCTCCCACCTTCCACTAGCAAATCTCTTGAAAGGGAAGGGTAAATACCCCTCTTACAACTTTTACAAGCGGTTCACTCTCTTACAGATTTTCAGCAAGAAAGAAGAAGGTGAACACTAGCAAATTGAAAACAAGAAAGGCAAAGACTCTTCTAAGACTTTTCTCTCAATCACTTGCTGCTCAAAAAGTTGTCTTCTTAGCTGAGACTTGAGGGGTATTTATAGGCCTCAAGAGGATTCAAATTTGGGCTCCAAAAAATTTGAATTCTCTTATGTTCCCGATGCTGGCGGTGCCACCGCCCAGCGCTCGGGTGCTGGACGCTGCAACCGCCGAGCCCAAGAGGTGTCACCGCCCAGCTCTCGGGTGCTGGGCTGTGCCACCGCCTGGCTCTCCGGTTCACTGGTTTGGCTTAATTTTAGTCCAAACCAAATCTGACTTTGGGCCCAATTGGCCCCTAACCAGGGTATAGGATTATCTCTTAATCCTAATCCTAATTACAAGTGAACTACATAACAAAACACATCCTAAGCAAGTTTTTAACCGTGAACGTCGAGTCTTGTTCCGGCGAGCTTTCCGACGAACTTCTTTCGACGGACTCCCATCAAGATCCTGAACTTGTGATGACTTTAACGAGTAGCCGAGCCTTCTCGGTGATCTCCGTGAACCTCCGACAATCTCTTCGGCGAACTTCCAAAAATTCCGACAGGTTCCCGATTTCTTCTCGGTTGGTTCCGGCAGCATCTCCGACGATTCTTCGGACTCTTAAACGTCCATCGAACTTGACTCCGGTATCCTTGCTTTATGTTTTCTGGTTATCGTAGTTAATCCTGCACACTTAACTCAATAATATGGATTAGATCAATTAACCCACCAATTGATTATTTCATCAAAATTCGAGATTCAACAGTAGGATCATGAGATAATTGTAGATTTTTTTGTTAGAACCCTTGCAGATTCTAAACTTGGGGTTGATCTCTTTAGGGGATCGGCCTCCTTGGAACTCTATAGGGGTTCCTCCCTCCAAGTTGCTGCTCAAAGGCTGCAGAAAAGATTCATCTATTGCTTATGAAAAGAGGTGGAATACATGACTATTTATAGGGCTTCTAAACCCTAACTCCTAATATGACTCCTTCTCAAGACTCCTACTTCTAACCAACTCCTAATATGACTCCTACTCAAGACTCCTATTCCTTTACAACTCCTTATTTTTCTCTAAGAAAGAACCTCCTACATGAATGTCCCTCTCAATTAGGACTCTCCTAACTAAAGTCCTAACAGAATGTCCCTCTCAATTAGGACTCTCCTAGCTAGAGTCCTAACAGACCCGCCCTCTTCAAATCAGCCTTGTCCTCAAGGCTGAGATTCCATGAACTCAGGGAACCGGGTCTTCAGCTCCTCATATGGTTCCCATGTGGCGTCTTCAAGTGGTAGATTATTCTAGTGCACTCGTACTTTGGTAGATGGATGTCGGCAACGCATCATGATCCTGCGATCGAGGATGGCTTGTGGTTGGGCTTGAATAACTCCATCCTTAGTTGTGTTGGGCAGTTGGATCTAGGGTGATTTGTGTTCTCCCAACTTGGGCTTTAGGCATGATATGTGGAAGACAGGGTGAATTTTGGCATCTTCAGGTAATTTAAGTCTGTACGCCATGGCTCCAATACGCTCTATGATCTGATAGGGCCCATAAAAACGTGGGGATAGCTTCATGGAGGCTCGAGTGTTGATAGAGAGTTACTTGTATGGTTGTAGGCGAAGATAAACCCAATCTCCCACTGAAAATTCTCTTTCACTTCGTCGTGTGTCGGCTTGCTGCTTCATTCTGGCTTGAGCGATAGAGAGATTATCTTTTAACAGTTGTAAGAGTTTGTCCCTATCAATCAATTCTTGGTCAACCTGATCTACCTTGGGCGAGCCAATTACATACTTTGGAATCACAAGGGCTGGTCGACCCTACAATGCTTCATAAGGGGCACATTTTGTAGATGAATGATATGTAGTATTATACCACCATTCGACCTAGGGAAGCCATTTCGCCCACTCTTTTGGTCGGTCGCTAGTGAAACACCGGAGGTACGTCTCTAAGCACCTATTTACCACCTCTGTTTAGTCGTCAATTTGTGGATGATACGTTGTGCTCATCTTGAGTTTGGTGCCTTGTAACTGAAATAACTCGGTCCAAAATTTACTAGTGAAGATCCTGTCATGATCACTTATGATGGACCTTGGCATCCCATGCAGTTTAACAATATTTTCTATGAAGTCCATGGAGATGTCAGTCCACACTGAGTCTGGTATGGGTAGTGGTTGTAGCTTCCCTGGATTTGCCACAGTTTCACCCTTGTGCTGTTGACATACATCACATTGTGCCACATATTCAGCAATAATTTTTTTCATCCCTCTCCAATAAAAATTTTTCTTCACTCTTTTGTAGGTTCTTAGGAATCCAGAGTGCCCTGCTGAAGGTATGGAGTGCATTTCATGCAAGATGATTGTGATGCAAGGGGAGTCAGGTATAAGCACAATGCGACCTTTGTAGCATAGATCCCTCGAATCCTAGGTGTAGTGGGCTATTGCACTTGGATCCTCCTCCAATTTTTTTATGATGTTGCTGATCTCTGGATCCTTCTTCCATTCTTCCCTAATGTCCTCGAGGAGACCGGTGGTAGGAAGGGAGATGGCTGAAACCTTAGCTTGTTCAGGTAGCCGTGAGAGTGCATCTGCAACAACGTTTTCTTTCCCCTTTTTGTAAATAATTTCATAATCAAATCCAAGAAGTTTGGTTACCCATTTTTGCTACTCAGGGGATGATATCTTTTGCTCCAAAAAGTACTTAAGGCTTTTATGGTCAGTTTTAATTTGAAATCACCGGCCGATCAAGTAGGCTCTCCACCTCATTACTGCGTGTACAATGGCAAGCATCTCCTTATCATATACTGACATGTTTTGATGGGAGGGAGATAATGCTAGTCATAGGTGCCCAGCAAGCCAATCACGTGAGTGATGGCACTTGTGACTTGATACAGAATCTTTTTGCTTATTATATTTTGGCGTATATCACTTTATAACTATTGCATAAATGCATACATATATTATGATGTCCTTGGATTTGTGCAATGGGAATCGGATCGTGATGAGATCACGATAATGAGATCGATTCACCTTTAAACACATATCCTAAATAATCCCGGTCATAGGTTACTCGAGAGGGACATCATGATAACCGGACAGACTGGTGTGCTATATACTAGTCCATATGATGGATCCAGCTGGTCTCATAGCTGCTCGTGTAGGGACACTAGGGATACAGTACAGGTGCTCATTGGAGAATGAGTTCACTGATTGATCCGCTTATGGAATGCTGGATGGTTGATGATGCCTTATTGTCAGACAGCGATTCCGTAGTCCTAGTGGTGTATCTGGTCATTAGACTTGAGACACCAAGGATGTCCTGTATGAGAGCTCCACTCTTTGATACCAGACTTATAGGTTTGGTTGTCCCAGATCTAGTACAGCTGGTCATTGGGAGTGGTAGTCGACCTTACGAGGGCTATTAAGTGTCGATAGAGGATCATCCACTCTCGGCGTCATGAGAGGAATATCCCATGTGTTCTTGCTCAGACAAATCCCTGGCCAAGGTCATTCGGGTTGAGAGAGAAAGAGTTCTCCGGGAGAATCCGATTAGAGCGAGACTCGAGTAGAAACCGTATGGGTCTGACAACACCATGCTCGATATACGGTATCTGGGATATTAGATGGATGAGGGATTATAGGTACACGGTAACTGAGGACAGACAGGTCCAATGGATTGGATTCCCCTGTATCGTCTGGGGACTACGGCGTAGTGGCCTAGTACGTCCGTAGTCGATAAGTCGAGTGAATTATTACAGAGATAATAATTCACTGAGTTAGAAGGGGTTCTGATAGGTATGATTCACGGCCAGCTCGATATTGGGCCTAGAGGGTCACACACATATGGTAGGCATTGCGATGAGTAGAGGTTCGAATATGAGATATCCGACGGAGCCCTTGTCTTATTGGATGCGGATCCAATACCCACTAAGGGAGAACCCATTAGGGTTTGACAAGGGACCTCTATAAATAGGAGGGATTCAGAGCCCCATAGGCTAGAGAGCTCTTGCTTGCCTTTCCTATTCTCCTCTCCCTCTCCACCTCAGATCAGGCCTGGAGCTTTGAGGAGCGTCATCGCAACCCTGCTGTGTGGATCACCGCTAGAGAGGAGGACGCTTGACCTCCTTCACTCTCTCCTAAGGATCTGCAAGGAAACAAGGATATACGATCTCCCTAGGTAACACAATCTACTCTATATACAGTTTTATGTTTCGCGGATTTTTGCGTACCAATCTTCGCACGACGACGAACATCTCTTTGGGAATCGGGGATTTTGTTTTCTTGTTCTTCCGCTGCGCATGTGATGTCGCCCCCAAGATTTCCCAACGGTGGTATCAAAGCCAGGTTGTTCGTGCGAATGATTGGTTTTGAACTGCGTGTGTTGTGGTTAGGAAGAATATTAACGTCAAAATCGTTAACGCAAAAATAAGGAAGGGCAGCAACAGTTGCTGCCCTTGATCTGCGTGCAAGAAGCGCAGCCGAAGGCGGGCAGCACAGGGGCTGCGTTTGCAGCAGCCGGCCGGCGGCCTACTTGCAGCAGGCTTGCTGCCGGCGCGGCTGGCAGCCCACGGGCAGAGGTGCCTGCCGCCACAGGGCAGCGACGCCTGCCGCCATTGCTCCCGCGGGCGAACCCCCCCCCCCCCCCCCCACAGGGGCGGCCACCCGGCGGGACAGCACCGCCTGCGGAGGCAGCGGCGCCCGAAGGGGGCGCCCACCCGTAGCAGCAGCGTCGCCAGCGGGCGTGCCGCCTGCAAGCGAGGGCAGTGCCCTCGCCCCGCCGCACAAGTCGCCGCCGGCAGGGTGGCGGCGGCGGCAGCAGCGAAAGGGGGAAAGGGCATTAGGGTTTTCTGGGCAAAAGATAGTTTTGCCCCTCGGAATTTGAGAAATTCCAATTTCTGTCTTTTGTCCAAATTACGAAAATACCCCTATAAATTCGAAAATTCCCTACATGTCCCTAATTTCAGAAAATATTAATTAATTAAAAGGTTTAGTTGATTATTATTTTTATTATTATCTAGTAGTCCTACATGATGATGATTATTTATACATGTGATATATGATGTGTGGACGGATGATCATGGACCGTGTGATGTGTGTACTTGTGATTATTATTATTGAGGTCTGCGAGGCTCCATTATATTTCTCGTTTATTGTCGGGCCTGCGTGCCTATGATTAAGTTGTAATCACATGAGGAGGCGTAGCGGGAGCGTGGATGCGATAGCGGGACCCACGAGACGGACGATCGCGATACATGAAGATGCATCAAGATGTCGACGGAACCAACGAGGACGAGATGGACGATCACAGGGCATGGAGATGCACCGTTGCACACATAGATCTTGATGTGAGTGATTAGGCCTACTGGCTCGGGCCTAATCACATTAGGTTGTGGTCCATGATCATCTGGTGTAATTGATTATACACATACTAGATAAGTATATATATTTGCATGCGATGTAGATATATATTAAATATGTATATGTGTGACATGTCATATTAGGAGACCAAATCTTAGAAACATCTCTCGATAATATTAAGTCGGTAAACGTGAGGCAATTAGATTGACCCACGTGGCCTTCCATCGTTATAAGTAGGAACCGATTCCCGGTATAGGTTGAGTTGGTCGAGTCCCTCGAGACTCACCTATATCGCGATTCGCTATCTTGCTTACGACATAGAGATGTCACCGGTGACCTAAGGGCATGGTATACTTGGTCGAGTCCCTCGAGGGTATATCATCAACTCAGACTCATCTTGTAACGAAGGTGTTGACTTAACCGAGCATAATGGTTGGTCGAGTCCCTCGAGGCCATGGTGATTCGGAGGCCGAACAGGATGGGAATCACAAGGAGTTGTGATCGGCAAGAGTTGCTTACCTTTTAGTCAAGTTCGATGGACGTTTAAGAGACCGAAGAATCGTCGGAGATGCTGCCGGAACCAACCAAGAAGAAATTGGGAACCTGTCGAAATTTTTGGAAGTTCGCCGAAGAGATCGTCGGAGGTTCGCGGAGATCACCGAGAAGGCTCGGCTACTCGTTAAAGTCATCACAAGATCTGGAGCTTGCTGGGAGTCCGTCAGAAGAAGTTCGTCGGAAAGCTCGCCGGAACAAGACTCGACGTTCGCGGTTAAAAACTTGCTTATGATGTTTTTAGTTATGTAGTTCACATGTAATTAGGATTAGGATTAAGAGATAATCCTATATCCTGGTTAGGAGCCAATTGGGCCCAAAATTAGACTTGGTTTGGGCTAAATTTAAAGCCCAACCAGTGAACCAAAGGGTCTGGCAGTGGCACCGCTTGGCTGGGCGATGGCACCGCCAGTCCACCGTCAGTGTCAGACACTGACAGGCGGTGGCACCGCCACTGACAGGCGGCGGCACCGCCACTGACAGGCGGCGGCACCACCACTGACAGGCGACAGCACCGCCACTGACAAGCGGTGGCACCGCCAGCATCGGGAACCAAAGAGGATTCAAATTTTGGAGCCCAAATTTGAATCCTCTTGAGGCCTATAAATACCCCTCAAATCACAGCTGAGATTACAACTTTTTGAGAAGTAATTGATTGAGAGAAAGGTCGTAGAAAAGTCTTAGCAAGTCTTGTTTTCAATTTGCTAGAGTGTTCACCTCCTTCTTTCTTGCTGTAAGAGGGGTATTTGCCCTTCCCCTTCAAAAGATTTGCTAGTGGAAGGTGGGAGCCTCATCGAAGAGGGCCTCACAAGTGGATGTAGGTCAATTGACCGAACCACTTTAAAATCGGCGTGATCTCTGGTTTGCATTTCATTATTGCTATTTAAATTACTGCAAACCTTCTTACGTGCTTTATTTTCTCATTACATTTGCTGCACAACTTTACGAATACGCTTTCAAGTTAAGCACTTCCGAGTTCGATTTTTATCGTATAAAAGATTTGTCAAAACCGACGTTTTAATCCGCTGCACTAATTCACCCCCCCCTCTTAGTGCCGCACCGATCCTAACATAGAGGACTTCACGAGAGCTTTTACGCTACCGATCATCATAGGACAATCCGATAAACCTATTTTTATTTTTTATGTTTCACTATGTATGTGATGCTCCCTAAGGTTTTCCAATAGTGTATTGAACCTATATCTAAAGCACCTTACAAAATAGCTCTAGTAGAACTGAAGAAGTTAAAGATATAATTATTCACCCTAGCTTTTCACTATGGGAGTACTAGTCCTATTTGTAAAGAAAAAGAATGAGATAATATGATTATGCATTGCCTATAGAGAGTTGAATAAGATGATTATTAAAAACAAATACCCACTCCCACTTGTTTGATCCATTATAATATGCATTAGTATTATCTAAAATTGATTTAAGAGTTAACTAAAAATTAAGGAGGACATTCTTAAGTTTGCCTTCAAGACTAGACATGGGCACTTCAAAATTTTAATGATAATATTTAGTCTAATAAATATATTAGTCACCTTTATGGACTTAATGAATAGAGTATTCAAAAAGGATTTAAGAATTTTATAATATTTTTTATTGATAATATGCTCACACTGTAAGGAGGTGCATGTAGAATATTTAAGAAAAACCTTAAGTATCTTAAAAGAAAAGTAATTATATAAAAAATTTAAGATGTATAAATTTTGGTTTGAAAATGTAGCATTCCATAGGCATAATATATCCAATGAAGGGATCTCAATAGATCCAGCTAAGGTGGAAGTAGTTAGTAACTAACATAAGTCAATTATGTAATTGAGGTAAGAAGCTTTCTTATGATGATAGGTTATTATAGATGCTTTGTAGAAGGATTTTTCAAGATAGCTTCACCTCTCACCTAATTAACAAGAAAGAATATTAAATTTGAATAAACTAATGCTTTCAAAAATAGTTTTCAAAAACTAAAAAGGAGATTGATTTTAGCTTCGATTCTTGTTGTACCATCTGGAAGATTCATTGTGTATTTAGAAATGATCTAAATAACCTTATGCCTTAGCAACTAAAACATTTTTAGAAGAATTATTTGACCCATGATTAAGAGTTGGTAGCGGTAGTATCTTTGCTAAAAATTTGGTGATATTATCAGAAGATATATGAAATATACATTAATCACTAGAATTTGAAATAAGCCTATACTCAAAAAAAGAAAAAGTTTATAATTATATGATCAATTATTATTTTGAGAAAGCGAATATAGTTGTTGATTCATTGAGTAATAAGTTAGCCAATTTAATTACTTTATTAATAGTTCAAAGGTCTCTCCTTATATAAATATAAAAATTTTAATATGAGATGGTCCTTAAAAGTTTAATTAAGAGATCGGTAGCATTGTCACTATAGCCAACCCTTTTGAGAAAAACTAAAGAGTTACAAGTTAAAAACGCTAATCTAAATCGATTGAAGTATGAGATTAAGATAGGGAAAAGAAAAAATTTTCACATTGATGAAAGGTAATCTTATTTCAAGATATATTATGTGCACTAGAGGAGCCTAGCATAAAAAAAAAATTAATAAAACACACTCACCTTAATAATCAGTGCATCCTAAAATAACCAAGATATATAGGGCTTAGTAAGAGTACTATTGGTGGTTAGGAATAAAGATTGGTGTCATTCAATTTGCTAAGAAGTATCTCATATATCAATAAATCAAACTAGAACACTAGTATGTATCTTAAATCCATTATAAATGCCCCAATGGAAAAGAGAAGATGTCAATATGGATTTTATCATGATGGACATGATGGAGTTTTTGGTCATTATGAATAGATTGACCAAAACAACCCACTTTCTACTTATTTATGTTAACTATTCCATGGATCAATAAGATTAATTATATATCGAGAAGATAATTAGGCTTCATGGTGTGTTAGTATCCTTTGTATTAATTTTATATCACTTTAGGATTTTGGAGGAGTTTTCATAAGGTACTAGTGATAAAGTTAGTTTTTAGTACTACTTTTTATCCTCAAATAGATGGTCAATCAAAAAGAATTATTCAGATATTAAAGGATATGCTAAGAGCTTGTGTCTTCGAATTTAAGGGACCATGGAGCAAATATTTACCTTTTATAGGTTTTGCATACAATAATAATTATCAAACAACCATTAGGAGGTCACCATTTGAAGCATTATATGATAAAAAGTATAGATCACCTAGGGATAGATTTGATAAGAGAAACATTAGAAGCAGTAGAAAAGATTTATCAAAGGATGATGACAATACAAAATAGACAAAAATGATGCCATTAGGAGGACCCTTTTTGAAGTACTATATAATAAAAAGTGTAGATCACTTGTTCATTAGGACCAGATTTGATAAGAGAAATATTAGAAGGGCAACACAAAATAGATAAAAAATGTTATCTAATAACAAAAGAACATCTATACAATTTGAAATAGATAATAAAGTATTCTTAAATATAGCACTAATGAGAGTAGTTATGAGATTTGGGAAGAAAAGCAAGCTAAGTCCTAGATATAGAGGATCATATGAAATTCCTGATAAAATTGGTAATGTAGCTCGTAGGCTAGCCTTACCTCCTAAATTAGAGAAAAATTATAATGTAGTCCATGTATTAATATTAAGGAAGTACATTTTAAATCATTCTCATGTCTAAAAAGAATAACCAATATAATAGATAAAAATTTAACAAATAAGGAGTTGGCTATACAAATTCTTGATAGAAAGAAGAAAAAATTTCAAAATAAAAAGATTGCTTTAGTCAAAGTGCTATTTAGGAATCATGCAATGGAGGAAGCAACTTAGGAAAGAGAAGAAGATATGCAAGAGAAATATTTAGAGCTATTCAAGTAAGAAATTTTGAAAATAATTTTTTTTTTAGGAGGTGAGGATTGTAATGCTTAAGTCTCACATATATTGAACTATAACTATCATGCCAATAGAAGCAAAAATAATATTTATATATTATCTTCACTTAGTAATATAATTTATGACGTCTATGCTTCATAAATATGATAAATGATATGTTTATGTTTTCGACTTTCAAAATTAAAGTATATAATTTTTAAAAATATTATTCTTGATGTTCTATGAAATGTTAATTGAGCATGCATAAATATCAATATTTTTTTTTTTGTAAGTAAAAGTAAATTGATTATGTGTAAAGTTTCTACAAATAGCTTTATCTATACAAGTCATAGACAAAGCCAAGTAACTCATAGAGTGCGAATGCGATAGTTATGACTACACATGCTATAGACTATAACTCCTAATTATAGTCAACATAGAAAATGTTTATCCAGATATATCAAAACTACCTGTGGGTACATAATTTCACATCATTCCTAAGATCTTTAGCTAATAGCAAAATTAAATTTGATAAAAATATCTTTTTCTCTTTGGGTAGAGTGCTCCGTTTTGAGATCTTACTCCATACAGGATCTTGAGTCTCTAATAATCTCTTTCAAGAGCTGAGCATTGTTTGTGTGTTGACATTCAAAGATTCTGTTACATCTCTCCTTCCATATCCACCAAATAGCGCATCTGAAAGTAACCTTTGCCAGTTGTGTGAGAGGCCCTTTTCTTGAGAAATATTGCATGAGGTCGCCTAGTTCTTGGTGCAAGTTTGGTTGCGGCAATCTTTTGAGTTCAAATCGCTGGAGAATCTCCTTCCATATTCATTTTGTATAATCACAAGCAAAATAGAGGTGGTCAACAGTTTCTTCTTGTTGCATACAAAGGGAGCATCGGTTAACATGATAGATACCTCTTCTTTTCATATTGTCTATTGTAGGTAGTTTATTGAGAAGGGCCTGCCATGTACATAAGGAATGTCTTTGTGATCCCGGTCGATCCCATGTCTAACTGCTTGGGACCCACTTGTTATTTCTTTGCCTAATTTGATTCCATGCGGATGTGGCACTAAATTTTCCATTGTCATGAGGCCAAATAAGTATATCTGAAGAGTTGTTCCTGATTGGAATAGCTATAATAGGCTATCCTACTTTATGATAGTAGGCACTAAATTTGATTCAATGTTTACTTTAAATATATTTTATAATAAAAAGATATAATTCTTTGGTGTAGCATATTAAATTTTAGATTTTGATAATGAAACCAATTGATACTGTTTATGATCTAATCTATGTTTTAAGTGATGCAAGAAATTTCAATCAAGGAGAGACAATTAAAGTAGAAATAATCATGTTGAGTTAGAGTGGAACATGTCAGAAGATTGGACGTCGAGCTAGAGGATCAGTCAATGTATCGGTGGAAGGCTTCGAGCTGTAGGTTCGAGCATCGATCTAAGAAAAGTGAAAATTGTGCCAAGAAAATCGGAGTTATGAATGTCAATTAGCTGATTGGGCAATAGGTCGCAAGAGAGGACGATGCACCGAAGAATCGGATGAGGCATCGATGAACCAATGACATGACAGACAACATTCGATTTAGCTTTGTAATAATTGTCTAGATCAAAGTGGGTTTTAGGTGTAATTGGGTTGAAATTGGGCTAACTCAATTTAAATGAGATGAGAGTAGTTTTGGCTCCAAATTTAAATCCAATTAGAGCTTATAAATACCCCTCTCAAGTTAAGACAAACAAGCATAGAGAGCTTAAAAGTGGGAAAACGCAGTAGCAATCACTTGAAAAATCCCCTCCTCTAGTTTTAAAGCTTAAAATTCTATTTTGGGAGGAGTGAGTGCTTGTAAAATGTTGTTTCCTAAACCTGTGAAAAGGAAAAGAGGAATGTAAAAGGGTAGTTGATCTTCGCCCATTGAAAGAAGATTATTAGTGGATGCCGGTAGCCTCGACGGAAGAGGAATCGGGAGTGGATATAGGTCACGACGACCGAACCACTATAAAACTCGATTTGCATCTCTATTTTTACTCTTTACTGTAATTATAAACTACTTTACTTTCACTACGCTTCTGTATGCTCTCAAGTTAAACATATTTCCTATACGGGCTTTGTCAAAATATTTTTTATTGAACAAAATTTCTGACTCGATATGATTTTTATCGCTGTACTAATTCAACCCACCCCCCCAAACCCCCCCCCCCCTCATAGTACCGACTCGATCCTAACATAACAAACCCAAATATGCTAGTAAATTTGAGTATGAGTTTAAATTATGATAATAAACATACATATAATACATATAGTGACTAGAAGTAATGATAAAATTATAATTGATTTTAAGTGAATCTCAAAATTTGAATGAGTATTATATTTTAAAATTTGCCATTAATAATACGGTAAAATGTTGTTAACACTTGCAGCCTTTTTAAAAAGTTTTTATTAGAATATGATTTGCACTTTATAATAAAAAAAATTGAGAGAGTTTTACATAAACTTCACAACTTGTTGAAAATTTGGTAATAAAAAAAGTTAATAAAGGTAAAAGAAACAAAACAAAGAAGCACTTGCCGATATTTGTTATCACTATATACATTGTGATACCGAGGGCCTCAAATTGATAAACAAAGTATTTTATTTATTACAAAAACGATGAAATATTGTTATATATTAGGATAAATATAGTAATTAGTAATAATATTGCCCATAATATTCTAAGGATACTTGTTGCTTATTTATTAATCTCTTAATGCCTAGATCTTCCCCAGATATCTGGTGTGGTATAAATTTGTCGTACATTAGCTGACACATCCCTATATTTCATGGCTATCATAGAAACAATCTTCTATTACGTTCACTATCCTGTCAATGGCTCACATAATAGGATTGTACATATAAACTATATTGATGCATTGGATAACATGTGTATAATCGTTAATTTTTTTTCCAGAATCGAAAGTAATGATATATATTTCTTAAACCAAAAATTTCAATCCTATACTGTCGTTAATAGAAGGATATATGGTGAAACAAAATTGGAACAATCCCAATTCAACTAAGGTAGAAATTTAGATATGTACCATGGCCCTCACAGCGTACGAAGGTCCTAGCTACTTTATTTGGTAAACATCTTGTTCAAACATCACAAGGTCTTGGGTTTAAAACCTGCCTTCACAAAATGCAGAACAATCAAAGCGGAGAGATATAGGAATGCAACTATTTGCTGCCACTGATGATACAACAATGAACAATATCAATCAAATTAAGGGGAGTCTAATCTAATTCTCTTCTTTATTAACAACATTAGGCAAGCTTGATCAGCTGCCTGAGCTGGACGAATGAACGAATAAAAAAGAAGGGGAAAAAATGATCTAAAACAATAATCGTCTCACACTCCTTATTGGCATTCGCGAAGATATCATTAGTACTCCTGGTACGTCTTCATCGTGTCCATGATGGAGGACGAGATGGCGTTGTCCATGTTGGGAACGGACGGAGAAAACAACGAAGAATCTGGGTATCTGTAGAATGACCTCGATGAGCAGAAGAAATCGGAGGAGTTGGGGGTGAACAAAGGGCCCTCCGACAGGAAAGGATTCGGTGGTGCGACCTGCTCAAAGGCGATCGGAGATATGCCACCGGCATTAGTCAACGACGAACAGCTGACATGCACGTCGCCCCCAAAGCTGCTGTTCTCCGATGAGGAGGAAGAGTCGTCGCAGACAGGCGCAGCAGGTGGCTTGTTGTCCTTGTATGTGCGCGAGACGTTCGACGGCGGGGGTGCAGGAGGGAGGGAGGACGACTCATCGTCGTCAGCGGAGTGGGAGAGGCCGGTAAGCTTCTGGACGAGCGCCATGAAGTCTCGAGCCTGCGTGTGGATAACCTTGGGCGAGTGGGTGTAGATGATGACCGGGTGGTGGCGCTGCTGCTGGTAAGAGGAGGTGGTGATCGTGGAGGAGGAGGAAGACTTGTAGATGAGGTGGGAGTCCTTGTGGATCTTCAGCGGGGCAGGGCGGGAGCCATTTATCTCTCGCGACACCGGGCTCATGTTGAGACGATAGAAGAGGAGGAGGAGAAATGGGTGGATGAAGAAAGGAGGGAGATGACAGTTGAATTAGAAAGAAGAGGAGGAGAAGGAAGAGATGTTTATCTTCGTTAGTGTTTTGTAGACATGGTTTGGCTTGCTTTGTTTAGGGTTGGTGGGAGGGAATGGCATTTATATACACGTATATCTAGGAGGGTTGGGTTTGGGTGGCGCCAGCCATGTTGACCGTAGACGCCGGGGGGGGGGGTGGGGTGGGGTGGGGGGTGTGGGAGAGGGGAATGAATGGGGTGAGGTGGGAGGAATGCAGGGAAAAGAGGGAGAGGGAGTTGGTAAACAGGATACATGGTGAGGTGAGAGGGGACGACGGAGAGAGAAGGGTGGTGGGTGATGGATTTGAGGTCCTTTTTATTAGGGGAGGGCGTTCAAGGGAAGTAAATCTTGATGACGTGCATTAACTAATTGTGTGAGAGAGAGAGTGGATCACAATTTTAGTCCGGATCCAATAAGATGATGGGCTCGGAACAAGCACGATTTAATTAAAATCTATCATGTTTCTAAGAACATTTTTATGTATCATGGTATTTAGGTAGATAAAACACTTTACTCGCACACATTGCGAATGGTGGTCATATTAGACATATGTCGGCTACATGCGTATGCACACGTGCAGTCTCCTCACTTGGCGTTCGTGTGCATTGGATTTCACACCTAGTTAGAATGATCAAATGTAGTGTGAGGGTTGACAAACAAATGTGATAACCAATTTCAATTTAATAAGAAGTTGGCGTTTATCTAGCTTTGAACTTACCTTCATGAATCTAATGTCATACTACACATTAATTAATATTTGAAAAGTCTCCCTTTTTGTTGCCTTCGGTCCCTGGTTATCTAGGAGATTCACATCTGCGTTAGATCTGCCAAGATGAAGATGTCTTGTTAAGATATTTACTCTCCACGTCAAGCTGTTTCCATTTCACATGAATGTGTTTCTCCAAACAAATCAAAGTTGAGTTACACAGGAAGAAAGCACGGATGATGCTCAAGGGAGCTCGTTGAATCAATATTATTTTAATAAGCTTAATTATGATGAATCCTTCACTTGTGCATAGTTGGTCCAACTTCAAGAATCCTGGTCGATGTTGAGGCGATGGGAAACTAAAGGTTCGAGGTTCGATAAAACCAATCCAGGAAGCATCAACAAGCAGCCATGACATGCAAGAGGTCGTGTACTTTATCAGGTACACATGCTGTAATAAGTGGAAGTCAAAGGATGATTTGTATGACTTCCGTCTGTGTAGGTGAAACGTTTTATAGGTGCCCCAGTAGCTTTATGCTTATGAGTGAGTGATGAACTTTCATATGCCTCTTGCATTGATTAGACAATATTTCATTCGAGTAGAACATTGATCGAGCAATTGGTCAGATGGAAATATGATCCATGATATCTTTTTTCTCTTTCTCCCCTTAGTGCATGGCCGAAGCTAAGCACATTTGACTCTAAACTTAAAATTACGTTTCCAATATGACTAATTGGGATACCAATTTTTTTATTTGAAATATCTCAACCCCTCTCACTATTTACCCTATTGTTCCTCCAAGCTTACTTTGGTCATGCTGGCGCCGATTTGAAGTCTGGACCAATACGGCCCAACTCGAAACCCAAGTCCTGGTTCATTTAGCCCTGCCCAAGTCAGGTCCTAAAGACTTAATGAGGTAAACCCGGATGAATTAATTTAGTCATTCTCCAATTTCAAATTTTAAGTTTGGTTTGCCCGAAATGTTTGTGGGACAGCCAAAGAGTGAAGCCAATGTTGAAATGTATTCTCGTTTCGGATCCACAAGCTTATCTGTTTTGGAGCCCAAATTGACTTATTTATGAGTATAACATTATTATTCTCCAAAGGTATATTCTTGTGCTTCATCGTCTTTGTTGAGGATATATCATTTGTTTCTTCTCCAATGGTAGGAAACAAAGATAATAAAAAGATTGAATGTCAAGACTTCGACGTAAACAATATTCAGTAATTGTTCATGCAAGCACGCTCAGTTTATATAAATTTCTGATAAGTAGATTAGTGTTTGAGGTAGGCAACAAAAGCAACGTCATTCTCAGGGCTTGTTTCATCTCACCAGCCCTCTCTGTCTCTCCTAATGCCGACTTCTCACGTTTCTATGCCAGCGAAAATGGGAGTGCAAACACAAGATTCCGGTGACAGTACTGCTGGTAATAACTAGAAAGATGCAAGCATGTGAAGAAGTATAGAAAATTATAATCATATTATTATAATCATATAATCTATAAAAAATTAATATTAAGAATTAAAATTAAATAATTATAGATCGAAGATTACCTTTCGATATTATTCAAAAGACTTTATCTGATGCTCCGTAATTCAATCCGCAAACAACATCAACAAAGATATACATACTATATGAACTAGACTCTCCTTCACTTCTTTTTCTAACTTTTGTATCACTATAAGTAATGGAAAATAGACTAAAAGAAGATGAGAGTAAATCTATAATCTCTCTTTTATATATTGTTATATGTTGAATCGCTATGAGATCCTATTTATTTATAGATAAGAGTAGAGTTCTACGATAAGTAATTTAAGGAGTTCCTTTCATAATCATCTCATAACAAATTCTATCATAATTAAAAAAAAATTCTATTGACTGATAACCATAATAAGAATCTAATCAGATCTATAATATATCTTATCCAATTAAATAGGATCACATAATCTAACATTCTCCCATTTGATATATTAATCGATAAGATATAAAAGGAATTCCAAATAAAAATAAAAATATATTTAAAAAATAGTTTTACCTAATTGGATTCTAAAAATCAAATAAGTTTAATAACTATAATAATACTATATTAAGTTCGACTACCAATACAAATCATAGTGGTTATATGTCATCAATGTTATACTTCCTTCTGTATATTATAATATTCTTAGTTTTTTTAATATAGTCTATAGTGATTTATGTATCTTATCTTATCAAAACAATTATGTTATCATATTCAACTATAATACGTATATACATAAATGTAAATAGAAAAACAGAAATAAATAACTTTATTTAAGTAAGCAAGATAAAATATCAATAATTATATTCATTTAAATATGTATCACCAAATCTTTTATTAGTTGCTTATAAGTCTTATTCTAAAAGTATATTATTTAAATATTTTAAGCGATAAAGCTTTGGTAAATGGTTCATCAATCATTAAAGTGGTACTCAAATTTTTAATTGACACTTGTTATTTTTGACCTTTTTCTCTAACCTCTAAATATTTTATCCTAATATATTTTGGTCCACTAGTGTACTTGTTATTGGTAATAAAGAAAACTATTATGGTATTACTAAAAAATATCTTTAGAGTCATAAATCTTGATTTATAATATCAAAATGTACCATAAATTAAGCTTCCATTATTAATGATGTAATAAGCGATTACTTTATATTTTTTTAAAAATTATCTCTCTAACTCATATAAATTTAAATCATGAAGTGGACTTTCTACTGTCGAGTAAATTTATAAAATCAGTATATGAATATCTCATTATTTTAAATTGATATGATCTCCTATACGTGAGTATATAGTCTTTGTCCCTAATATATATCTTATCACTTTTTTTTATAGTTTTTCAAAATTCCATTCCTAGATTGCTTTGGAATCTACAAGCATTCTAACTACAAAATTGATATATGATCTCGTTAAAATTTGAGTATATAATAGACTTCTAACTATATATGCATAAAGAATATTTTTAATTTGATTTTATTCTAAATTATTCTTAGGACACTAGTTTTGGCTAAATTTTTCATCTCCAGTAATAAGTGCATCATTAGTTGAATAAAATTAAATACTAAATCTCTTCAAAACTTGATCAATATATTATTTTTGAGGTAGTCCTAATAATCCTTGAGACCTATTAACTATCTTAATACCAATAACATAAGCCGCCTCATTCATATTAATTATATCAAAACTCTTAATGAAAAATATTTTAGTTTCATATAATAAACGAAAATCACTACTAGTAAATGAAATATATCATATATAAGATTAATATAATAAACTTACTCTCATTAACTTTTAGATATATACAATGATCAATAATATTTTTCTTAAAATTAAATGAAGTGATGATATTATGAAACTTTATATACCATTGTATAGAAGTTTGTTTAAATTCATAAATGATTTTTTTATATTTGCAAGCCTAACTTATGAATTCTTTAAGTTATTTCATATAGACTTCTTTATTTAGATCTCTATTAAGAATATTATTTTCACATTTAATTTATATAATTCAAGATAATAATGACATACTAATGTAACGACCCCTTAAGTCATATTTTATCTTAGAGATCCATTTGTAATCAACTCTTTTACAATTATTAGGTAATTCAATAAGATCTCAAATACTATTTTGGTATATTGATTTCAACTCTTTTTTTATTGACCTATACCACCTTTCAAAATCACTCCATTTATGATTTATAAAAATGATAAAAAATCTTTTATGATTCATTTCTTATAGATGTATCATATAATCATCATAATTGATAAGTTCTTTCCCTTTGAGATCTATTCAAAATTATCGGTTTTAGTTGTTATACAAGATCGTTAGTGATCACATCAGATAGTTTATTAATATTATTTTATTATTCACCCTCATCAATTCATTCAACGATTTTATAAACAACAACTTATCGAATAAAAAATAATAAAGAGTATCATCTTGTATCTTCTTTATATCAAAATTAATCTTCTGATATTTTTTCTCTTATTGATTTTATCATTTTTTAAGAATATTATATTATTATATTCCACAATCCTTATATTATGATTAGGGTAATAAAATCTATATCTATTGGATTTTTTAGATAACCAAAAAAATATTCAAAAATAGTTCTTGGATCTAACTTCTTTTCTTGTGGATTGAAGACTCTTATTTTTATAGAATAACCCTAAATATAAAAATATTTCAAATTGAGTTTTCTATCAATATATAATTCAAATAGAGTTGATGAAACTGACTCACTACAAACTCTATTCAAGATATACATATATGTCCTAAGAGTTTCACTATACATTAATTTAGGTACAAAGAAATAATGTATCAGACTCTTAATTATATCCATAATAGTACAATTTCATCTTTCAACAATATTATTTTGTTATAGCCCACCTAGTAAGGCATACAAACCATAAATATCTTGCTTTTCAAAGAATCTAGTAAAGGGACTAGGATTCTGACCTACTTCATTATATTCATTATAAAATTTATCACCCTTGTCAGATTTGATAATTTTAATTTTTTTATCTAAGTATCTCTTGACTTTATTTATGTACACCTCAAGAGTTTCAATAGCTTAAGATTTTTCATATATTCGAGACACAGTCATATCTTGACAAGTTATTTATAAATATAATGAAATATATTTATGAGAAATATGAAGTGACCTATAGATATCAGTATAAATAATCTACGTATGAATAATCTCAAGAGTGTTAATAGCTTAAGATTTTGCATTAGATACATATAGTCGTATTTTGACAAGTCATATGTAAACATGATAAAACATCTCTCTCCACTAATAAAGGAAATATGAAGTGGAATGAAGATATTAGTACAAATAATCTCAAAGAGTTCTTTACCTCTTATGGTATTTTTCTTTTTGTTTTTAGTTTGCTTTCCTTTAATAACTATGCAAATATTATCCTTTACTAATCTTTTAATTTTTTTTAAAGATATACCCCAAACATTTATGCCATAAAATAAAATATTTCTCAAAACTATATTTGATTATAGGGTTACTAAATTCTTTGCAAACTCATGATTCAAATTAATTATATATAAACTATAATATAGAATTTCAAAATCAACCTTTAGTGAATCATAGAATATACTGAGTTTACCATCATTAAGAAAAAGATAATATCCTAACTCTTCTAGATATAAAAACTAAACTTTTAGAAAGAATAGAAAAAAGGCATGTGTCCTCTGTTGAATCTTGGATTTTGATGATATCAATTATTTATAGACTAATATGCTTTTGAAATAAGTGACACAGGAAATACATCGATCAAATACTCAAACCATCAAGGGTAAATTATCAAAGTAAGAGAATTAGACGTGTTAAGAAAAGTATCACGTCAAAAATTAAATGTTGAGAAAAAAGATTGGTTGGCATGTAGAAGATTGTACTTCATACTATAAGTTCAGGCATCATGCTAGAAGGATTGAGTATTACACTAAAAGATCGAATATCATTGGAAAGTCGATATGCTGATAGATCGGGCGATATACTAAAGGAAAGAATGATATTCTAGAAGTTTGGACAAAGTGTTGGAAGATCAAACGACATGCCAGAATGGTGTACATATTGAAAGCTTAATTGTGCCAAATATGTGATTAGATTGTTAAAGTCTTGATCAAGATCTTTTTGGGCCGAAAGCATACCAACTTGTCAAGAAAGCTAATGGGCTTGGACCCAAGCCAAACTAAGTCGCTAGAAGGCCAAAATAATAGCCTTGAGCTAGTCCAGGTGGTGGTACCAACTGAGTCAATCAACATGCACAAATAGTACTTATTAGCACTACTGACGATGGTACCAACTATATAGGTGGTGATACTACCCAAAATTCAAAAAAATGTGATAATAATATATTCAAAAGTCTAAAATTATGATGTCAAAATTTATGATAGTAGTACCGTCGGGTGTCAATGGTAGTATTGCTCGTACCTCGAAATTTTTGAGGATTTAAAATTTTTGACTCTATTTTAAGCCTTTTGAGGCCTATAAATACCAACCTAAGGATTGGTTGATATAGCATCAAATTATAAGTTTATGAAGGGTATAGCTATTGAAAAATCTTGGGCAGCATCATAAATACAGTGGAAGAATAGAAAACAAAATCCTAGAATTTTTCATAGAAAATGTTTCATTGTCGTGTGAAGATTGGTGCGCAAAAATCGTAAGACCAAAAAACTATGCATATATGAAAGATGTATTACTTAGGGAGATTGTATATATCCTTGAAATCCTACAGATCTATATGAGAGGATGAAGAATGTCAACTATTCTCCTCTTTAGTGATGATCCACATGGCAGAGGCTATGAATATGCTCGTCAAATCGTTACATAATCTACCTTTTCACATGATCAAGAAGGGGCCATCCCTTCTTGTTGTCCATGCCTCAAACTAGGGTTGTTGGCTAAGGAAGAGAGGGAGAGAGGAGTATAGAAGGTGGCAGCCAAAAAGGGTTTAGCCAATTGCTTTTTGGTTCCCTCTTATTTATAGAGGCCCCTTGTTATCTTAACCATAATGGATCCTACCCTATTGGGTGCTGAATCTCCATCCAACTACCCAAGTCTCTTGAATTAGTATATCGCTATCCAATAATCTCTTATTGGCTCTTATTGGATCTTATCCATAAGATCCAATAATTCATAGGTTTATTGGATATCCAATAAGATAGGGGCTCTAATAGATATCTCATATCATAACCTTTACCCGTCGCAATACCTATCATATATGTGTGACCCTTTAGGCCTAATATCGAGCTGGCCATGAGTTATACCTATCAGAACTCCTTTTGACTAGTGAATTATTATCTCTATAATAATTCACTCGACTCATCGACTACGAACGTACTAGGCCAGTACACCACAGTCCCCAAACAATATAAAGGAATCAAATTTATTGGACTTGTCTATCCTCAATTAATATATATTTATAGTCCATCATCCATCTAATATCTCAGAGACCATATACTGGGCATGGTATTGTTAGGCCCATATAGAATTTACTTGAGTCTTGCTTTAATCGGACTCTCTTGGAGAACACTTTCTCTCTCAATCCAAATGACCATGGCTAGGGATTTGCCTAAGTAAGAACACACAGGATATTCCTATCATAACACTAAAAGAGAATGATCCTTTATCGACACTCAATAGCATACTAGTCTATCCGGTTATCGATGTCCCTCTTGGGTAACATATGATCAGGATTATTTAGAGTTTGTGTTTAGAGGTGAATTAGTCTCATTATCAAGATCTCATCACGATCTGATTCGAATTACGTAGATCCATCGACATCACAATATATTTATACATCAAGCAATATAAAGTAAAAAAAATATAATAATAATAATAATAATAATAATAAGTAAAAAAGAGTGTATATCATGTCATATGTGTCATCACTCATGTGATTTGCTTATAGGGCATATATGACTAGCAATCTTCCACTTGATCTAAATCCAATCACCTATGTGTCTTATTCCCATCAGACTCCCGTGACACTCAAAGATAATATGAGATAATAGCTTTATTAATAGATCTATGATGTTATCTTTGGATAGAACTTTTTTCACTACTATATATCCTTAAGTCACAATCTCTTTAATAGGTTGGAATCTCCTCATAACACTTTTGATGAGACCCAAATTTTCTTATTCGAAGAATCTATTATAAATTAGTGAATATCTATAAAATTAATAGCGGAGAAGCCGTCATAAAAAAAAAATTCGCCTTTTGAGCCCAGCCCTGAGTCTACCCAATATAGTCTAATGTGCACAGCCTTGAGTACAGCCTTGAGTCTTACCCAATGTAGTACATCCTAATTCATTGTAAGTGGACGGCGGAGAAG
Source organism: Musa acuminata AAA Group (assembly GCF_036884655.1). Taxonomy (NCBI): domain Eukaryota; kingdom Viridiplantae; phylum Streptophyta; class Magnoliopsida; order Zingiberales; family Musaceae; genus Musa; species Musa acuminata. Next base: position 24,752,331 of record NC_088356.1, on the reverse strand, counting down.
CGTAGTTAAAAATTTCACCTTTTGAGCACAGCCTTGAGTCTTACCCAATGTAGTCTAATGTGCATCCTAATTCAAATTAGGATGCTTTCCGGTTTAAGCGTTACCAAAATAATTAAGCCATCCACGTAAGCCGACAGCACATGGGCTACAATTCAAGTTTTACTTGTTATTTTTGGTAAATTGCAACAAAACAAACAAGAAGGAAAAATAAATAAAAATTCAAAATCCCATCCAATATTTTTCATATCTAAATTCATGATAATGATATATCAAACTCACTTATCAAAAACTACTACGAACTCGAAATCTCATCCGATATATGTTTATTAGACCTCAAAACTTAATCCAATATATTTTTTAAAGTACTGACTAATATAACTAATAAATATTTTGATAATTAATCATAAAATTCTATGCTCTAATCCTGCCTTCACTTTTTTGTTTTTTTTTTAAAGGCGAAAGTGATATCTGTACACTTTATTCACCTTCTTGTCGTTGTGCTAAATATGACCATATAATTATAGAACTGGTGACAGTCGTGAATGCATCAGCCCTACTAATTGGGAAAATGCAGTGAATCAGATCGGTGAAGAGATGATTAAGGAAGATGCCTAGCCTTGGCTTGGGCCCCATAGGCAAGACGTACTCATTCCAGCTACCATCAACGACCTGCCCTCCTGCCAACCGATGCGGCTCCGCCCCAATTAGGTAATGGTTGGGCATCAAAGGTATGACGCTCAGGCAGGTATACCATTAGTCTGATGATCCCGAATGCAACTTTCATCAGTATATTACAATATAATGCCATTTAATGATAAAGAGAAATACAAACTGATTCAGTAATTACAGAGAATCTTGCGGGTACCTAGACAAAATGCAAATCAAATCAGAAGCTTACACTAATTCCTACTGAAACCAATCAATAAATAACTAACAGAAATTAAATGAATGAGAATGTTATATAAGTTAGCATACATAATTCCTTACTTAAATTCATCCAACAATGGATTAGCTACCTACAATTTATAAGCAAGTGTCCTGACCTTTTTACATTCTTATTCTTGATCAAGAAGTCGATGAGAATATGAAACTAGCACAATGAGAGGGACATACTCAAATATACCTAATCATTAATTTTCTCTTCTACAGCAGTGTTCCTCTAGCCAAGATATGATGTCATCAAGAACCTTAAAAATCATCTCATCTGATTCACCTTCCAGAATAGAATGATATGCATCTTTGTAAAGGCGTAGTTTCTTGTCTAAACTGGTTGCCTTTTCGTACAAAGCCTTGCTTACTGAAGGATCCGTTACAATATCAGCTTCACCATGTAGAATTATTAGTGGCAGGGAGATCTGGAAAGGAAGAAACAATTACTCCTAGCAGCTACACCAACCAAACTGTAAGTTATAAATCCTGCTGTGAGGTCACACTTTAGTCCACATATAGTGAGGAAAAGTGAACCTACTGGCTGCTACTATTCCCCATGGGGATTACAAATGTAATATAAATGAATTAGCAATGGGCAAACATGGTAGCATGTTCATGGTTAGAACAGGAACAACACATGTATTTTTCTTTACAGATCAATTCAGAGATTATATAACAAAATTTTCTTTTATAATAAAAAATTGAAGAGAAGGTGAGAAACTCGTACTTCTTCTAGGCGGTGTTCAATCTCTTGGGTTGTTCTAAGCATCTCTACGGCTGTTCTCAACCGTGGTTTATCCTTGTAAGCAATAACGTTATACGAGCACTTCATCCAACAGAGAAAAGCAACATGTAAGCTTGCAAATAGAGAGAGGCAGATCTCTGTCCCCGGTCAGAGAAATAGTTGAAGTATATGAATTTCAAACATTAGATTGCAAACTAACCTGTTCTCGTTTCTTGATATCCTTAAATGCCATCTCTGCTAAATCCTTCTGTGGAACTAATTTCTCCCTCGGAAGAATCTTTGCTATGCAAATTAGGATTTGCTGGACAGGCCAAGGTGGAACAACATCGTCTGCCATCTACATTGAAAAGATATTAGAGTAAGAAATTGCAGAACACCAAGAGATTTCAAAATTCAACCATGATTACCTTACACATTGGTGCAACCAGTATAGCACCATCCCATGAATGAGGCTGTTTAAAGTGCACCTTTAATGCAACTGCCCCACCCATAGATTGCCCAAATAGGAAACTAGGTAGGCCTTCATAATCAGGATTCTCTGCAAGAAAATATAAGTGAACATTAGATAAACAATACCACAACAACAACAGTCAACCATAAGATTCCAACTATTTGAGGTCATTAGATAAAATAATGGTTGATGAGAACAAGTCTTTTATAATAGTAAGATTGCTCCTCTGCAACCGAAACGAGGCGATTAGAGTTTCAGTCATGAAAATAAACTCTTTATGCCTAGAGGTAAGGTCATATACAATGACCCCTCCGCAAACCACATTAGCAGGAGCCTCATTCCCTGAGTTCCCCCTTTTAAATAAACAGTAGTTGGGAAGACAATTTCAGAAATGAGCCAATTATTATAGCATACTCCAATTTCGAGCAAACACTTTCACAGCTCGTTTTTTTGGGGCTTCCTTTTACTTGGGAAGTAGAAGATGAACCCAGCTCAGCTCTGTAGCTGTAAGTTTGAGTCTGAAATGAGCAAATCAAATCTTATAAAGTACCAAGACATCATTACAGGAATCACCTTAGATTGTCCACGAATTGACCTTTTAGATCCACAATAAAACATTTGAATAATGCCAAGGTAAAAAGTTAATTTCCTATGAGAAGTCATATCCTTGAAAAGAAATTAATTCATCTTGGATCACACCTATCCTAGATCCTCAAAGGCCCAAATCCTATCTAATTAATCCTGCTTCATGGAATGCTTCTATCAACAATTAAAATTTTAGGGTCTCTATGTCCTCTCCACCTTTTATGTATGCAATCACTATACAATTAATACGAGGGCTTATCTAATGGAAGTAACTTCCTCCTTGATGTACAATACATATGAAAGTTGCAAACTCATTCCCTAATTAAAGCAAAAAGTACAACTTTGAAGATGCAACCCAATATATGTACCTAATACCTTCCAACCCAGTGCATATTCTACAATCACATGAACATGTCTGAACCGATATCACATGAGAATATCAAACTCTTTAAAGGTCAGTAAAATTAATCTAGAGGTGTAAAACATATAGTGATGCAATAAAACATAAAAGCAAGAAGTTGGCATCATGTGCAGGAATTTGCCAGTGATTCTTCTCCTCATAGTAACTTTTGGCATCCGCATTTAACAACACACCTTGCAGTTCCTGTCTAACTTTGAAGATCAGCACTCTAAATGTAAAATAATTAATGCCACATACATTATCCAAGGCATGTCTTCGATAATCTGGGCACGGAGCTTGAAAGTTGAGACACATAAATTAGCATCGGCAAGCTTCATCAAGGTGAACATCAGGCATGTATCTTGTGAGCCTTTTCAAATCAAGTAGGTAACTAAGGCATGTATATGAAATCCTAGAAAAAAAACATTTTCCTTACTCTATTCCAATTGCTTGCTATTGTCAATTGGACAAGACTTGTTATTTGTGTTTTTAATGCAACTGGTTCTCAGAAAATTAAGTTATAGGAGTACTTGAAAATACATAGAACAACTTACCTTTAATTTTTGAGAAGCATTCTATTACATCATCTACGAGAGAATCAAAACTTGGTATATATCCATGGAGTCCTTCTGAAAGACCAAATCCAGGGTAATCCATTGCAAAAACTCCATATCCAACCGATGCAAGCTTCTTTGAAATTCCTAGAAAAAGCATGAAATTGGTGTGTTAAAATCAAGACTTTCAATGGAGAGCTAATGCTCATCAATGACAGTGACTGGTTGGAGTTAATACCTTCGAAAAAAAATGTACAAGTGTCTCCATAACCATGACAGAAACAAACAAGCCCCTTTATCTTACAATTTTCCGGAAGCCAACTTTTTGTGAAAATCTCCAGACCTCTAGAGTTTACCTCATATGACTACATATTATGAGTTTAATCAGTATCATACTCTCAAAGGAACAAAATGAGAAAGGAACATGCTTAACCAAATATGATGACACCACAAAATGTTAAGGTACAGCAATGAGTTTCTACATTACACATATGGTATAGAGACTTAGTAAATTTTTTTCCTTTTAACATTAGTAATCTTCTCAAAAAGATCTTGAAAGAGTTGGATCTAGGTTATATTTTGATTAAGAGCATAAATTTATCATGTTTAAAATTTATAAAGACAATGGATCATAAATGTAATGGAGATGCTAAATGCCAAAGATGAGAAGCACAGAAGCAACAAAAAAGATACTTACCTCTTCTATCTTAATTCCCGAATATTGGGCCTGCAGAGAAGGAAAGAGAAAAAGGTAAGAACTCTCCACCAGTGATTCAGATTCCCCATATTAGATCTTTAATATAGTTTAACCAAAAAAAGATGTGCTTTAGGAAACTTAATTTTCACATATAGGAGATAACATACTTGTACAGGATGGAAAAATTACAAGAAGGAATCCATGAATTAAGAAGATTCAAGAGGATAAAGCGGAAAGCTAAGATATATAAGGATAAAAAAAATGAAAAGGAAAAATGTATTTTCAGTTGAAAAAGAAAAATAGTAGAGTTCTTTACCATTCTCGGGCAACTAATTGTGTGCTTCAACAATGGATAGTGTTTTATCATAAAGTTTGCATGATTTAGGTGCAAAATCCTATCTGCTAATTCAGGGAACCCACTTTGATGTTTATATGAACTTCTGTTTTTGTATTATAAATTCTCATAAGCAATGACGCAAATGGAAGTTACTAATAAGAGGTTCCAGAAATGCAAGTTTGTTCTATTGCATGTCAAATAAACCAAGATGTGGAGTATTAGACTGTTGCATAACACCATCAATGAATTTGAGAAACTTGAAGCGAGTGAATAATGCATTCATGGTGTCCTTTCTCTCCAGCATAATGACTTTCATTACTAGTCTTTTGTCAAAAGACAACACAATGTGGTCATATGAACACAAAATTAGGAATACACCATCAAGCACTAACCTATAATAGTATCAATGAGGAGAAGATCAGACATGAGCATATAAGGTGCTAAATGCATGTACATTTATGACCAGATTCCTCTTTTATTTATAGATTTTATATGAAACTACTTTCAGTTACCACGAAAATGTCCAACAACCAGTGTAGTCAAAGGCACTAGGCGCCAAGATGCCAAAACGCCCGATGCGCTCACCCGAGCAAAGTACGATAGCCTCAAATATTAAAATTTAAAAAATATATATCATGACTGATAAATATGATCACTAAAAAATGACACATCAAATTGTCCAAATCTAATAACAAAAATGACAAAACAAAACACTAGGAAGTAACAATAAGCCAATGAAAAATTCAATCCTTTACAAAATTCATAAGTTATATTAACAAAAAAATTAATATAGGAGGATGAAAAGGTGGTTGTTGGGGTATGAGGAGGGGGTTGCCGTCGATTGGGAGGGAAGCAAGGAGCTATATGAGGAGAAGGAGAGGGAGGAGGAGAGGGGGCTGTCGGGGTATGAGGTCTCGTTAGTTGGGAGGGAAGCAAGGAAGCTTTATGAGGAGGAGAAAGAGAGGGAGGAGGAGAGGGGGCTGTCAGGGTATGGGAGGTGGGTTGCTATCGGTTGGTTAGGAGGGGAGTATAGAGTTATCTGACGAGGGTGTGGAGGAAGTTGGTTGGGAGGAGGGTGTCTTGGATCAAAGCAATCAACAGCCACAAAGAAGAAGACATAGATTCAAAGCAATCTGCTACAAGCTTGAAGTCCTTCCAAAGTAGGAGTGACACTTTGCCGGCCGGCCCTAGCCTTCTTGCTTCTAGCCGAGAGCAAGAAGAAGAAGAAGAAGAGGAGAAGAAGAAAAATAACTCAGCAGATCCTTCAAGATCCAGTGGCCACTCTTTCCCTTCCGAGAGCAAGAAGAAGAAAAAGAAGAAGAGGAGAAGAAGAAAAGTCAGCAGATCCTTCAAGATCCAGTGGCCACTCTTTCCCTTCTCTTCCAACCGCAGGTTCTTCTTCTTCCAAATCACAGGAAACCTATTCTGCTTCACCAACATCCTTATTCTTCGAGCAACAACCTTTTTCCAGATCTCCAGCCGGTCTAGAGTCCAGATTTTGGCCCAGAGATAGGAGAAAAGAGGAGCAGGCAGCAACTGCTTCAAGGCAAGCTGCAGCCTACTCAAGCCGAGATCAGCAAGCTTCGTCTTCGTCTACGACATCAGAAGCTGCAACAGCAAGCTCCAGCATAAACAATCCCTTCCATGGCACTAAGAAGAGTTGCTGGCGGTTGAGAAGAAAGGAGAAGAGAAAGGGAGAGTTCGGCGGCAAGTTCACAGTCCTAATAGCCCACAATTGTCGTACAAGAAGTACATGCCTTTGTCACTCAAAAAGCCTTTGCTTAGTTCCCTGTTTTGGGTACTTTTATTTCAAAGCAAAGCAGATCGATTTTCCCTTTCAAATCAGTGTTTTCTAAAGCAAAAGATGCAACTCCTTGGCAATCTGCTCAGAGGAAGGTTCAACGTCGTTAAGTTCTTCTCCCATACGGATCAAGTGGCACCAAAGCAACGATCCCTCACTTGTGGATGGTTACCAATAGGCAAAAGCAAAAGATGATGGAGACAAGCACATAGCAACGAAGGAGAAGGAGCCATCATTATCGAATTCTGAAAGTGATTTATCGAAGACGTGCAACGACAACAACGATGATAAAACTACGATACTGGTGGCAACGGTAAGGTTTCGACCTTTCAGAGTTGAAGCTTGGATCAACATACCCTCCTCTGATGGCTCCATCAACGACAAGGCATTGAATGCATGGCTTGATCAACTTGATACTTATTTTACTCTATAAAAGTGTAGCAACGAAGTCGCGCTCGTGCAGCTCAAGTTGATCGAACATGCTCTAGCATGATGGAACAAATATCTTAGATCCAATGGGACAATTCAAAAGGCTCATCTAACAGGATCTGATGGGCTACCTCGATGATTGGTGGAAAAGATAGCATAGCTTACATCAAGATAGTGACCAATTAGTGCAATACTACACCACCAAGTTTCATTGACAAGCACTAACACTCAAAATCTCCCTTAACAACCACTTGACGATCATAAAATGTACAACTAGTTTACATGATCAAATCAATACCAAATTGAGCCTCTTTAATGCTTACAATGTCTCGATCATTAACGTGATGGCTATGGCAATCAAGACAAGAATTGCATCGATAGTGAGAAGACCACAAAGAGGCCAACGACAGCTACTCGAAAGCAAGGAAAATTTGAGGAACAGCAACTTTTTTTCCTAAAAAAGAAGTGACCTTTTATATGATCATTATAAAATTATAGATCACATCAGAGAAAAGTGTTAAAAGGTTCTCTAGAAACTCTTTCCAAAAAAAATGGTTAAAGAGCAGCCAAAGTCGACGAATAGCAATTGCAACTATTAACGATGACTCCAACGAACTCGTACTGATATCTCATGTGGACCAAAGTCTATCCCTGAGAGCAAGATCAAAGGCCATAGATTCAAGTCCGACCCAATGTTTTTAAAAGCGCTAGGTGCCAAAAGACACCAAGGTCCTAAAACGCCCAAGGCCCTCGCCTAGGTGCCCGCGTGAGCGAAGGGAGGAGCTCCAGAACATTAAAATTTAAAACATATATATTACAATTGAAACCTATACTAAATAGGGCTGTACTAATGGAGACCTATGCTAAACAGCATTTTCAATATGGTGCTAAACAGTTCTAACTAACAGAGTGATTGCATCGCCTTAATATGGTGAAACGAGTAATCAAAATGAGAAAGAATGGACTAAGAAGAAGAGTTACTAACGACTATGAATGTAGGGGGCGGAGACGGCAACGGACGTAGGCGATAGCAATGGGGGAAGTTGCAAAGGTGGCATCGATGGAGAAAGGTATGAACAAAGGCGACGACAACGGAGGAGGTTGTTGACAAAGGCGACGACGATGAATGTAGGGTTTCACTTCAAAGACAAACTAGGGGGGTTGTTGTGTTAGGGCAAATTAGTTGGTTAAATTGAGGGAGGTGGGGTGTTGTGTTAGGGCAAATTAGTTGGTTCGATCGTACCAACTTGCTTGTTCAATCGAACTAGGCATGAACCCACACTCATCTTCACTCGAGCGAGCCTGGGCGATGCTTTATCAAAATGCCTTACCTAAAGGTTTTGCAAGGCAATCAAGCCTCGCCTCACCTCACCCGAGCACCTTTTGAAAACACTGGTCCGACCCTATCCAAAAGTTCAAGGAGAGCTCTTCATCATAAAGATCCAAGTGAAACAAGAGGTCCTTGGTGTCATCTTTCGATTTTTGTTATAAGAAAAACCTCATCTTGATGAGTTTAGTCCAGAAGCTCAACATGGAGATGACACCTCATCCATGCCTATTTCCTCTTTATTGGTTTCATGACGATGTGGAGATGAAGATAGACTGACAGTGCAATGTTTGTTTCGTCATCACAACCAAATATATCAACGAGATGGCGTGTGAAATGATGCCGCTTGACATATGTCAAGTCATCCTTGGGAACCCCTACCTTTGGGATCGAGATGTCATTTACTTCCATCGAGCCTAGAAGAATCAACTCTAGAAACAACAAGAAAACCCAATCAAAATAGGGCTGCCAAGCCTACTTCAGCCCCTTACATGTTGCCTAAGGCATGAATAACGTGAAAAGCATGGACATTACATCAAACACCAACCCTACGAACTATCCGTGATAGTGACACCGAAGCGATATTCGTTCACAAGAGTCAATCTAGAGCTTAACCTCATGCAGTCCACAACAGACCAGCATAGAGAAGAAAAGATTAAACACGAACGTGCAGGTAATATGCCACTGTCATGCACGAAAAGGGCAAGACAACCAAGATTGCAAGCAACACAAAGCAATAAGCTTTTATTAGGCATAAAATGCTCTTAAAAATAGGTTGTACAGTCACACACAAATGGGGTTCCAAAGGCAGGTGTAGCTAATGTTCACCTAGCACTTTCGTCGAATAGAAATCAAGCATACTAAAGACATTACATCACCTATCAGACATATAACCAAAGGCCCCATCTGACCAGGTACCACCCAAGGCTTAAAGGGTGAGATAGTTGACATTTCACACTGAAAGACCGTCAACTAAAAATAAAAAACACTTAACAGTTTGATAACCTTTACTCTTGATAAGAGATGGCCATAAGACATTATTAATCCATTCCACTCACATGCATCGCTTACATGTGTTTCGACAGATGAGCTGTCAATTCCCTTACTTGCTTTTGTAAGTTTTACATGGACTCTCTTATTTCATCCATCAACCATTTCAACTTGGATCTCCAACTAATCCAGTTGGGATTTCAACCCTCCTTACACAAACTCTACCACCTCAAAGCACTCCTCCCTTTCATTGAGATCCACCAACTTTCAGTTGATAATGTCAATCTGCAGCTCAAATTCAACCACTCTTCCTTCAGTTCTTTCTAAGTTATCCAAGTTGCCTTTTGTGTTGTGCCCCTTTTGTGAGAGAGAACTCTTCCTCCGTGGGAACATCGCCACAAATGTCATGCTCCTCTTGAGCGGCTTTGCTAGTTATTGTGTGGGTTCACATCCATTTCTTTGAAACAATCACGCAATGTTGCTCCCCCTCTTGAATAGTGGTTCTAGTTTTGCCATGCCATGCTGCCATAACAATTCGTTGTTTTCTTGTCACGCTCTTACACTACTTTGTTACGTCCTTAATTGAGATTGTTTAGGACATGGCACCGAAGTGATATTTATCCACAAGGGTCAACCGAGACATTAACCTCGTGGAATCCATAAAGGATCTCCACAAAAAAGAGAAGGTTAGAAAGGCAAATATGCAGATAATATGCCATCATCACACACAAAAAGGGCAAGATAACCGAGATTGCAAGCAACACAAAGCAACCAACTTTTGTTAGGCACAAAAGGGTCTCGAAAACAGACGATCACACAAAAGGGTTACGAAGGTAGGTGCAGGCCCAATGTTCCACCTAGCATTTTTGTCGATCAAAAAACGAGCACACTAAAGACGTTGCATTGCCCTTGAGACATAACCAAGGCCCCATCCGATCGATGCCACCCAGCAAGCACACTAAAGACAGTTGATGCTTCACACCGCAAGGCTATCAACTAGAAATCAGCCCATAGCACACGAGAACGGGACTGTTTTGGCTATTTTATCCTTCGTGCGACATCGTACAACAGAAACATTTACGAATTTTACAAGATAGAAACATAAAACAAAAACACTTATAACAAATCAAAATGGGGCTGACAACAGTACTTTCTACCCCGGACAAGTTGCATATGAGAAAACACCCGAAAACATTAAAAGGAAATGGAAAATAAAAACCAAAGCATCATGGACATGCGTTGGACATCTTAATTGCATGGCTCCATGACATGGCGCCTAGGCCCAAATGCGTGCTTGGGCCATGACTAATTGAAGGCGCCGATTTGGACCAGTTACCAAGTGCTCAGGCCTCACCTCACTAGCCTCTCTTAGGTGCCTAGGTGCCTGCTGAGCGCATGGACTTCGCTACTGACAACATTGAAATCAAGTAAATTCTTTTTAGAAACTTGAAAGAAGCTAAATACTTTTGGGATATATAGAACTCTAATTTTAATTTTGTACAAACTTGATACTTGTTTTGTAATATCTATAACCAACTAGTTTGGTTACCTATAAAATGTGCTACTAGCGGACTCACAGAACTCAAGGATTTTTTGATCCTTTTTCCTTGCAATTGATGTTGTGCAATTATTGCAAATTCAGTTAAGCAAGTCAATTTTGTGATTCCTTATAATTAAGATTAGTTTCAGGCCTGATGGAATGAAGGATTAATTAAACTGCGAAATGCCATTACCATATATCAGGTCAAATAGGACAATTCTCTATAATCAGATAAATCATGGCCACGAACCTTCAATGAGTCGGAACTTAGCTACCAGTTTTTTGCACAAGAAGGAATAAAGCCAGCAAAAAATCATCGTTGAAGAAATTTATGTGGAATTATATTAAAATCCAGAAAAGAGACAGCAGATAGACCAAATATTCTCTTCAAGATCTAAACATAAGGAGATCAACGAGAGGGGAGGAAAAACCTTGAACAAGCAGTGATCGATCCCAAGCTGGATGTCCCTAAAAGCGTCCCGGACCCTGCGGCGTTCGGGGGCCTGGTCGAGGTTGGCCTCGGCGACCATCCTCGCGAGGCGCTCGTCCACGCCCTCCCACCCCATGGGAACCGCGCTGAGCGCCACCGAGGCAGCGGCAGCTACCCTTCCGTTGATCCCCTTTTCCTCCCTCCCCTCTTCCCCCTCGCCCTCGGTCTTGCTCTTGTTATTGTGCTTCTGGCGGCAAGGGAACCCACCCCTAGTTAAGGAATCTATTACATGTCATTAGATCCAAAACAACGCAAACCCTCCTAAGTTACACTCAGAAATCAAGATTCACCCAGAAAACAACACATGTTCCTGGAAATCAAGATTCGAGAAGAAGAATAAATCATCCAGGAAAGCGAGAGGGGGGCTCATTTTACTTACCTCCGCGAGCGGCGCGTGGGGGAGGAGAGCGGAAGGCGGTGGATGGAGGAGGGCTCGCGGAGGACGACATACGATATGATACGACGACGATGATGATGCCGAGACTTCTGCTTATTATTTTATATAAAGTATTTATCTAAATATAAAATGAGGGAGATCGAAAGAACAAGGTAGAGTGGAATATCAAACAATTATTGTTAGAATAGTTTAGCAGTTCACACAGAGAGGGAAAAATCTTTAGATGAGAGTGTGGGCTAATATATATATATATATATATATATAAAGAAGGAGGTCATTGATTCAAGGACAGTCAAGTCAAATCAAAAGCAAGATTTACATATTAATGTTAATTTCTAAATATCTAAGATTTATATATAAATGAATAGTACATAACATAGATTCCTTCTTATTTTCAATGGCAGAGCAAGTCAAATCCAAAGCTGATAGATACTAGTTTTGGAATGACATGACAGATACATTTGGTTGTGGACACCCGGTCGTGATCAAGTGCAGGGTGGCCAATGCGCGATCGCCACGAATCCGTAGGTCTTAATTATCCTTGCCTGCTCTACTTTTCGTGCTTCCCTCACTAATTAATTAATTATAATTAAATTCCTCGCCGTAACTGATCCTTATATATTTAATAACGTAGCATGTAATTCCTGTTCGAAATCCA